>NW_028277079.1:902553-1203404 GCF_059951505.1 Python bivittatus | reverse complement strand
CGGAGTCGGGTTCCAGCTTCTCTTGCCCCAAATCTTCCACACCTTTGATGAAATATCCCTGGCGTTCTTTCCTTGTTTTTTTTAATGCTGAATTTCTCAGCGAAGTCCCCCCGTCTTAAAGTTGCCAAGGTGGAGAAACACTGATTTAAAGGACAAACACACACAGTTCCCGTGGCTTTATTTTCGTTTGCTCAGCCGCTGGGAGTCACCACGACATGCAGCCAAAAATGCCGTCCCATTTTTTCCCATTACAATGGGCCTTTTCTCACCACATGCTGGGGGTGGGGGGAAACCCACGCATGAGGACGCACCCTGTCCACCCTGCAGACGAAACACTGATTTGGCCCCGCAGCGAGAAGGGCCGAAGCTCAGCATTCTCTCTGGCGTGCTTGATTTCCACCTGCGTGGCGTCACACCTACGGCTTTGGCTCTCCAGAATGCAGGTCACATTTCCCCACCGGTACACAAGCGGGAAGCCCTGACGGGTTGAGGGAGCTGCAACTTGCCAAAGCACAGAAAGCAGCCGGGTTTACACACTGGACTAAACCAAACTTAACCATAATTTTAACCTTAATTTACTTAACGTTCTGCCCCCTGAAGTGAGGCTGGGCCCTTCCCCGCTGTCATTTAGGAAGTCTTTCGAGACCTGGTTCTGTCATCAGGCCTGGGGGGTCTTTAGACCGCTCCCCCGTCACTGATATTCTGCTCTCTCCGTGGGGTTTGTCTGTTTTAAAATTTAAAATTTTCAAATTTTGGATAAGGTTTAAATAAACACTTCTCTTTTATCATGATTGTTTTTATCCACTTGTTATTTTATTCAATTGTTGTACGCTGCCCAGAGTCGCTTTGTGTGAGACGGGCGGCTATATAAATGTGACATGTACATAACTAATAACGTTAATTTGTTCGGTGAACCACAACTGGGAGGCAACACCCAAACCGAAGCGCCTGTTATGGCTTCAGGCATTGCATGGATGGAGTGATAAAAGGGTGGATCCCGGGCTGGCTGTGAATGTCCAGGAATGCGCGCATGGATTTACAGCTACACTTGCATCATCGGCGTAGCGCTCAATGGTTAGGCTTCTTTTTCCCAGGCCCAGCAAACGGGGTTAACTGATGGTCCAATGTTTGGTGTGAAACAACAAACTGGGTCAGTTCAGTAACCAGGTTCAGTGTTGCTGGGTGAGCGCAGCTTTGGTGCAGCTGCAAATTTCTCTTGCAGGGGGGGGTGGCATTTGGAATAATGGATGAAGTTCCGAGCGGGACGCCTCAAAAAGAGAGGATAGTGATGAGAAAGAGGCAGGAGAATATAATTACAATTAATAGATGGAGTAGATCGTTCTCCCCCCCCCCCCAAAAGGAAAGGCAGCAGCCTCTGGAACTTTTTAGTTTAGAAAGGAATGGCTGGGGGTGGGGAGGGGAGGGAGGCATATAAAGGCATATAAAGTCACGCAGGGTGTGGAAAATGCAAGGGGAGATACCCTTGGAGAGAGGGGATAAAATAGCATTAGAGGGGATAAAATATAAATGCATTTATAACAGCTATAAAGAAGGTCGGAAGCCACCTTTTTCTTCTTTTTCTTTGTATTTTTTTTCATTTCTATTTACTTATCACTGTTCTTTTACTTTGCTTTCTCTCTTCTTTAAATTTGTATTGTTTTTACTTTGGGAAAAAACTCCAATAAAAACTAATAATAATAAAAAAGAAAACACTGGGGAAGGATTTTCCACTTCCTCAATATTCTCATCAGAATAATCATGGAAGGCCAACACGGGGAAATTCAAGGTGAGGACAGCACCGGGTTTCCCATGAAATACCGTTTTGGGCCCCAAAGGAAGGGGCCGACAGGGAGGAGCTTACTTTACCTCTTCTGGTCAGAAGGCAAGACCCGGACTTCTCCCTTCCCGTGCATGAAGCAAAGCTTTATTTATCCATCAGTTTTCCTGTAAATACACAGAAGCTGCCAACATAGCACGAGAATGAACACAGGAAGAAACACGTCGATAGAAAAACACTCTTCGCGATCGTTTACAAAAGCCTTAAAAACTTGACTGTTTTCCTAGGTGTTAGGGCCAAGATGAGTTAAATTAAATTAGATCGCATTAATTTTGGTTAATGAGCCAATTCCCACTGGGAGAGGGTATGACTGTGAGCCGGGTCGCCTATTATCGATGATTGCTTGTTATCTTGGCTGCTTCTGGTGGCAAGCTGCCCAGAGTCAGATTGTTCAAGTCGGGCAACCGCATCTATCCTTTAAACAAAGCAGCATGTTGACCCGTCTTCTTACAGGCTTGGATTCTGCCCCTTCCTGCTGGGCGGCTCTTTCGGCTCCACCTTTGGTGAGCGAAGAGGTACTTCACGGTAAGTCTTTTAATAAAATGGGTTAGTTCGAAAAGGCGCTCCCAGACTTGCCTTTTTTTGCTACCGTAGACTAACACGGCTCTCCTCCTACATTACCTCTGTGCTCCCCTTGCGTGTGCTTGAGGTATTATTATTATTATTTATTACATTTATATGCTGCCCAACTCCCAGTGACTCTGGGCAATTACAAAGAAAAATATGAGAAACAAGAAAAAAATAGACCCCAAAAAAGGAGTAAATGACAAGAACTGGACAGAAATGAAAAAGAAACAGACCCACCCACTCGAAAGGGGCTTTGCCCGCCCTCGCCAAAGGCCTGGGTGAAGAGGAGGTCTTCAGGGCCTCTGAAACACCAGCTGAGCGGGGGCTGTTCAGATCTCACGGGGAACCCCATTCCAGAGGGCAGGCGCTGTGACGCAGAAGGCGCGTTTCCAGGGTGCCTACCGATGGCACTGTTAATCAATGGAACCCAGAGCGTGGCAGCGCTGCCAGATCAGAACCGGGCAGATGCCACGGGAGACCAGCGGTCCCTCAAGTATCCAGGCCCTTTATAGGTAGCAAACAGCACCTTGGATTGCACCCAGTAGCAAACTGGCAGCCAATACAGCTTGTGAAGCAGAGGTGTTACGTGGGCATACTGAGGCACTGCCGCATTCTGGACAGTTAGAAGTTTTCGTGTAGTCTTCGAGGCCAGCCCCGTATAGAACACATTGCAGTAATCAAGCTGTGTGGTGACAAGGGTGTGAGTGACTGTCTGGAGGCTCCCAATCCAGAAAGGGGCGCAACTGGCACACCAGATGGAGCTGTGCAAAGACCTGTTTGGCCACAACTGTCAGCTGCTCTTCAAGCAGGAGTCCAGGAACACCCCCAGATTTCTCATCACCCTTGAATGGGGAAGTGCCACCCCACCCACAGTCAGGAATGGAATATCCCCAAATCTGGGTGTCCCAAATACCCAGAGCCGCTTGGTTTTGGGTAGAATGGAGCTGGTAGATTCTTGGTGTCCTGAACATATCAGATTTAGTCTGGGCAGAAATGAGGAAGCGCTTGGAGTTAATCTTGAACATAAAACAGGAATCTGGTCTTGGTACCTCCTCATTCATGGAACATATGTGGATCTCCTTTTGATGAGAGAGGCCCCTAATTCCCCATCGTTCCTAGCCCAGCGTCAGGCCTGCCTGCCTGCCTGCCTTCCAACTCAAATGCTGGGAGTCCAGGCAGTGTACAAAATACTAAAACCAGAAGACAAACACTCTCAATTAAAATCCAACCAGACGTTAACAGGGTGACTGGGGACACTTTTCTACTCCGGTCCTCCTGGCTCCCGTGCCTGAGGAAGAAGCCAGCCTTTTACTGCCTTCCTGAAGGCCAACTGGGGGTGAGGTGTGGGGAGTGTTCTAGGGGGCAGGCACTGCAATGGGAATACTAATGGGAAACTGGCTGATGGGTTCAAAGGGAGCAGCAGTTAAAGCCCTGAGAACCACAGTCACATCCCAAACGTGGAAGAGCACATGACTTGGAGCTAGCACTGCACAGGAAGGAGGCCCACGTGGGTGACCAGGCCGTGAGGTCCCCAGCCATCCAGCAGGATGGGAAGCCTAAAGCCACAGCCTGGCTCTCCAAGATGTGCTCTCCTTGGTACCACCATTCAAAGACCTGACAGGTCATCTGGAAGCTCTTGGTGGCACTTGGTGTCTGGGTGCCAAGATGGCCTCCACCAGGAAGGGTGAGATGCTTTTGTTCAATTTCCAGGCGTAATGTGACAACCAATCTGGACCTGGTGTAGGATCAGGATGGAGATCATTTGGACATTTTGTTAGATGCCGTAGAGGTTCCTCAGTCATTTCCACTGGGACAGAAAGAACAAGGGCTCCTGGGCCAGACTGGGGTGTTCAGGAGTAATCATTCCTTCAGCATCCCCAACACAAGACAGTGTTGGCGGAAAAGTTGGTTTCCTCTGCTCTGTTGGCTTTTAATTGGGTGAATAAGCACCTCACTTCTCCTCCAGTTTCCTTCATTTGGTGCCTTTTCTCCTTGTACTTGGAAACAGGTGGTGGGAAAAACTGGCTTTCTTAGGCTCTGAAACCTCACCAGATAAGTGTCTCTGCATTGGCTCTCAGGGGCGCCAAAATCTCTGTGGTTGTCCACTCAGCTTGGATGCGACAGCATCAGTCTGAGGAGCATCGTTTGCTCACTGGATGCAAGAGCACTTCCTCCCTACGTGAACGCATCGGGGGCCGGAGGTGGTGTGCTGTCACGGGCCTTTTATTTCTGATGCCAGCCCAACAGAGGGGATTCCTTTTCCTTCTGCATCTCTCTCTGTAATGTGATTCCCTCGCCTCTTCCGCTGTCTCTTCTGTGCTGAATGAGAAAGACTTGAGGAACCTCCAGAATAGTGGTGAAACCATGTTTGAAAGTAGCCTCTGCCAAGAGCTCGACGGGCATGGAGGGGGCCATACGATGAAGCAGGCGGCCTCCCGTTTCTCCATGCCACCCCAACAGCACCTGAGTTGGAACCGGCACCGGACTTTTCACTGCCACCAGCAGGGGGACCATGGAACGTGGTCCTGGGATGGCAAGAGAGTGGGTCCTCTCTGCCTGAAGTGGCCAAGAGGAGCTGGGCAGATCCTGCCATCCACCATCCTGTTTAGGCAGCGTGTTGGGCAGGGTCCCTGGCAAAAATTGTGCTGGGAGAGCAACTAAATAGGATTTCAAGCGGCTTCTGCGGTGGGCTGGGGACGAGCCCCTCTTGCGCAACCCTTTTCCTCCTTGCGGGACAGCCGGTGTGGCGCTGGCCTCTCCAAAGGCCCCAGAGCTGAAAGAGCCCAGGAAGTCAGACGGGCAGGACGGGATGCAGGAAAAGCACGGCTCCTTCCCCTCTCACTTGCCCTGCTCTTACAATTTAGAGGCAAGTGCGGTTGTTTGCGGAGCAAAAACGGGCAGACGCAAGGGGGAGTCAAGGACCTATAAGAGAAAAACTCTACCCCTCCTCATTGTGACTTTCACCTTTATTTCAGGTTCTCTTTTTCCTATAAAACTCCTCCATAAATTTCACAAATGTAACAAAAAGCTTAAAAGTCAGGACAAAAAAACAACCCCATAACTTATTACAAACATTTCCCTCCCCGCCCCCACACTTTTCAACGCTTGTTTTGGACTCGCACGACAGGTGTGTTTCTGACACCTTATCCAGAAACGCTCCCCGTCTACTGCTTAATACGCTCTGTTGACAAACCCGGCATTTAATACCTTCCCTTCTGACAGAATGCAGCCTTAAAATACTCGCCAGAGAGAGCAGGAAGTCCTTGTTCACTTCAGGGGTGCCAGTTCCCTCTTTGTTCTCAGGGCCTCGACCATTCACACCCCCCACCCCACCAACATGTGCCGGGAGTGCCTCAGATAGGACAGTCAGGGCTAGAAGTACTTGCCAACAAAAGGAAAAAAAGGATGCAACCGCTTTGCCGTAGTTACCGTTCTGACGCGGCTGGCCAGAGGCGAGGAGGCAGGAAAGTCCCTCCCTGTGGGAGGGAATCGGCTGCTCTGAGCTGCAGATCTCACCAGGCACCGCCACTCGTGCGGGCTTAGGGATCCGAAGCCTCCCCATCTGAAAAGGACTTTTCTCAGGGAAATGAACTGCAAAGCGGAGAACGCGCAGTCCCAGGAGGTTGCTCTCCAAGATACTTTGACTCCGAAATACCAAAGAACGGATGCAAGAGAAGAAATCTCCGAGATGAGATGGCACACCTTACCAAAATTTTAAAATCCTGTTGCACTCACTTGGGAAGATTAATTCTACCTATAGCATCCCGCTGTGAAAATACGTAGGCGCTTCAAAAGGTTTCCAAGTGGGAACGGACTGGGGAGGACCTCAAGTCTGGGGAGAAAGTCAGTCAAATTTTGCGGTGAACAGAGTGGGCTTCTGAGCCAAGGCCTTTGGGCGATGGCCTCAGAGTCCAAACTCGCTCAAGAACGGCTTCTCAGAGGGGAGGGCAAAACAGGTCCAGGGGGCAGGATTGTGGCTGCAGCTCTTTCACGGGGGGAACATTCACTTTTAGTGCAAATGGCAGCCATCAACATTGCTGCCTGCCACCAGAGATGGGAGGGCCACCTGCAGAAAAATCCAGTCTATAAATCCTCCTGGCTGCCAAAACCGGGGGGGGGGGGGGGATTGAGGGAAAAAAACAACCCAGAACCCACCTACTTGTGAAATACTTTGCTTCAGCAAATGGACAGAATTATAAACTGCATTGTAGGGATGTCTGTCTGTGAGCTATTCCGCTACAAAAGCACATTTTTTTCTAGCCTGGTTCTTCTGTGGAAATAATAATCAATTCTGTCAATTATTTGTTTCACCAGCTGGCAAAAAGGGATGTTTTGGCAAGCCATGTTTCCAGACTGACTGCCAATGTCAGATGACCCAAAGCACAACGTCCGCCCTTCCTTCAAAACCGTGTGTTAGGGTACTGCCTGACCTCACGAGAAGCACCATGAGAATGCAAATGTGTTTTTGAGTAGCGTGCTTCATGCGCGCTTATTAAATCATCAGAAGCACAGAGGTGGCTTCATGGGTCCCAAAATTCATAGTGCTGCGCCTCCTGGTGGCCTGCGGGCAAAGCTTACTGGCCAAACCCAACACGGCAGGGGTCCTCAACCTCAAGCAACTTTAAGATGGGTGGACTTCAACTCCCAGAATCCCCCAGCCAGAATGGCTGGCTGGGGAATTCTGGGAGTTGAAGTCCACCCATCTTAAACTTGCTGAGGTTGAGGAACCCTGCAACGGGGATCGGCCCAGCCAGCAGCCTGCCTTTGGCATTAGAAAGTTACTACCCCTCCTTAATGCTTAGTAAGGTCTGGAACTAATATCTGAAATAGTTTATACATGATCAAATTGTACTATTCCACGTACAAACCACATATGCTTCCATTCGCCACAAATTTCCTTCCAAAAACAAATAAAGCAAAACAGAAACCAGGGAGAAAATAGCGGTGGAATTTCTAAACATTCACATCTACTCAAATGCTGCCTCCCAGAAACTTCAGGATTTCCAAAATTTCACAATAATGTAAGATCTAGATGACTGGACAACTTGGGGTACAGCCCATGTTTACAGGAAAATTTGCCCAACCTGAGCTCCATCCACTTCGGTATTTCCCCACAGGCCTGCAAAAATTCCAGTGGAACGTCAGGCGACAGACTTGCCAGCCAGAAAGCAAAGCGCAGAGTCTTGAGTGGGGCAGGGGACGTTGTTTGCAAGTGACAGGCCCATTCCTCACACTCTTTTCCAGCTCTTCAAAGTGATTTTTCAGAGGCTAAACTAATCTTTTCCTACTGATGCCTTCAGCTATGGTGAACAACTCCCTTAATCCCCTACCAACACAGACTTTAGCCCTCCGAAATGGCATTCTGAGCGCTGTAATCCAAGGCGTCAGATGGGAGAAGCTTGAACGAGAAGAAGGAAGCCCAACGCGGCGTCCCTTGCTCAAGAGAAGACGCACGAGACAATCACATCACACCCACAAGCACAGCAGCGCCTAAGAGAGAATCTACCAGGGAAGGGAGGAGAAGGGAGGGAGAGGGCACGGCCCTCAGAGGCCCAAGCTGGTCAGCCGGTGTCTGGGTTGTCGCCCGATCACAAAGCATCGAAGGCTTTGGGAAAACAGGTGGTGGGGTGGGGAGTCTAAATACAAGGAAGAGTGTGGTGACCCAAATGACCCCACACACAAATGCTGCCCCGAGGCACCATCTTTGGGGAGATGGGATGCAGGGATCTTCCTAAAAAGCCGAAGCCATGTCTCCAAAGTGGAGGAGACCCCACGCTCCCCTTCCCCCAGCCCCCAACAAGAGTATTGCCTTAATCAAAGAACGCCCTTGCCAACCCCCCTCCCCAGCCCTTTCTGCCTCCCCAAGAACGCAGCTAAGTGCCAGGACTGCAGCCATCTGGAAGCACACGGAAGATCTCTTTCCTTTAAAGCAGCTTTAAGTGCCAAGGCAAATCCACAAGGGAGGGGTGGTGGCAAAAGGGTAGTTTTGAAGCCGGGCGGGGGGGGTGGAAAATGTCAGCCCTTGCTTTGGGAGGACTCGACCAGCAGTGCAGTCTTTACAGTGCATGCGGTCACTGCTGAACACTGAACGCCCAGGACTGGAAGCAGACCTCGTGGCGGGGCTGCCCCAACTGTAGTGTTGCTCACCAAACGCCGAGCCGAGCAGAGCTGGCAGCTGTGGGGGCTGCCACTGCAAAAGCGGGCTGTGCCTCTGCGGGGGCAGAAAAGTCTGGTGTGACCTGGTTTCTTTCCCGCTTGGCACTGCCCGGCCTTCCCCAGAATTTCTCCCTGGCAAGGCTTGGAATTCTCCGCCAGGGAATTCTGCGCCTCGGTTAAGGTGATGCAAAAGGTCAGAGCAGCACTCGCAGGTGACATTTCATACGCTGCAAACAATCATCAGTACACAGAGAGACAGGAAAAAAGGTAACCTCAAACAGGGATCGGGGTCAACATGACCTAACTCAGATCAGCTTATTGCCACGTCAGTCTTTGTGTGTTTTAGGTAATCAATTGAAAAGAGAAGAATCCAGAACCAGGGACAATTTCCTGCTAAAGGAAACAGCAATAATGACAGGGTGATTCCCGCGCAGAAACTTCAGGAACCTTTAGAGAGCTCCAAGCAAAACACTCGTCTTCTGCCCTGATGCACGACCCCGTAACATTTGGCAGAAGATGGAGGTGGAGATCCCGCATCCGGGTTCCTGACAGTAGACCCCCCCAGGGGGGCTTCCTTTTCAGTAGGCATATACAGGACCACGCAAACTTTTTTGTATACATGTAGCATCTCTAAATGTTAAAAGGGGGGAGGGGGAGAACTCCTCTGTATATTCATTATTTAGTGTCTTCCCCCTGCCTGAAACACTCCATATGTCAAGGCTAGCCAAGCAAGGAATATTTACAAATATTCCAATTAGTTGTCCAAGAATATCAAAGTCTGTTTGCAAACCCTTGGGAGTTTGCAGGTATTCCAAAAGAAGAAAGAAAAAATGTTTCCATGATTTATCTCCTCTTCCCCTCCAAACTGCTAGCGTGCAGGCCAAAGGAGAAAATGTTTCTTTGAACAAACACAGGATGGCAATTTTGGCAAAAAATTACTTGAACACTGATGGCAAATTGAAAAAAAAAAACAACAACGCAGCACAGACGGGTCCATTACAGAGCTCAGCACAAAAGGCATTGCGGGCCTTTTGCTTCTCTGTTTCTAAATGCTAAAAATTGCCAAGAGACATTTTGAACAAACGAACAAAAAGTAGCACAAGCCCTATTTCACCACTCCTTCCCCCCTTTTTTTTCTTTTTTAAATCTTAAAAAGCCTTAGTGTGCCCTCCCTAACCCTCTGAGACCTTAAGACCCAATTAGGTCTTTTTACACCGTACACACACACACATATATATATATATAATATATATATATATTATATATATATACATATATATCTAAAACAGACAGCATACAATAACGTAGTCCTTACAGTCAAAGCAGATCAAAAGGGGGAAAGAACAAGGCTTTCTTCCAAGAGACGGGATCCCACGCAGCGTCTAAAGCCTTGAGGGCAAGGCTGCGGGCAGCGTCTTCAGCGGCACCCGTGCCAGAAATCCCTCCAAGGCACCCTGGCCTTCCAGCCTGCCTCGCCGAGCACATCGCACCTGCACCCGGAAGGCTGCGAGCCCAGAGCCGAGCCGAGCCGAGCCCACGGCAGCTGGCAGGGCAGCGGTCTTTGGCCCCCAGTGCGGTTAGGCTGTAGCAAGCCCAACGCGGCCGGGTCGTGGCCCCAGGAGGCTGGGAGGGCAGGTGGCGCGGGGGAGAGAAGCCCCACGCCCCGCAGGCGAGTGGCCGTAGGTCCAACGGAAATGAGCGCTGCGTTTATCCCAGACTGGAGAGATGCCTCGCAAGTGTATTCCTTAAAACACCCAGACAGACGCTCTTCCTCTAAACGAAAGGGGTTCGGAAACGAAGACGAGCCCAGTTTGTGCCGCTGGGACCAACCCTGCTCTCGCTCTAGCGGGTTCCAAGCAAGCGTCGGAACAAGGGAGGGGGGCGGGCAGAGGCGAGCGCTCAGCTGAAGCCCAAAAGAAGAAACGGAGCTGGTGGCGGCGGCGGCGGCGGCAGCAGCGTGTTGCTAGAGCGTGGCTGATCCCTAAGGCAGTGCTTCAGGTGAAACGAGAGAATAAGGCAGTGGCCCAAGTTCACGGCCCCTTTCCTAATCCCAAAGAGACGGGGATGCCGGTTTCCAAAGAGAAGCTCGGGGGTTCTGCTTCGAGGCCAAAGGTCACGTAGCCACAGCCTCCAGGTAACTCTGCAGCTTGCGGACGGTGGTTTCATCCAAGGAGAACAGGTCAAAATCAAAGGTTGTGTTGGTGACGTTGAAATGTCCCGTTTCTTCAATGAGGTTTACGATCTAGACCGGCAGGACAGTGTTAAAGTTAGACCTGAGTCTGCACGTCATGAGGCCCCACCACGACACGCTGAAATTTAGACCAGCCTGCAGCTACCTCCTTTCCTCTCTCCTCTGGGTCTCTGCCTGAGCCAATTCTGAATTTGGAATTGGCTATCGCTCTTTGCATCCACTTTACTCTGGGATGTGCCCCATACCCTCTGAATTGCACTGGGTGATAGCTTCTCAACGGGCTTCCTATGTCTGCCCTGACTGGCAGGCTAGGAGCTGTTCTCTGCCCGCCTCTACGTTTCCTGGAATTCCCTGGGTCTGCTGGCCCAGGGCACTGGGGATTCTGGGGGCTGCAGAGGCCAGGTTGGTCATCTGCCAGAGGCTCCTGCAGTGAGCTGGATTAGATGACCTTCAGAGTCACTTCCCACTTGGGGATTCTAAACACAATGCCTTCAAACTGGTCTTGCCCACGCTTCGCCTCCCAACGTGACGCTCCGTAATTATGGTGCAAGATGTCACAGGAGTTAATGCTTTCCCTGGGGGCCCTTGCCTGCTCTCGATGGCATTCCCCTTCATGTGGCATTTTTATAATCCTCCTTCAAGGAAGGAGGAACTTAGGAGAATCACATGATTACATGTAAAGGTAAAACCATGTATTTGACATTGTGCAGCAATTTAACGCTGCCTTTGGGATCTTGGGTTTATACTGGTTATTGCTGGACACAGCAACTGCGCAAGGCAATAGGAGACAATTCTGAAAATGTGTTTTTTCCCTCTGACTGACTGGACGGTGTCACTGCCAGACAGTTTGACTTGGGGAGCTGAGAAACGATCTTTCCCTCCCTCCTCCAGCAAAGCCAACCAGACTCGCTTCTCACCTGCTGCAGCACGTTCCGTTCTCGTAAAGCCATCAGCCGCCGGTGAAGCTCCACCAACTCATCCGTGTAGGCCTGGGGGGGGGGGGAGACAAGTCAGGGGGCTCCATACCTGCCTCCGTTTGACGGCCTTTGTGGAAACGGAGGCAAGGCACGGGTTCAACAGGGAAGTCTGAAAGACAGGATCTAGTATGCAGACTGGTCAGGGGGACAGAGACTTCTTGGGACCCTCCAAGGATTGGCCAGCATTGCAGCAAGGAGCAGGACAGAGGCTGCTGCTGCTGCTGACAATCCCGATGCGCCACAGAGAATCCTACTTCCTTCTGATGCAGTAAAGAAAAACCAGTGTCCAGGCAATGGCTCGGCTGGAATCCTCCGTGTCTATATCCTGAGCAGGCACATAAGCTAGTGGGACAAGGGCAAAGGTTTGCCACCTTACCACGTAGGTTCTGCCCTCGAGATCTCAGCTCGCAGAGAAGAGCATCAGCTGGGAGTAGAACTGGAGACTGGCTCTACATTCTGGTGAGCCAGAGATGTGCCAAACCTGACCAGGGCTGCCCTCACCGTTAGCAGGGAATGCAGCAGGTGGCACAGGGGATCCCCTTGCAAAAGGCCTCAAGGGACTGAAGGCAGGTGGATGGCAGAATCTAAATTATGAGGATAATTTGGAAGATTGCGACTCGCAACGTAAGAGGAGTAAAGGGCTTGAGTTTATAGCTCTTTCATTTTGTTAAAGGAAGAAAGAAAATGATGAAGGAGTTAACACGTTATGTCAGAAACAATGAACGGGTTGTTCTGGAATTCATAGGTTGGAGACAGTGGCAGGTTATGCTCCAGTGAACGGTGGGTGAGTCTGGGAAAAAAACAATTCACCATTCCAAATGTGTGCACTCCGTGGGAAAGATTATTCCCTAAGGTGGTTTGAGAGAACAGGATGCTGGAACTGAACTGCCGGCTATGTAGGTGCTACCACTGAGGAAAGTTTGTGGCCTGTGCTACCTCCACGGAGACTCCTGGGAAGAGAGCGCCACATCTCATGAAGACCGAAGGGGCCTCAACAATCTCAGCAGGGGGGTGTTTATATACCGTGCCCAGAACTGGGGCCAAAAGGGGAAGCCTGAGGCAACGGGGGGAACTTAACAGATTGCCAGGACACTACCAGGGAGAACCTCCAGTCTTAACCCTGGAGTTCAGAAAGTCACAAGAATCGCTGAACTGTGGAGGCATGACTTTCAAGGCCAAGGCCTGCAGCCTTGAAAAGCTGCAATTTATTCAAGAGAAGCAGGCTCAACAGATGCAAGGAGGGTGTTGCCCTGCACCTCAAGAAAACGTATTTCCTTCTTAATAGATCAGGGGCATGCCATAAACATAATGCATCTGGATCTCAACAAAGCCTCTTAAGATACTCCCCTTCAATAAAATGGTAAAATGTGGGCTAAATGAAACCAGTGTTAGAGGGCCTCACAGTTGGCTGAAGGACCAGCCCCGAAGAGGGCCTGATAACGGCTCTACTTCATTCTGCAGAGAAGTATGGAGTGGAGGGCCCTGGGGCAGTTTGGTGTAATGGTTAAGGCACCAGACTGGAAACTGGGAAACCATTGAGTTCTAGCCCCACCTTAGGTACAAAGCCAGCTGGGTGACTTTGGGCCCATCACACCCTCTCAGCCCTAGGAAGGAGAAGGCCAGGGCAAACCACTTCCAAAAAATGTTGCCAAAAAAATTGCAGGGACTCGTCCAGACAGTTGCCAGGAGTCACAAGTGACTTGAAGGCACCAAAAAGAAAAGATTTAACTGTATATCTTTTTCTTATCTCCTGCCTTTAATTCCTCTGGCTTGCATCTTCTGATTCCCTTGTCTGCACACTGCATAAAGTCGTTGACCCTATGGCAAAGCGGAGACTCTGCAGGCAAGATGCCCCTAGCATCCATTCAACGCCCTGCTTCAGGGACTGATCAGAATGATCATGGGACGGAAAGGTTATCAGCCAATCACATCAGGCAGCAAACTCAGAGAAGGCTCCTGGGAGAAGCTGCCAGGCTAAACAGACCTCCATTTCCACCCAGGGCGGAGGCTCTGACTTTACCAGAGCACCCATCCAAGACAGTTGGAG
The DNA here is from genome assembly GCF_059951505.1 of Python bivittatus. Taxonomy (NCBI): domain Eukaryota; kingdom Metazoa; phylum Chordata; class Lepidosauria; order Squamata; family Pythonidae; genus Python; species Python bivittatus. The sequence goes on along the minus strand of NW_028277079.1, from coordinate 1,189,629 downwards.
CTGCAAAGAACTCCACCTGTTTCTGGGTACCTCCACAATTCAAAAGCCCCCGTCTGACAGAAATACCTTGTCATAGGTCCCTTTCTTCAAGATCTTTTCTGGTTTATTGCAGGACTCCGGACTCTTTCTCCCAGATACCTGAAAGGGTTTGGGAGGGAAATCAGAAAGTGAGTGGGAAGAGAACAGGAAAAGGCCAGGAGAACAAAAGCAGTTTGTTTCCCAACTGCCAGATACTCCTCCCTAACCCTGAAAGTGAGCTTAATCCTGCTGTTCTGCTCTCCTTGCAATGGGGAATAAAAAAGGCGATTAGGAACGAGGACCCACCATCACTACCACCGCCACAAAAAGTCACCCTGCAATGTTTCAGGTGCTGAACCGAGGCAGAGATCCTGCCCTGGAAGATGCCCAGGACTCCCATTCACCATCCCTTGAATTCCACCTCAGCCAACCATTTGGCTCCTCCGTGTTTTAGCACAGCCTTCCCTACCCTGACACCTCCACGGGAGCTGCAGAGCTGACCCATTTGGGGGTCCCCTGGCTGGGGAAGGCACCCCAATCTTTGGGCTGGAGGGCTCTTCCTCTGACCTGGCTGCGAGGAGGAGGAGCAGGGTGGACTCCTCCTCTTCCCAAATTAAAGGTAATTCAGCTCGTAAAAACAAGTCAGGAGTGCCCTGGGTCTTCTGGTCCATGTGGTTTTTCATGCACCCCAGTTCCAAAGAACCCCAGTTCCCTATCTAGACAAAGCAGGGCGCTCCCAGTCTCCTCACTGTGGCTCCACCAGAGGGCTGACTTGAGGGCTAGAGGCTGCTGGCTTCACAAAGCGTCCCAGGAAGGGTCCTGACCTTATTGTTAGAGGAGGGCAGTTTCTGTCGGGGAGGAGTTTCTCGACTTGGCAGGCAGGAGTCTGCGCTGTTGTCAGTGTCGCTGTCACTGTGACTGAGTCTGAAGAAGCAAGCGCTGAGAGTTAGGGGAAAAACTGGCAGCCGGGGATGCGGGGGAGAGGTAACGCCCCACCCAAAGTAGGAGAGAAAGCAGGCAGAGGTTATGCTTTAGAGAAAGGGCCCAAGAATTCAATTGTGAGGGTCCTCCTCTCTCGCCTTATTCCTCTTCCTGACCATAAAGACCTGGGCTGCACCAGAAGACCAGAGGCGGCCTAGGAGACCCCAAATGGAGGGCTTTTGCTGCTGCTCTCACCTGGCCTCTCTGCTGATGGGGGTAGACTTGACCGCCACCTCTTCTCCAGAAGAACTGTCATCATCATCCGACTCTTCCGACTGCAGGTCTTCCACCATGGAACGTAGCGGCCCTGGAGGCAGGAAGCCAAGATATCAAAAGGGGGATTTGATAAGGAACTCAAGTCCAGGGTTAAGAGCTGTGTTTCTCAACCCTGGCCACTTGAAGATGGGTGGACTCCAGCTTATAGGATTCCCCAGCCAGCAATGCTGGCTGAGGAATCCTGCAAGTTGAAGTCCACCCATCTTCAAGTGGCCAAGGTTGAGAAACACTGGCTAAAAAAAACCATGGCACAAGGTGGTCTGAATTCAGCCATTCTAAGGGTTTGGGTGCAGGGACCTGAACGCCTTAGCGTGCTCACTTCTGGCGAGGTGGCCTGACGCAATCAACCAGGAGCGGCCTGTTCTGGCACCAGCTCCCTACAGACTTATCAGTTTAATGAGGTGAAGACAGACAAAGAATTTTAGGAAGCGCCATGATAGGCAAGAGCGTGACTTAATTTAAGCATGAACTGGATGTTACTATTATGGATCTTTGCTCACGTTTTCTTTTGTATAGTTTTCAATTCTGCCATATGCCTCCTGTCAAGATGTATCTTAAAAGGACATTAATGTACTTATGAGATGTGTAGGAAAAAAATCATTCCCGTATCTCACAGTATGGGGGCAATGCTGGTGTACAACTTAGAGCTGTTGTAGGAAATCACAGAAGTTTGGCCATTAAGAGGCACTGACCTTTTGGCATAACTGGTATAAATTTGGTATAAATTGGGGATGATTTATGAAGATCAGCCAGCAGCTCCACCTACCAAGGGCTAGATGCCTAGGGTTGATCGTTGTAGGTTCAAAATGGCAGAAATCTTCTCTCCAGAAAAGATTTGCAGAGCGCACAGCGAGGGCCAACAAGAGGGTAGCTTTTCACAAGCAACCATTGCTTGACAGGCCCGCTGGGGTTGAAGAGGAGAGGTTTTGCCAACTCCTGCCGCACCTAGCCAGATATTTGGGGGATCAGTAAATCTGGCTAAGCAGGGGGAGGATAACACAACTGACTTGATCAACTACCTGGCAGGGTTTCTGGCAGGAATCTCTTCCCCAGCAATCTCTAGAGATGCCAGGACTTAAATGGAGGCAAAACGGGAACCTGAGCTGAAGCTTCAAGAGTAACTACTAGTCTACCTATTTCATTCCTATTTTCCCAGCCGATTCCACCTGGCCACTATTTTCAAGTGATGTTTTATTCTACAGGCTGCCTGGTGAAAAATTAGACTTGAAAAGCAGCTTACAAATTTGTGGAAGACAGCAAACAGTCCCGCCTGAGAACAGCCATCTGAGAATGCCTTGACGATCAGCTCCACCGAGAATTAGCAAGAGGGCCGGCAGGAATTGCCTTTGCATCTGGCCAAGCTCCACCATTTCTCAACAGGGCACCAATTTAAGAAAAAGCTAAACCCGAAAGGAGAAAGGAGCTAACCCTCCAGGAGCTGATGAGAGAAGAGACCCATCTGCTCTACTTCCTGTCTCTTCCAGTGAGAAAAAAAAATGCCACTGGGGAGTTTGGAAACAGGCCAGGAGAGCAAAATGCCTCCCTTCTGCCCAGACCCCTCTCCAGCTGGTGCCAAATGGCTGACGGCCTCTGACAAAGGAGACGGCCCACACCTCCTGCAACAAGTCACCCCTGATTGCTCTGCCGAAGAGACCAAGGGCCCAAACGGCTGTCCAAGAGGACGTGCTCTCAGCTGCAGGACAGAAGCAGCACTGCTAACCCATCTGACAGGGCTGCTGGGGTTGGGGCCCTTCGGGAACTGACCCGCAGCCCTTTTGGCATTCGGAGACGGCTGGGCCGGGGCCGGGGGAGGCGGCACTAACCAACCGTGGAGGCTGATCTGACAACTACTGCCTGAGACCGAGGCTCGGTCCATACCAGGACTTCGGGAATGGGGGAGCGACCGCATGCAACGCACCTTGGCTGTGGTTCTGAGACGGCTCAAAATCGGAGTCGGAGCTGGACCCGGAGCTGGAGCTGGAGTTGGAAGGGCTGGACACGGCAGACTTTGCCGCCCCCGGAACAAGAAGGAGAGAAGAACGTCAACCGGCGGAGACCCCCTGCCCCTTTTCACCTGCTCAGGTGGATTCGAGGCAAGCCTCCCTCAATGGTTACTTCCAGCAGTTCTGGACTCTGCTCCCTGTGACCAGTGGCCCTGCCCGCTGGGGCTAATGGGTGCTGTGACTCCCCTTCTTCGTTAGCCAGGCTTCAAGGTAGGGAAAGGGATTCTGCAGAACTGAGGGTGGGAACTGAATGGCAACAGCCAAAGAGCAGCTCTGACAGAGAGCGCCATGAAGGTGATTTTTCTTTTTAATGAATAAAGAAAGGGAAGAGTTCCTCAGCTACCTCTTGAAGCTGACTTCAACTTTTCGGAGGAGAAGAAAAAATACGCACATTGGCTTTCTAAGGGGAGGATGGGGCTTGCAGCAGGTCGCCTGTTATGTTCCGAACTGGCTGGCACATCCCAGGAGCTCCTCAGATCTGCCAGGCCGGGGGGGGGGGGCATTCACAGGAACGGGCAGAACAAGGCTGCCTTCAACAGCACCCCCCGCCATGAAAGATGTCACACGAGACAGCCCTGACCCCGCCCCCCGGCTCAGCCAGGGAGCGCGGGGGCGAGTAAGGGCAGGCCCTCACCTCTGATTTGAGCGAGGCCTCATCCTCCGAGTGGGACTCCTCGGCCACGGCCACCTCCACGGGCTTTTTGATCGCCTTGGCTTCGCTCTCCGGCTTCGCCTTCTCTGCTCTGGCGCCGGGCTTCTCCTTCGCCGGCTTCTTCTCCGCGTACGAGGGGGTCCGGTGGGAGTTGGCAGGGACGGTCTTGGCTCCTTTGGAGCTGTTCTTCTTCAGCTTTTTGGCACTGGGTTTTGGTGACTCCACTGTCAAGGGCCTCTTGGCCGAGGGCTTTCCCTCGGGCGGCGGGGGGCCGCCCTTGGGAGATGCATTCTCCAGCTTGTGCTCCTTCAGGGCTAGCTTGGGCTCCTTGAAAGCAGCCTTGGGGACCGGCTTCTCCTCCTTCGGCACTTTGTTCTCAGCGTGCTTCTTGGAGGGGTCCTTCGCAGGCTTGCCGGCTTCCCTTTCCAGGTCTCGAGAGGAGTTTTTGCTCTCGGAATCTTTCCTGGGCCTCTCCCGATGCTCTCGGGTGACTTTGTGGGGCTTGGAGACTTTGCTGCCATCTTTGTTCACCTCCTAAACGTCAGCAAAGAAGCCGCAAAAAACATCAAGGCCGCCAAGCCAGAGACTCTGTTTGGTCCAAGAGAAGGCTGAGCAACAGCTGGTCTCCAGAAAGACCAAGAAGTTGCTTACAAAACAGCACCAGTGTGGATGATCTAGACCTGACACAGCTAAAAACATCAAATGATTCCACTGGAAAAAGGAGCACACACCTTCAGCTGCCTCTTAAAGATGGCAGCTCTGCCTTTGCTTGAATACTTTGAATGAAAGAGATGCCATTTCCTCCTAAAGTAACTGTGTTGACCGACTCATGCTATTAAGAAATTCCTCACGCTTAGCTGAAATGCACTTCGTGCGGATTTCTGCCAACTACTTTGCCCTGCACTCTGGAGCAGCAGTAATAATGTTGGATCTGTTTTCTGCATTAGAGTCTTTTAATTACAAGAAGACAACCACTATAGTTCCCCTCAATTTTCTATTTCCCACAGTAAGCTATTTCCACCATTCCTCATTAAAACAGTTTTCTTGGTCTATGGGATACTGTGTTATTAACTACTAGCATACCACTATTAGTGAGAAGCTATTTTAAGAATCAACTGTCCCAAGATGGTTTTGCTGAATTTTAGGATTAAACTTTCTTTTCTGAAAATTATCATTTATACATATATGTGTTCTGTTAATATTTTAAAATATTTTTCTTTTCATCATTTTCATCACTACATTTAAAAGAGAAGAAAACAGTTGAAACAGTGGCAATTTTAGAGAAGGAGGAGGGTATTTTGGAAAGAACTTCAAAAATAAGAGGCATATGTGTGGGAAGGAAACCACAGCAAAGGCTAAAAGGGGTAGGACTCGAGGTGTGTTCACCCTTAGGAAAAGATTTCAGAGGTCAGGGCGAGAACACATTTTGGCAATCTTCAGCCAACTCAAAAGGCCAACAAAAGATTTAAAAACAAATAATGTAAGATTTATATCTAAAATCCAGAGGCTATCTCTGGGCTCCAGTGGGGGACAGAACAGCTTCCTTTGTCTTTGCCAAAATTCTGGAATATTTCTTTGAATAGCTATGACTGGAGGACAGAATACTGAGGGTGAGCGAAGTCCTCTTGACCCAAACACTTATGGAGAATCAATGCAATCATTTATGTGCACTCATACACGGAAACATACAATCATTTGCTTTAAAAGTTCTCTTTCAAGATAAGCTTACTGGGATTTAAAAAGAGGGCCAGGTAAAGGTATCTTGGCTTTTTCAGCTTTAATGGCCAAGATCTGTAGAGTCTATTTTTTTCCTTTGTATCCTTGCTACAAGCGCGGTTTAATCATCTACATGAAATGGAGTTCAAATGGTGGAATGGAGTATACTGGAGGACCCTCGAATGCCAAGCTCTGCAGGCTGCCTGGATGCACAATTCTATGACTTTTCTTTTAGGGTCCCCCTATATGGAACGAGAACTCCTAGGATTAAGTTTCTAGACATCATGATTTTTAAGTCAATTGAAAATCCACTCTCCCTTTCCAAAACTTTTCCAGAGTGACTCACCTTTGATCCATGAGATGGCTTGGACTTCTTTGGATCAGAGAAGGCAGAGAGGGGGATTGTAGGAAGCATCGGGTAGTCAGGACTTGGCCTAGACACAGTTTCTGCCCCTTCTGGCATTACCATCACCTGGGAAGAAACCAACTGATTATCAATGCTGGAAGCTCTAAGTCTGCTTCTTATAAGGCAAGACTCCGCAGTATGGCCGGGGAACCCTGGACAACGACTATCCGTCAACGTGGCCACCAGTGGGCTACTCTGGGGAGAATCAGATTTACTTTCTGTGCATTCTGGAGGAGTTTATGGTGTTCACTCTTAATCTGCTGCTCATCCATTTCAGAGTTCTATGAGTCTCAGTTCTAGTACTGTTATAAAGAGGAAAGGGAACTCCACACCTTTTCTAATGTTATTCTTAAACATACTGTAAATCTGAAAGAATCAATATAAAAGTAAAGAAACACTCATCACAATAGTGTTTTTTCATTAATTCCTGAGTACACTTTTTGACTTACTGGTTTACACACTGCTTCTTGATCACCAAGACTAACCCAGGACAGTGCATGTACTTTATGAAAAGTAAAATCAAACAGAGGTATCAAACACCACAGAAACAGCAATTACAAAACCACGAATCTACTTAGACTGTGTTACATTCAAAAGTTTAACAATTAAAATGTTCACGATTTCTTTAAGCTGTCTGGAGGAGCACCAGTTTAACCTGCTGTAGAAAAAAGACAGCGCTAGTGCCAAATGTATCTCCAGGGTCACGTGCCCACACAAAAGCCCCTCCTTTGAAGACAGAGAGCGATGGTAAATAGGAAAGAACCACAAAACAATCCTCTTTCTTCTAGTCTCTACAAAGACTGTTTGCACCTGTTAATTACTCACCCCTCCAGCTTTGAGGAGTTTGTGACGGAATTCCTTGGTAGGGTTATTAAAGGTGAGCTTCTCACATCGCAGATGATTAACTGGGGGGTTTCCTTCCAGGTTTAGAAAAAGGTCATAGGTAAAGCAAACTTTCTTCGGTTCCTCCTGAAATCAGAGGCAAAAATCTCAAGATGGGGTTTGCAATTACGATGTGAGTCCCTATTTTGGCATTTGACAGCAATCAGTCCCTGCCTTCATATTACTAAAATAGTAACATTAGAAGAATAGAGTGTAACAGAGAAATTCAGTCCAAACTCCAACCAGAAGCCACTCCACACAACCACATAGTTGGCAAATCCTTCTGTGAAGGTTGTCTGACAATCCAAGGGCTGCTGTTGAGGAGGCCTTGTAACGAATAAAGAGGCATCCACTTCAGATATATATTATATATACTAATAATAATATATAATAACATTACGTTCAGATATAAATGAAATCTCGGCCAGACCATGGCAAAAGTCATGTGTTGTCGTGCTCAGGCTGACTGGTATAAGAGCAGACATACGCGTACAAGAGCAGACCTGGGAACGACTTAGCTAGGCTGTCACCATGCCATGGGTGGTGGCAGAAATGCCCTTCAGAATGCCACAGGAGTTTCTCATTTAGTTTGCCAAATGCATTTTGGACATGAAGTTCTGGTTAAGGGTTCAACTCTCTTCCAAGACTTGGGAGGCATGATAATTAATTTGGGGTGAGAAAGAACAAACAATACTGTACGCTTCCAGAAATATCTGTTGGGGGTAGATCAGAATTGGAATGCCTAAAACTACAAGAAGCCTCATTACTGTCTTAGGAAAAGAGCAAGTTCTCTGTTCATCCAAATGAACAGAGACTCAGATTTGGAAGGGCCAAAACAGGAAGGTGAAGTTGTTCCAGGGGCTGGCCAGAACAAATCCTACCTTAAGGAAATGAAATGCAGGGAGAAAACAGAAGAAGCAGAGAATAAAATTATACCTTATTTTTGAAGTAGACCTCAATGGGCATAATGAAGCCAGCATAGCCAGACTCCTCCACTTTATAAGGGGGTTCTTTGCAAACTGGGGGAAAAAAATAACATTGGTAAACCTCCACAGCAGCATTTGTAAACCAGGCAAACAGAAAGGACAGAAATCAAAACTACGTGCCCAGAGAAGACACTCTCCTACCCATAATATGACCTACTTTGTCAGGATTAAAAGAAGGCCCTGTATCTGAAACCGCCAGAAGAATGCCTGTTATGATACTTTAAGCTCACACTCGACAGTGGTGACAACTGCATGGAGGGACAGCTTAGCTGATGCGCGCCTTCACAACAAAGGCATGGGAACATAAGCTGCACCCCACTGCTCCTACCACCCAAGCAGCTGAAGAGCAAACTCCTCACTCCAGGTACATTCCTTCCAGGATGTGGGGGCTACTAAACGTCAGTCCTGTGCAGGAATAGCTTACAGGTAGTCCTCAACCTACCACCATTCGTTCAGCGACTGTTTGAAGTTACAACAGCACTGAACTAACGGTGGTTATGACGAGTCCTTGGAATTCCGCCCATCCCAGCACTCCCACGGTCACACGATCGTGATCTGGGTGCTTAGCAACCAGTTCACACTTATGATCGGTTGCAGTGCCCCACGATCATGTGACCATCATTTGTAACCTACCCTGTGGCTTCCCTAGAAAGTCAGTGGGGAAGCCAGCAGGGAAGGTTGCAAATCACAGGGATAAGTTTCCCTCACCCACTCACCCTCCCACAGCCCCTCTGCGCTCACCACACCGGCCACTTGTGCACCCGTGTACCCTCCCTGACCCTCACCACACCTGTTGCACACCCCTCGCACCCTCCCCAACCAGCATCTCTCACGTACCCCCTCACACCCTCCCTGACCTGCACCGTCACACACACCCTCGCACCCCAATGCACCCTCCGACCCACCCTTCTTGCACACACCCCTGCACTCTCACACACCCTCCCGTGCAGCCCCGCACACCCGCTCCGTCTCCCCCACCCACCCAGCAGCAGCCACTTTCCTGCCTGCCAGCCTGGAACTTGCAACTTCCTGCTGGCTTCCTCACTGTCCTTGGTTGTGGGAAGCCAGCAGGAAGCTGCCTTGCCTAACGACTATGGGATTCGGTTAACGATGGCAACGGGGACTGCAGGGATTGCTGTCACTAAGTGATGCAGTTGTGCTTTACGACTGCATCGCTTAGCGACAGCAATTCTGGTCCCAATTGCCATTGTAAGTTGAGGACTACCCGTGCTATTAAATTTCCAAATTTCAAGATCTTGGGCTTCTATATTTCCCAACTTTGTTGGTGGGGGGGGGGGAGAAAAAGAGAAACACCCCGGGGACACAAAATAGGCCCATAAGAATACTGTGCTGCTTCCCACAAAGAGCCAGGGAAGCTCTGGGAAGCCTCACAAGCAGTCTACCTCCATCCATAGAGGTCTATGTCTGCAGACCCCTCAACAGAACATTCTGGCTTGAATCCTTTTGGGTCCGTTTGGATCCATCAGATTAGGTCCAGTTAATGCAGAACTGTACTTCCCAACCTGGCCAACAACGTCTCTCCAAGAAGCCTACAAGAACACCCATCTGCCCAGAGAGGAAGTCATCAGCTTGCCTTTTGGTACAAGATACGCACAGGCTCAAACACACGTGGCCATACACACTCACTCACCACGTTTCGGTTTAGGGAAGCTCTGATGGAGTCGAAAGACCACCCTCTCCACAAAGTGCTGAATCTCAAATTGCTCTGGGCCACGTACAAACACCATCCAGTCATGGGTGAACCCCTCAGTGGTGGGCTTCTTGCGTAGCTGGGCACGGTGTCCAAGCTCCAACTTCACCTGGACTGTACACTAGGAAGAGGGAAGGCGGTGTGCAATGGGAAAGGCAAGGGCAAAAGGAGGGAGGGAGGGAAGGAGGGAGGGAGGGAGAAAAACCAAGGTGAAAGTGTGCTTTTAGTAAACCAGATCTAACTGGTGAACTACAACTGTCACTTCTTAAAAAAAAAGTTCCACCAATTGTTTATAGTTCAGGAAAGACAATTGCACAAGAAGTGATTGAATTCACTTGTTTAGACCAGCTTTTCCCAACTAGATGGGAACTCGGGGATTCATGAAACAGCTTATCTGGAGGATATCAGTTTGGAAAAGCTGATTTAGACCCTAATCTTTCAGGACTTATGCTCTACTCAGGTTGACTCACAATTATTTGAAACATAAAACTGTACTGCAGATTAATTTCTCACACACACACACAATACAGATCAGCTTAATGCAAAAAGCTCCATCCAGATTACAGGTACGTGTCTATGCGCCATGTTCTTCCAACTCTATGTTAGGACTTACCATGTAAATATAGGGTAATATTTACAAAGCCCCTCCCACTGCTGTTTGGGGGCAAAGGCGAGTCTTGAATCCTTCTAGAATCTAGCTCTTCTAGCATTTAGTGGAAGAAAGGTCTTTCCAGCTCAAGCAGGTACAAGAGCAAAGCAGCTCAAAAAAAAAAAGGCGGGACCCACATTCTTCCCCTTCTGTTGTTAGCATTCTCTGTCACTTCCAGGATACAGCTACCATGAGCTTGCTGGAATGAAGGGACTAGCCCAGGGCAGAAAGCACCAGGACGCCCCTTTTCAGCCTTACAGGCCCCAACAGCAGAATCTACCCTTGACCTGAAAACTTCAATGACGCCCTGAGAAAATAAATGCCTAAAAGCATAAAGTCAGAAAAGCATAATTACAGGGTTGGGGGGTCACTGGTCTGTTCAGGAATAACCCCCACTTCTGAACGGGACCTCTGATGGGGCAATTCCTGATGGACAGCAGCTGGAGTTCATTGGAGCATGAGCTGAAATTAAACCAATGCTCAAACAGCTATCAGGAGGTAGATACTAGCCCAACTAAAAAGCAGTCTGAGCATAAATTATCTAGCAGGGTGAGTTATTTGAATAGAAGGTATACAACTGTTGGAGGTGTTCTGGCAGGAGTGTTGGTGGAATGGTTAAAAAAAAAAAAAAAAGTCAAGATGGCACCTGTGACTGCATGATTGAAGCCCCATGTCTGTTTTATGTGCATTGGGGGCTTTAACCGTGCAGCCTCCATCTTGACTTTTTTGCTCCCCTGCGCACACCCGGCGTTCTAGCAAAGGGTTGGACCAGATGCTTCAACTTTTATGAACCACCACCATACATATCTGAAGATGCTCAATATTTGAATGTTGATGTAATCCTTCCCTTGTTTTTCAGATCAGATGCCCTGAGTGCTTTTAAAAGTAGAAAGGAATAGTATAAATCCAATAAATAAATAACTAAATAGCTTCCCTTTCACATTAACTAGAAGGCTCATCTCTCCCAATTACCAACATTACTTGTCTTGGGCTAGGTTCCTACAACACACTAAGCTAATTTGTGGTTTACTATGATGGGTAAACTCAATGCTGTTTATAAGTTATTATTTACAGTTTACTATGTTGCACAATTTTCAATTATTTATATAGTTTATGTGTACTAGAGTCCTTTGTTCCCAGTCTTGCTGTACAGGTACTCCTTGTTGAATGACCACTTGTTTAGTGACCATTCAGTTATGATGGCAATGAATGAGGAGGACTGATGACAGGTACTTGTAGTTGTGGCAGCATCCGTGCAGTCACATGATTGTGATTTGAGCACTTGGCAACCAGCTTGCAATTATGATGTCGCAGCATCCTGCGACCGCCATTTACAACCTTTGCTGCCAGCTTCCGACATGCAAAGTTAGAATGGGGACGCTGTTCTGGTGTGGAGGTGGCGGCGGCTGCAGCAGCACTGGTGGAGAAGCAAAAGAGAGGCTTGGGGGGTGCCAGGCCCAGTGGGTCGCAAATGGTGACCACATAACTGTGGGATGTTGCAACTGCATGGGGTTCACCTAACGGCGGCAACTGGGATTACTGCAACTGCCATCGTAAGTCAGCATGGTCACACTGACTTGACACACCGCATCGCTTAGCAACAGAGTTGCCCGTCCCAATTACCATCATTAAGCGAGGACTACCTGTAAAGGGAAAAATGAGCTCAAAAAAGCCAACTTGGCTTTTATAGTTCCCCCCACAACACCAGTCTGTTAAATTAAGGGTCTATTATATTTTGAGACAACAAAAGGCCTACTGGGTTTCCAAATGACCTTCAGATTGCAGCAGCAGCAGCAGCAGCAGCAGCAGCAAGAAGCAGCCCAGCATTTCTGTAGCAATCAAGGCATCACAGAAAGACTTCACTGTTCTTCAAGTTCAGGAAAAAAATAGACTCTCCTGGAGAGAGACCTCCAGAAGTTACTATGCATCTGGAACTGTGCTATACATGGAAACGAGAGAGGGAGGAAAAGAAAAAAAATGGGGAGCAGGGATACCAAACATATATATGTATGTGTATAGAGAGAGAGAGAGAGAAAGTGAAGTCTTTGATATGTCTAAGTACAGACATATCAATAAGCCAGACCCTGTCTGGGCTGGCAGCTACAACATTCACTGATGTGTTGCACTAACAACTGAATCACGTGGGAAGTGGACCTGCTGCACCTCCTGTTATCACCACAAACCAAGGTCTTTTCACTCATTCCACCACCTGCTAAGACTACGTGTGTAAACAAAACTGCACCTCGCACCTTGTCACCAGGGGTGGGAAATCCGTGTTCCTCTCTGTGTTGCTCAACTACGAGCCTTAGCACCCAAACACCTACCAGTCCCGGTGGGCGTTCGGAGCCAAGCGCAGGCCACACCATCCTTTCCTCCTACCATCCTTCAGAAAGCCTTACCTTACGCATCAGGCACACCCACATTCACGTTACACACAGCCACAAAGCGCGTACATCGCGAGCACAGGCACATACGTACCTGCATCTGCACGCGGATGCCTCCAGAGGCAAGGAGGGGGTGGGGCTGGGGGTGGGGCTGGCAGGCTCCAAATGCAACTGACGGGGCTGCCAGCTTAACCGTTGCCCCTTAGGCAACGCAGGAGACAGCGGCCCCATCGGGGAGGGACGAAACGAGGGGGAGCCATCGCCTCGGCTCCCGCCCCACGATCCTTCCCCCGCCAAGGGCCAAGCTCCCAGCCCTGAGGAAGCCACGCCCCTTGATGTGGGCAAGGGCAGGCTCCGCCCCGGCCCACCATCTTCACAGCTGGGGCAGAAGCCCCCCCATCCAACGGGGGCGGCATCCCAGAAACCGCCCCCCGCAGACAGACGGGAACGTCGCCCCCCTGCACTCAGGCGGGCGGGGGGCACGGCGCGGGAGGGCCTCGGAGGCGTGGCCAGACCGCGGCTGCTGCCGCCAAGCCCCGCCCCCGACGGCTGGGGGCGGGGCCGCCCGCCGCCCAATGAAGGCTGGCCCCGCCCTTTTCTGGGAGCGGGGGAGGCGAGAGAGCGAGAGCCGCGGCGCCCCTCCTCCTCCTTATCCTCATCCTCCTCACCTGGTTGTCCATGGCTGGGCCGGGCCGGGCCGGGCCGGCCGGCTTCCCTCACCGCCTTCCTCGCGGGCTCGGGCCTACGGGGCTTGGCCTGGCTCGGCTCCCCCTCAGGGCTCGGGGCGCGGCTGCGGCGGCTGCTGCTCCTCCCGCCGCCGCCTCCTCATGGCTCGGCGCCGGCCTGCCTGCCTGCCTGCCTGCCGAGCGGGAGTCGGCCTGGCGTGTCCGCGCCGCGCTGGGCCAGGCCCCCTCCGAGGCGCTCTTTCGCTTCGCCGCCAGCGCTGCTGCCGCCGCCGCCGCCGCCTCCACACCGGAACCGGAACCCCCTCCCCTCGAGACGAGCAGCCGTCCCCGCCAATGGGAGCGCGCGCTCCGGCGCCTCTCCGTCCCGCCAATAGGAGCGCGGCGCAGAGGGCGGGAATAACGGCCGCCGCCAGCGGGCCAATGGGCGCGGGAGGGGGCGCGTTGCCACGGCGACGGCGCAGCCCTGCGAGAACGAGGGAGGGAGCCGGCGGAGAGCGGCTAGTCCTCATTGAGGCACCTCTGGTCGCGGCTGCGTGGGGGCCCGGGAGCTCGCCGCAGGCTCGCACCCTCCGGGGTGGGCCCAACCTGGGCTGCAGGGAGAAGCCGCGCCGACGGGCAGAGGATGAAGCGAAGTCCGTTCCCCTGGGCTCCAGAGAGAGGGACCCCACTGGGGGGGATGGCCCCCACCGCCCTCCCCTCCCTCTCAACCTGCGGGGTGGGGTGGGGTGGGGTGGGGGCTTTTGACTGGGCAACAGTTCTGGGCCCTGCTAACATGGGGGATTGGGGGCTCCCCAGGAAGGGCCCAGGCAGGGCTGCAGAGCTATTCAAGGGGGGGCTGGCCGGGCAGAGCAGCCAGCAAATCTACACACACACACACACACACACACACACACACACACACACACACACGTCTGTCCTGGGGGGCGGAGGGGGGAAGCAATGAAGGCAACCAGCAGCCAAGTGAAAAATGGGAATTTTTTTAATGATTCGATGAAAGGCAGCATGAGACGGACGCCGGCGCTTCCTTTGGCCTCCCCAGACCCTACTTGTAAGAATTCGCTTTGTGCTTTGGCAGGAAGGAGAAGTCGGCAGGAACACGGCCCAGGAGCATCTCACTGGAAAAGGAAAAGAAAGGCAGGCTGCTGAGGCGGCAAGAGTTCGAAGGCTGGCAAGGCAGGACGTGGTGAAGCCCTTTACCTGATCTTAATCCAGTCGTCCACGTTCTGACTCGCCATCAAGGTCTCCAAGTAGTCTCGGCCCACGTAGTAAGGGGGCCTTTCGTTGATCCGCTGCGGCAGACGCTCCAGTAAGCCGACTGGAATGTACCTGAGCAACGCCAGAAAGAGGAAAGGAAACGGCTGCAGCACAGATTTCCTCCACATGCGTTTGGTCATGAACGAAAATGACGACGCCGTCACAATAAACACGCATGTGATGGTTTAGTTTGCTCTCTCTGCAAACCTCACACGTCATCAGAAAATGAGGTTTGAGCTCCCCAGGTTGGCAAGACGGGCTTCTCCAAGGCACAGAGCAATCTCTCAAAAAGCAACAACAGAACAGAAATTCCTACGGGGTGCCACATCTAGCAGAAACAAATACGCCTAAGATACAAACTTCTGTGAACTTAAGTAACCCAGGGTTTTCTGGGCAGCACTACCCTGTCTGCGATCAGTGGCTCTCTTGCTGCTGTTCCCGCCAGGCAGTGTTTGCCACTGATCCTAGAAGACCGTCACCCCTGCTAGTCACTCCAGTCACGCTCCAGTTTCCTCACACCACGATCATTTGGCAGAACCTACAGGAACTCTGAGGGAGCCGCAGAAGAGAGGTTGCTACCTGCAGAGGAAGGAGAGCCACTCCAGCAGGAACTTCCTGGTCTTCTCCACCCCCTGCGTGTCGGAGCCCCAGTGTTCCAAGCCGTAGCTCGTGTAGTCCTTAAGGATGTCGAGCCTCTCAGTGGAAGAGATGTCCCAGTGCCGCTGTTCTTTGATTTCAGTGAAGATCCAGGGTTTGATGAGCGCTCCCCTGTGACCAAGAAGAACCTTCGTGACAACACACAACATCTGTGGAGCACTTCAAAAATGCTCCATCCCGAGGAAGGTACGAGGGAGGACCAGGGTAGACAGCTGCTTTCTGTTGAATCAAGCCTTGGTTCATTAACTCAGTACTGCTGCAGCAAAACAGCAGCCTCTCGCCAGGTTTCCCCACAGGGGCTGGGGGCTGAACCAAGAAAGACTCCTGTTCTTGTAATTTTGAACAAAGAGGTTCATTATTTAAAGAGGAACTCGATGTGGGCTGGTAGCGTTTCTCCAGGGGCTGCAGACAGGTGTCTTTCCCAGCCCCACAGGATGGATGCCCGGGAGGTGGGAGATGGATCTTTTATCTTCTGGATGGAAACAAGGGCATCTTTCTCCAGTTCCATGAGGAATGGCAGCTTCTTGTTAGTTAGAGAAGAAAGGAAGAGAAACTACTTACCGCGCAATCATGATCCCTGAAACTCCGCTCTGCATGGCTCGATTAGCATCTTCAAAAGAAAAGATATCACCGTTTCCTGTGCCAGAAAAAAAAACATACGCCCAGGGTTGAAGGGGGAAAAATGAAAGCGCTTTAGTTTCCACAAGCAGAAGAATGGGAAACATGGCAGGTTGCCCCTCTAAATTTCATCGGTAGTGATGGCTTCCTCATCAGTCTCAAGTCCAAGTTACACTTTGATTTGAAAAAAAGAGCACAGAATGAACTGAAACCGAAACAGAGGCTGACAAGAGCTCCTGCCCTTTACGCACGTGCATCCTCCGCAATCCCTTAGTGTAGGCGGTTGGGTGGATGCAGGAGGCCTCTGGGCAGAAGCCTACAGTCAGTGCTGGCTTAGGGGCTTGCAGGGGGTCTGTGGTGGAAACAGCCTCAGGAAGAACGACAACAGTTACTGTGAACGATGAGCAGCGTGCTCTACTGAGTTCTCTGCCCTAGTCCCCTTACCCCTCGATCTAGCTCTGACCAACTCCAAGCAGGGCTTAATCAATTCAGTGTTACTTTTTCTTCTGGATTCTTCCTGCCTCTTTATCTGGCAAAAAGTGTCTCAAAAGTCACCTCTTCATATCCCACCTTTAGTTCATCTCCTTAGCCTACCATACCAATTCATTCTGTTATTTACCTATGCATTTTCTGTTTTAGTTTGACTTAATCCTGATTCATCCATTTTACCTCTATTCCTAGCTACCAATGTAGAGGTCTATTCTACTGGAATGATCCATTCTACATCCTGAAGTGGCTCTCGATCCCGCCTCCCCCTCTTCATCTCCCACAGCTGGTTACTGCTGGGGTTTTGGGAGACACCACGGTAGCTGCTCTGATGCTCTACAGCCTCAGAGTTATGTTAGCATAATTGGAAAGCTGCCTGAGGGGAGAAGAGGACCCTTCCCTTTCTTACGCTGCCCCCTTCTTCTCCCAGCTTCATCCCCTGTTGGGACAGAGCCTGTAACCGCTGAGCATCTTGTTCTCCACAGCTCCCCAGGTCTGTTTCCTTGACTCAGCATCTGGGATACTCACAAATTCAGTCTGTGCTACAAACATCTTTTGTCCTCCTAACTGCTACAGATTTCTCACTTCTTTCTTCTCTTTTTCCGACCGCCACTGTCACCACGCCATACTTCGAATCTTGAGTGTTGGTATCTCCCCCCTCTGAGGCCATCTGGTCCTTCCCCTTGCCTACGCCTACTTGTGCACAGCTTATGAGAGGCAGGGCAGAGAGTGTCACCGCCTCAGCCAACCTCCCATGGGGCACTGGCTCTGACCTACAGAGCCCCTGGATGGGCTGCCAGCGATCGACAGACGTAAAGGAAGCTAACTCTAACTCTTTCAGACCCAGAGAGAATTTGTTTGTTCTAGTCAACAAGGAAAATCTGCAACGGACTGTCTCCTCCAATGCTCATCCCGCAGAGCAAGCAGTAATAGGCAAACGAGCAGCAAGGAAGAAAGGGCTTGGCCTCCAGTCACTACGCTCTTTCATCAATCTACAGAACTTAATTGCTCACCACTGATGGACTTGAATACACTGAGTCTCACAGAAACGAGGATTCAGAGCAAGCGTCGCTGCTCGGTTTTCCCTCCTCTGCTATCACTACCACCCTGATTCTGCTTAGTCCCTCGGTAGAGCCACCTGGGCCCCCGGCAACTGAAGCATCTTGGGACTGAGAACGGAGGCACCTTGCACCACACTCTGTCTGACAGGCTTCTAAAGCGGCGAGGGGGAGGCAGCAAAGGCAGGCCGAAGACAGAGCTAGGGCACCCCGGTGGAAGAGGCACATTCTGAGATGGGAGAAAAGCCAGGGAAAAAGATGTCCTGATGGGGAGGGAAAGAAATCCAAGAGAAGCAACCAAAGCCAAGCCAAGGTACATTCAGCTATCCTGCGATGGCTGAATGTGCGTAAAGGCCGAGAGGCCGAGAGGCAGAAACCAACACCGAGTGACTAGGAAAAGCTGAACTGAAGCCACCTACCGAAAAGAGGCATGGGGCTGGCCACTCTGGCACACTCTGCTATGTACTCCCAGTCCGCCACCTTTGTGTACCTCTGCTCTCTCGATCGGCCATGAAGCTAACCAGGTCAAAAAAGGCACAGTTGACATTTATGAAATACAGTAACATTGGATCGCTCTGAATAAAAGAAGCCACGCAGGAAGGAGCTCCCCTTCTCTCTCTCAGTGCTTTGCTAGAGAAACCCCGGGAAGAGGCCTTCTTCTAGGGCTTTTTCCCAAGTACGGAACAGGGATGCTACTGCCCGCTTTCTCTTTGACCTCCTCTGACTGGGAACACCCAAGGGAGGCTTAACACTCAGGTTTGCCAGCCTGAGTAGCTAGGCACCCATGCCAGCGGGAATAGGAAAAGCAGAGCGTCCCGTACCGTGACCAAAGAGGCTCCCCATTCCCGGACGTTGGGGATTATTTTGTGAGCCAGGTTAGCTTTCTCTTGCACGCCTGTCCTGATCTTAACAGTCAGGGGAACATCCAGGACCTGGGGGAGAGAGAGAGCGGGGGTGGGGGGGGAAATTAGCCAGGCAGTTTGTTTGGGAATTCCCGCTTGATAGAATTCACTTTCCCTGAATTGGCTCTTTTGTAACAAAACAGAGAGCCAATGATCAATTGTCTGCAACCGAAACAGGCAGCAGGATCATAAGAAGGTGAGGAGGAGTCATGCTGGTTCAAGCCAGAGCCCATCTAGTCGAGCCTTCCGGGGAAGCCCACAAGCCAGACAGGAGACTGCCAGATCCGTCATGCCTCAGGTCTACACGTATTCACTGAAATGCAGCCCAGCAAAGGGGAGAGTTTCGAGGACTTAGAAAAAGCGAAGAGAACATGAAATGCAGCACAGGTAGGAATCAGCTGGGAGGTGGCTGCTCACTTACGGAGTTCATGCCTCGGACTATCTGCTCAAACCTATTGGTGCGGGTCATCAGAGCACATCCACCACCCTGGTAAGGGAGAGAAGAAGAGGGTGACGTATGCGTTAAGAGATTATGCACATCCGGAGCGGGAGACGCCGTCGAGGTTCCGATTTCAGCTCGGGAAACGTCCTCCTATGGTGCTTCCCCTCGGGCTTAAAAACAGGGCGCACCTTGAAAGCGCAGCGGGATGCCCCTGCGGCATCCTTCGCACAAGAGCCAAGGAGGCTTCTGCACTGCTGCTGGGCAGAGCCAAGAACAAGGCTGGTGAGGAGAGGGTTCTAGGAGGACTCAGAAAAACTCATGGCAAGCGTGGCGTTACGAAGGAAGTCGCGGGTCAGCAAGGAAGCGGCACCTTGGGAGGTGAAAGCTAACTCTTCTGTTACCCGGGAAAACAGATGCCTCCCTTCACTGTTTGCCAACAGCTTCCATCCGTGGGAGACCCTCCCAGAACGGAGGGATTTGCAAACCTGGCATTGCCTAGTCCACCTGGCTTTGGCCCTGCCCGTCTCACTGTAGCTCTCTAACCAATGTCTCCAATGAGCAGCAAACCGCAGATGGAGCTTTGGACCCTCAGGATAGAAGACCCCGTCTTACGGAACTTGCTTCATGAGGCGCAGAGCACACGGATCCCAAGCGAAGCACCAGCCCCCAACATCACACTTGTTTCCAGGAACAGCTCTCCAGCCCGCGTACGGCGTTGGAGGCGCTCCTCAAAAGGAAAGGCCAGGTTGGCAGAGTGTCCTGGGGACTAGAAGAGGTGGCAGGAAAAAACCTACTAGTCTGTCTGGCATACGGGCGCTTGGTGACTGGCTATGTCTGTGGGGCAGCCATTTTGAAAATGGGCACACCCTTTTCCACGGCACCCATTTTATAAGACCTCTCAGGGCCCGATTTCAAGATACTGAGTGTACCTGTTGTTTAAAAGGGTTATCCATGGTGTCCTCCCTGTAACAACCCCAACATCCATGGAGCCACAGGTGCAGACGCTTCATTTTTTATACCTCCTTTACTGATTTCATCCTACCTATTTCCTGAGCGGACCAGAGATGGAAAAATGCATTTGAAAATGCAGTAATATTCTTTGATGTATATCCCTGAGCCTTCTTTCCCTGAACGTCCTTCTAAGTTGTAAACTCACTGCAGCAAGAGCTAACCTTTCTCTCAGTCAATCCACCAGATAAAACGAAGCTGTGCTTCGGCCAGAAGCTACTAGTTACCTTGTTATAGACCAGGTCAATTGGGCAGCCCACGTTAATATCAACAAAATCCACCTCGATGGTTTGGTTCAGGAGCTCAGCACATTTGGTCATGGTGTCTGGAAATGCTCCTTCCAGCTGCAAACAGAGGAGATCCTGAGAGTTAGAAAGGCACCAGGGAGCCCCTTTCCAGGGGGTGCCACCATGTCTGCTGTTCCCTCTTTGTATCGTTTCAGGATAAGACGTTTGCTGCAGGCAAAAGGTTGAGCTTTGCAATTTAAGCTCAACCTGAGCCAACGCCCTCTCGGGCCCCTGGGCCCTGTTCCCATTCTGCGCCAGGAAGCTACCTGAACCCCAAAGAGATCCTCGGTGTCATGCCGCTTCAGCAACGCCCATTCCGAGGACTGTCCCTGAAGGAGGTTGGTGCACACCGCCATCTCGCCGCAGGTGACGTCTGCCCCGTAGCCTTTGCATATTCTCCGGAATGGAAGGTTCCCACACTGAAATCCCCAGGAGAAGGAGGTGGTTAAGGCTGCCTGTACCGTTTCTGGCACACACTTCTCAACAAGCCAGACTGGATTCCCATTTAGAAATGATGCTTTTGGGAGCGACATCTTGTGAGCGAGCAACAGTCCATCCCCTGCCCCTGACGTTTTTCTTTCATTTTGGGCAACTTTCTGATGTCCCATTGTGGTCTTCACCATGGCTTTAGGGTGAGAAGGGTGGCACCAGCGGCTGCTTGACCAGCTGCACTTCTCAGCGTGGAGCTGCAGGCGGAGGAGCTGGGACAGCAGAAACGGCCTGGTCTGCCCTACCCGAGAATGGCGTATCATTCTCATGCTAATTCTGCATTCCCACGGAAACTTCCGTGCAGCCAGCAGCCTCATTGTCCACGCGTTGCCATTCCCCACACGCCCAGCTTCCCTGTCAATAGAACCTCAACTGTTACTGCACAGCCATCAACCCAGCCCAAGCAGCCAAAGGGAAATGGTGGCTGTTTGGCAGGACATTTCTCTATTTAATACCTTTATGCTGAATGACCTACTGTGTTATTCTTCATTTGCTTCATATTTTACTCACTACTGAATTTTGTATCAGTGTATGAAGTCTTGGCTGGGCAGCTAAGGCACTAGTCCTCATGGAGCCTTCAAGACAATTTGAGTTGGAGGCCCCTGCTCTAAAAGGCTCAATGGGTCATTGTGCCCCTTGGGACAAAACATCTAAGTATGAATTCATTCAAGCTGCTTAGTAGTTTAGCCAGCAAAGAAACCACTCCCTTGTTGCTAAGTGTCATAATTTTAAAATACAACAGAAATAAATGTAAGGTTTAAAAAAGCGGGGGTGGGGGACTAGCCCTTCCTTTTAAGACATGGTTTGTTTCTATTTCAGGGTTTGGATGTTCTTAGAAGGGAGGGGAGTTACATTATTAGATACCTTCTTAGCACACTCATATTAATATGAAGAATACCCGATAATGCTAAGAATTTGCAAGACAGCAAGACACCTGGTCTCTGCCCCTGAGAAACCCAGGAAAGATCTTAAGATTTAGGAACCTGAAGACACTGCTAAGAAAGGGAGAAAAGCTGCAGAAATCACCGAGGCGGGGAGAAGCGGAGGAAGGATCATGGATTCTTTCAGGAGAGAAGGAAGTGTTGTGGGGGAAAAAAAGAAATAGGAATCCTGGAACTAGGTAGCATGACAAGAACTGCCTAGCTGTTCTCTCTCCTCCTCAGTCCTTTCATCTGGCTTCCACATATGCTTGTCAACCTGAGCTCAAATCCTCAGCTTTCTCACTATGTTGGCAAACTGCACACTTTTATGGGAAAAACTCCTCCATACCGTTGTCAGAGGGGCCAAATAGAGCTTGCCACGGAGATCTAGCTGGAAGAGAAGCACAGGAAGGAAAGAGAGAAACGTGAGGACCAAACGCACCTTGTGGGGAATTTGGTTCCTACTCAACCAATCCTAGTAGGCAAAAACTCTGCCATTTGTTACTGGGCGGGGGGGGGGTGTTTTTGACCCTACAAAAGACAGCAGCCCCTGGACGGTATCCATGAAAGTCTCTCCTCTGCCTGAAGGGCGATGCCAGCCAGAGGAAGGGGCATCAGCTGGAGAGAGAATCTGGCTCCATATCAGTCCCTCCCTTTCATCTCTTACTGCAACAACTGGGAGGGACTGTTTCAGAACCCCCCCCCTCCCCCCGCTCTCAGCTTAACTCACAGCCCTTTCCTGGGTTTACCTTTGGTTTCTCAGACGGCCTCAGTTTTACAATGTCTTCATCCGTCACCGCACCAGCTGTTTTCAGAGCAGATTCTGCTGGTGGATTTGCACTTTTCAAGGTTTCCAAAGCAGAATCATCTTTTTTTGATACGTTTGAATTGTCCGGTGCCTCCAATCTGGCAGTTTTGGGATCCTCTGTTTCTTTAGAAGGGGAACAGTCTGAGACCCCTTTCTCCCCCACAACTGCCAGGGCAGCTTGGTTCCCAGGCCCTCTTGCGTGATGGGGCTTGCCCAGAGAACGAAGGTACTCGCTGGATTTGGCAAAGGACATTTTTTTCTTGCGCAGCTGCTGCTGAATGTCTTTGCTGAGGCTGTTTCGCACCACCAACTTTCCTTCCCACTGCTTCAAAAGGTCAGCATTCACTATATTCTTATAGTCCTCTCCCAGGTGAGCTCCAGCGAATCTGCACGTGGCCCCATAAATGCACCTGCCAAATGTCTCGAACAGCAGGCAGCGCTCCCCAAGGTCCGGTGGCTTTGTGGCCATATATTCCTTAAGGTCGTGTAGGAAACGGCACTTTGAGCCATAGAAGCATTTTTCAGTACGTTCCTTTAGTGAGAGAAAGATAGTGCTGTGATGGGGGAAACTGGTAGAAACTAGGTTTGTTTGTTTTTTAATGCATTTTACAGGTAGTCCTTGGCATACGACCATTCATTTAGCAATTGTTCGAAGTTACAATGGCACTGAAAAGTGACTTACAACTGGTCCTCGCACTTATGACCATCGCAGTGTCCCTGTAGTCATGTGAACAAAATTCAAGCACTTGGCAGCATCCTGGGGTCACATGATCACCATTTGCAACCTTCCCAGGGGGCTTCTGACAAGCAAAGTCAATGGGGGAAGCTGGATTCGCTTAACAACCGTGATGATTCACTTAATGACCATGGAAAAAAGATTGTAAAATCAGGCACAACTCACTTAATGACTGCATTGCTTAGCAATGGAAGTTCTGGTCCCCACTGTGGTCGTAAGTCAAGGACTACCTGTATACAGATGACCTTCAATTTGATTCCACAACAAGCAAAAGGTCCTTGTCTCACCAACCCCCTGGCCATCTGTCCCCTTAGCTAATGCATTCTTTTTTCGGACTCGCTGCTTCCTTATCAATTTCCTCTCAAGTCTATCCCCCAGGCTATGAGGAAAGCCATTCAACCTTTTGTTTGCTCTGACCACATGCTCTTCCTGGAATCTCTGTGCTGCTTCCTGCCCACTGTCCAACTTCCTTCTCACCTTTACAGCCTCAGTGATCGTGTCCACCTGCCCTCCTTCCACTCTTTATTCCTTGGTACAGTTTGTGACTTGGCTCCCCTCTTTTGTGCCTGGAATGGCCTCCTCAAACCTCTGCGTGCCAAGCCATCTCTCTTACTTTGGGCCTTTTGTTTAAAGATTTTGCTACAACTATCCAGGCCTTTGGAATAATCAGATATTCCCTCCCCTGGTTGCCAAGCTGGGGGAAACCAAAATCATCCTGAAGCAGGTTTCAGTGAGCCTTCAGTTATGACAGTTTTGCTTATACCGGCCCAGTGCCACTTCAGCTTGCCAACAGAGGGGCTGGTCGTCCATGGTGACCCTTCCCTCCACTGTAGTGCAACAGAGACACTCAAGAGTGGGCTAACTCCCATTACAGCCTCCTACATTTTTACTAGAGTGCACCTGTCTCCTGGCATTGCTTGCAATTTAGGCTCAAGCTAAAGATGGGGGAATTCAAATAGATTAGGGCAGTGTTTTTCAAACCTGGGCACTTTAAGATGAGTGGACTTCAACTCCCAGAATCCCCCAGCCAGCATGGATTACGGGGACAGGAAAAGTGAGGAGGGCATTGCCACCCCTCAGAAAGCTGTGCCAGCAAATAGAGCTGATGTAACAACAGAGGTGGGAAAAGACTCAACTTGGTTGTGTTGGATGGCACTGTTGTGGAAGCAGAAGCAGCCATCCCATATTCCTTAGTGTCCAACCAACCCGTCTTCCTGAGCCGCCTGTGGATGCCTCTTCACGCCAAGGGCGCCCGTATCCATTCTCTGTGGCTTCTCCTCGGTCTGAGGGAGGCAGCAGCAGAAACTCAGGAACAGGGTAACGCAAGAATTGCCCTGCTGGATTGGCCTTATCTGTCCAAAAGGATGCCCTCACTGAAAGTGTTCCTCTGCCATTTCGGCTCCCAGCAACTAGTACCACGGGACACGCCATGATGATACAGAACGTGGTACATAGCTATTAAAACGAAGAGTCGCTTTGTCTGTTTTAAAGCCATCCAGGGAACGCTAGTAGCAGAAATGCAATTTCAAGCCCTGGCAAGTGGATTCATCTCTGTGCACATACCACACACGCACAATTTACCTGAACTACTGAGGGACACAAGCGGTCCTTCTCGTAGTGAGCTGGCTTCATGCACGGACGGCTCTTGTTCTGCCCTCGAAGCCTCTTCCGTCCTTGAGGCTCTTTGATGCTTTCACGGGCAACTTCTGGGGGCCTCTCTTTGTCACACCCATCCATTTCCAACTTCTGTAGCTTGGCAGGGGGTTCATCCCGCTCTGCGTCAAGATGGTTCTCTGCCCAATCTGGGTCATTTCTCAGCTGGTCTTCCTTGTCAAGATAGGTGTGAAATTCCTCTTTTGTAGAGCGATATCTCAAAGGGAGAAAGATTGCAAGTTAACTGTCAAGGCTGACCCCAACTCACCTATGGCTGCTGTTTCATGAAGTCAGAACAGGAAGGGCATTTCAGTCTAGAGACAAGTACGAATGTCAGGCTGCATTTGTTTCACTAACTTGGGATTTTAAGAAACGTCTTTTGCCAAACAATGGCAATATATTTTCCAGAATTATATGCCATCCCCCCACCGCCAAATCTATTAATTGAGCAGGCAATTCCCAAGGTTTTTTTTTCTTTTTTAAGGTTTGCATGTGACCTTCAGTGCTCACTGGACTAAACCATGCAAGTCAGTCATTTCTGTTGGCAGTTACTTGGAACAAAACAGTGCAGAGTCACTGGTTTTATTTTCTTTTATATGATTTGCTTTTTTAAGTGTAAGCTGCACACAGAGGTCTGAAGTCAGGCAGCCCCTAAACTGTGTTAGGTAAATAAATATTTAGTTAAGTAATTTATATGGCCGTCCACTGGCAAATTGCAGCTCTGGACCGCTAACGTAAGATTAAATCCAACACACAGCTGGAAAGTTAATTTAAGCGCAAGTAAAATATTACTATTGGTTGTTCCATCTGTAACTTGTCTTATATTTTGTGTTAACTGTTGTCTTTCACTTGTCGCACACGTGTTTCATTTTACCTCGCTTGGTAAAACCAGTTTGGTTTATTTTACAGCTGCATCTCCTGTGATGGGGCAAACAAAATTCTCAGCCAGATTCCTTCCTCAGGTGGCCTACTTTATTCATCTTATTCCTTCTTAAGGATTTTACTTCTGCGCCAGAGACCGGCCGTAGGGGAGAGACCACTTTTTTCCGGGGTCCTCCTCCACTCGAAAGGGCAAACCCGCCGGCCCAGAAGCGTAGCCAGGTGAGTTTTCCTTGATCGCGAAATAAAACAAGGAAAAGCTCCGGCGGAGAGTTGCGCGGTGGAAGCCCCGGCGCAGCGACGCCGAGCACCGAGGGCCCCTCTGGGTGAACGCGTCTGGGAGAAGCTGCGAGGAAGCGTAACGCGGCCGAAGGGCCGTGCGCTCCCACCCCCTTCAGCCGGCTTTCCCTCCCTGTCTGGGTCCCGGCGCGCTTCCGTTATTGGCGGGGGGCTCCGGGCATCCCGAGGGGGCCATTTCGCAGCGACGCGGTCGCTCCTCGGCGCTTGGGGTGCTGCTTATCCTGCTGCCCCGTTTGGCGCCGCCTCGAGGTCCCGGGGGTCCCCGGCCCGGCGGGCTCCCCAACCCACTCGCTCATTCGCTCAGGGGCGGTTCTCAGGGGGCCTCCCCGTCCGCTGGCCCCAGGCCGGGAAGGGCCCGCCGAAGTCCGGCCGGCGGCGACCGCCCTCCTGCTGCAGTCTCAGCCCCCGGAACTCGCGTGGGGCGGGGCAGGGGGCACTGGAGGGCCCCGGCTGCGAAGGCGGGAGGAGAGGGCCCGGGCCGGGAGGAGGGCTGAGCCCGGAGCGGTAGGCCGAAGCCCCGGGGCTCCCGTACTCACTGGGCTCGGATGGGGGCCACTCCGGCCGCCTCCATGGCTGGCCTCCCCTCCAACCTCCTAGAGCGGCCTACCCGGAAGCGCTGCTGCTCCTGGAGGACACGGAGGGGAGCCTAGAGCGGCCCGGATGTCCACAGACGCTCTAGGAACTGCCCCATGGGCAACGGCGGCCGGGGCGGCGCTCCCGAAAGCTGGGAAAGGCGGTGCGAAAAGGGCGGGAAGGCGCCTCCGAGCCTTCCCCCCGCGCGGGGAGTCGTTTCAGCCGGGCTTCTTGAATTACTCCCAGGAGCCCTTTTAATTAATGTCTAATTAGAAGCAGAAGCCGAAGCCGGGATTGTCCCTGCACAAATAAAGCCCCTTCTTCGCTCGGCCCCCTCAGCCCCGCCGCCCGGCCTCGGCGGCGCGACGGACTCCCTCCTCAGCCAATGACGGACGAGGGCTGCCGGAAGCGAGCTCCGTGGCGACGAGGGCGGGACTCTGCCCGGAAGCCGCGCGCGGCCGGAAAAGGCGCGCGAGCCGAGGCGGAAGAGCCCGGAGGGGACCGCCGCTAGCCAGGCCGCTCGGGCGGGGTGGGCCTGCCGTGCACCCGGATCGACCGCCTCGGAAGAACCCGCCGCTCCAGCGCGGCGGACTGCCCCACCACGCGCTCGGAGCGTGAGGACTAGAACCTTGGCTCACGTTCCGGCGCCGCCGCGGAGCCTTCGTCGAGCGGCCCGCGTCTCCTCTTTCGCAGGGACGGGAGCCCTCTTCCCAAGGGGGGGCCGGCCGGCGGGGCGGGGGGTGGGGAGGGATCGCGCGAGGCCTGCGGGACCCTTCGGGCGAGCGTCTCCCGAGCTGGGCCGCCTGAGGGAGCGGGCTCCAACTCCCAGAATCCCCCCGCCCGCCGGGAAGCCGGAGCCCGCCCGTCTTGAGGGGCCCGGGTTGAAAGGCGCCGCTCTGCGTAGACGCCCCGCCGGCCGCCTCCGGGGGCTCCGCGGGGGAGAGCCTGGCAAGGCTCCTCCCGCCGCGGGAGAGCAGAGCAAGAAATCCGCCGAAACCTCTTGGTCAAGATGGGCTCCAGCCAGCCCGGGTGTGCTTTGCTCGCCCCCCACCCCGCTTATACTCCTGTGGACTGGGGGTGCCTGCCTGGGCTGCCTTTGGAGGCCTGCCGCTGGTCGCGGACTCAGCCGCGGTTGTCCCCTCGCCTCTTTGACAACGGATCTGACCTCCCTCCCTCGGGGTGGCAAGAGAAAGGCCCTTCGGGGGCCAGACTCGGCAGCGGGTACGGGGAAACACACGCAGGGCTTCAGATACAGTCAGCACGGACAGCCCGGCTAAAGTCACTCCTGGTTGCTTCCTTGAGTGAGAACTTGGATCTCAGCATAGATTCAGGTTTCATTGTGGTTGAAGAGACCCTCTGGGCCTCCTGCTTGGATGTGGTTAGGCAGGTCCACTTTTCTGCTCTTGTTCCTCCTCCTTCTTACTATCATCCTCTGAATGTGTCTTGTCTTTGCCTTCTTCTGGGATGATTTTCATCCAAGAGTCCACAGTCTGAAGAAGATCATCTGGGCCTGCAGTTGGGATAGGGGTAGGCAGGGTTCTTTTTCCCTTTTTCTGGAATACTTTCCTCAGCCTTATAGAATGTGGAGGATCGGTGAAAGAATGTGGAAGAAACTGGCCGCTTCTTTACCCAGTAAAGGATGTCTTGGGTCTAGCCTACAAATCAAAGCGTTTAGAAGCTAAATCCGTCTTCCTAATCACCCTGGTGGGAATGATGATAAAGGTGCAGTCTTAACATTTCATCAGGTGTACCTTTGTGTAAGAGTGCACGGAAGGTTTTGGGGAAACAAAAGCTGGATTCCATTTGTCAGTCCTCTCAAGAAGGAGTCGGTTTTTCAGAGACTCCAGGAGGCACTGTTGTGCCATAACAGAAAGTGACAGTAAGTAAATTTACTTACTCCCTGCATTTGTATCCCACCTTAGTCCAGTGAGTCTCAGCAGCTTGCATGATAGGTTATATAGAAAAATATGAAACATCCACAGTATGATTAAAAATGCTAGTTAAATCACTATCAAAAACTTCAGCCCAAAATACACTATATAAAAGGAAACAAAGAAATAAAAGATGGTGCAGTGCATGGACTCGGTTAAGGACTGTCTGAAATAATTCTGTTTTTAACATCTTCCTGAAAACCAACGGGGGGGGCGGGCAAAGTACAGTTGCAAAAAGGACATTTGCAGGAAGGATGGTGGCTGGAGCAGCTCCTTGCAACAAAGTTCCACTGAACCAGCAGAAATCCCAGACAGTGGAGTCTGTCCTTCATGGGGAATTCTTCCAGTTTAGCTCATTTCCAACCCCATTTAGGTAAAGAGTTGCGATGTTAGTTTATTAGATATTTTAGGAGACACTGTAGAACCCTTTACTTTTATTAACCTGGCTCTTCTGAGGAATTATTATTATTTAGCGTATGGCATACAATGCCAGGGAGTCTACAATGTTTTTTACACACGGTAGATGTTCTGGCACCAGCAATTGCTAGTTTATTTATTGCACTGAGGAATGCATGCAGAAAACTAGGGGAACTGGTGGAGAGTTAAGAAAAAAGAGAGGCACTGGACACTTGGACAAAGAAAAAAAAGGCTTTGGATGTAGAATAAGAAAAAGCTGGTAGCCTTTGAAATAATTATTCTGCAATTAAGCCCTTGGGAGTTTTGGCTAAGGTGTTTGTAAAAAGAGATCACTTTTATGATCTGTTCATACAGCGTTGTTAAATAAAACTTCAATTGTTCCTAGTCGACTGGTCCCTCTGAATGAGTGAAAAACAGAATCTAACCCTTCTTCCCCATGTCTCAGATGCTCCCTACTAGGAAGAGAACCTGTAAGAGAGGAGATAACCTTCAAGTGGCATCTGGCTAGAAAGTGCGTGTTTATCCCCAAAACGAACCCAGAGGAAGTTCCAGCACTTCTTGTCAAAGACATCGCAGTGGTATCTGTGCTGTGTAGCTCGCTACGGCACTGTGATTCCCCTTGGCTTGCTGGAGCAGCTTCCTGTAAGCCCCGTGTAGATGGGGACTTTGATGGCAAGCCAAAGGTGATGTTTGAAGAGATCAGGGTTCTCTGCCACAACCAGTTTCTCTCCTCCCTAAAAACCCTTGCAATTCATGAAGTTAGGTTCATGGCTAAACTGTACAATAGGCCCGAACTCTCAATGTTACCTTACACTGCCCAAAACTAACTTGGTGTCTCAGATGTCTGAGGGTCAGCAAATTTGTGTGGGCTGAAGAATGCCACAATGAGAATCAGGCTTTCCAGTCATTGCACCTCATCCAAAATCAGCTCCCTTAGCTATTTATCTGTTTCTAGCATCCTTTAAAGTTCTGGCTTTAAAGCCCTCCAGCTCAAGGCCCCTCCAGCTGTGTTGGGACTACAACTTCCAGATGCCCAGCCAGCCTAGCCCCAAACCCCATTGGCTGAGAATCCTGAGAGAGATTTCCCAGGCACCAGGAATCTGGTAGCTCCTTTTCCAGCTCACAAACTTCATTAACATTTCATTAAGAGGCAGACGCTTTTGTGAGTGGCAGCTTCTGCCTTTTAATAAAATTTTGTGGGTTGGAAAAGGTGCTACCAGCCTCTTCCTGATGTTTTTTTTTTTTTTTGTCAGCATAGACCAGTGTTTCTCAACCTTGGCAGTTTTAAAACGTGTGGACTTCAACTCCCAGAATTCCCCAGCCACCAGGATAGACCAACACGGCTCTTCTCCTACCGTTCCCAAAACACCAGGAGTGCACAGATTGGGGAGAACTGCCCATGTGTTTGGGTGCCCCGTTCTTCAGACCTTCAGCAACGTTTGAGGGGCTGGATCCTGCTGGAAGTCTTCCAGGGAAAAGGAGACATTGTACTGGTTTCTAGCCCCCAAAATATTTCCTTTGATCAGGTCAGCACTGGGATGACCTTAAGCCTTATTTTGTAACTCTTATTTCATACTATTGCACGCTCCACCCGCCCCGCTTCTCCCAGTCTCGGATCCTGCTTTAGACTTTCCTCTGTGACACATTGTACAGCACTCTCGTCTGCTGCACGCAATAGCCATCGCCTTACTGAACACCTGCAAACATTTAAAATGTGGCTCTCCCTCCCAGCGTCTTCTGGAGATGATTTGCTGTTTAGATTTCAAATGCCACGATAATCCTGCTTTAAAGGATAAGTGTAATGGAACAGATGCTACTTCCACAGCTTGGTTCCTGTAAAAATTACCTCATTGACTTTTGCTTTGCTGTTGAAAAATAGTCCGACGCCTCTACTTTATTTTCAAAACATCTTGTTCCTCAGGGTTCGAGAAACCTCATTCAGCCAGGCGTTCAAAAGCAATTATTGTGCTGAATTTGAAAGACGGTGCAATTAGCAAGCGGTTCACCAGGCCCGTGCCAAGAGCTGAGCTTTCGCTCGGGAAATGGCCGTAGCTGCCTGACCGTGTCTGGACTCGGAAAGGAAGGAGGGCTGGGTTTGAAGTCCTGGGCCTGTAGCCTCAACAGGAATTTGAGGAGCTGCGTCATGGAAGAAAGCAGAAGGAAAGCCCTTCTGGGCCCTTTCTGCAAGGACACGACACAAAGTCACCTGGAGCTCGGCTCGAAGGAGATTTTATCTCCGCAGCAGCGCCTCTTTTCAGCAGATTCATTAGGCAACGGGATTAGATGCCCAGAGGGCAGGTCCTGTGGAGCTCAGGCACAAAGACACATTCATGGATCTCGTCGAGCAACAAGCTGCTGCTGAACAGCGGTTTGCCAGCTGTCACTGCCAGTGCGGGTGTCCTCCAACAAGGGCTGGGCAATGTCTCCTTCGGCTGACTGACGGCACAAGCCCCTGCAGGTCTGCTCAGAAGTGACTTGGAAGGCTTGAGCCCAGGTTAGGAAACCCTCGAAGAGAATAAACAAAGCAAGCTGAGTACCTGTGCAGGTATGAGGCACAGGTCTTTGTTCGAGGTACAGATAGGCCCCATTTTCATTTCAGGAAAATACTCGGCGTGCCTAAAGGTTTCTCCACAAGCGGGAGTTTCACTGTCTTCCCCGGCATGATCAGAGATGGACCCAGGAGGGCCTCCCCAGAGACGGATTTTCTCCCCTGATGCCATCCCAGAGAATTCCCTGCTTTTGCTTGTCAGCTACAACATCGCTGACTGGGGGGCTGCAGAATCAGACCCCCCCTTAGGTATTTCCAGTCTCTTGGGCATTCGTTGCTTGGGGATCCTAGAACCTCCCTGCTTTTTTTATGCCCTAAAGGAACGCTAATTTGTCTGTTTGAATTTATTGGCCGCCCAACTCCAGTGGACTCTGGGTGGCGTACAAAACTAAAAAACTTAAAAACAGCGAGAAACTTTAAATCAACAGGCAGCCCAGACTAAAATAAACTGCTAACAAAACCCACAAAAGAAAATGGGCCATTAAACAATGACAAACATCAACCCCAGGCCTGGGGCCAAAGCCAGGTTTTCAAGGCTTTCGGGACCCCTCGGAGACCGGGCACCGTTGTTATCGGGGGGGGGGAGGCTGTTTCAGAGGGTGGGGGCTGCAACAGAGAAGGCACGCTTCCCAGGTTCCACAAGAAGGCAAAGTTTAATGGAGGGGCCCGGAGGCACCCCCTCTGCTACTGGGCGGGCAGGAACGATTGGAGATGAGGGGTCCCCGGATATCCAGGCCCTGTGCCACGCAGGGCTTCATAGGCAATAACCAGCACCTCGAATTGCACTCAGAAGCCGGCTGGCAGCCAGCGGAGCTCGCATAGCAGTGGTGACATGTGGGCACACCGCGAGCCATCCGTTACTGCTCACTTTGCTGCATTTTGAACTGGCTGTAGCTTCCGGGTGGTCTTCAAGGGCAGCCCCATGTAAAGCGCATTGCAATAATCCAATTTTGCTTGCTAAGCAAAACAGTCCAGTTTTGCTTAGTTAGCAGTTGCTGTTGACATCAGGCGGAGGGCATTGGGTGGGGGGCACTGCAGGGGACGGGTGCTGGAACCCCACCCTCAGTGGAGGCACCAGGAGCGAGAACCCGGCGTTGGTGCCTTCCTTCCACTGCACCGTTTCCCCCCTTTCTGCGGTTCACACATCACTGGGTTGTCCGGGTATTTCTCACCATTTCCAGTTTGTCTGCAACTTCTTTTTCTCCTTGCTTTGCTGCTCCTGTGGGGAATTCCACCTACGTCCCACATTTGATCCTGGGGGGTTCTGCTTGTGGGCATCTAGTACAAGCCACGGTGATCTCGCAATGTCACCATGATGCCCACGATGTCACCAGCCCCCTGCAGATGCATGAATGACGGACATTCACATCTGTTCTGTTGGATGAGCCCCAAGAGACGTAGCCTGTGCTTGGCCACGCAGGAGCGACCCAAGTGGGCCCCGGGCCCCCTCACTTCCCTGCCCAGGACGGAGAAACGCTGGAGCTGCCCTTCCGGGGCCGAGGCCTGTGGAACGGAGGCCCCCAAAGGCTTCTGTCAGTGCCCAGCCACAGGGCAATCTCTGGCCCCTCCCTGCCCTCTTGCATTTTGCCAGTGGGGTGGGGGTCTTTAGGCCCTGAAACGGGGACCGGGGCCGCCCAGAAAATCGGGGCCCGCTCTCAGGAACGAGAGGGAAGTGCTGGTGGGCCAGGAGGGCAGCGAGCTTGGCAAAAATGGGAGGGCCGGCGTTCAATTTGTTGACTGTACAATCAGTCACCTGCTCATTCAAAAGCAAAGCATCTGTGTAAAGTATATATTAACTCCAGTCAGGATAATCATTAAAAAAGGAAGAATTTGTTGCACAGGGATGCATATTACAGGGAAGGAACCACACACAGAAAGGCCAGTTTGAAAGGGGTGGAAATGATGCCGCCCAGAGTCGTTACGGAGTTGGGCAGCCTAGAAAATGGAAGGAAGGAAGGCAGGCAGGCAGGCAGGTCAACTTTTTAAATTTTAAAAAACCTAAAATTCAAACTCAGGGTATAGCTTTAGAGGCCCTTTAAAAAAAGAAAAAGAAAGAACCATAAAGGAAAACAAGGGGGAATGTCTCCCCACAAACAATATCTGTGCTGGGGGTGCTGAGTGGCTCAGGGATGGTGAACAGCTCTTGAAACAATGGGAAATGGCCTGGGGTGCCCTTGACGTGGGCACGGCTGCCTGGCAGGCAATTAAGAGGTCATGTTATACTTTAACATTTTGTTCAGGTTTTGCCCACCCCGCACCCCTCTTTGACTCATACAATATATTTTTAGGACTGGATCCAGGTCCACTCGTCTTGAAATCAGTGGATTCCCATTTGTCACGGCTAACAAAGGGCCCATTGACGCCGCAGCCCCTTCCTAATTCTGGCAAGTCAGGACAAAGGGAGCCCTTTGTTGATCTTGCTGCCTGCCCAGCAGAGGCGGTGGCAGAGCCTCTGGGCCACCTGCGCCCATCCTGGGCCCCCACAGCCAGACCTCCCCTTCCTTTCCCCTCTTTTCTAGAGCTGCTCTGGAGTCCTTCCCCCTCCAAGCCAGGCGCTTCATCGGACTCGAGGGCTGCCATCATTTCCACCCCTTTTAAAAGGTCTGCGTCCCCCCCCCCCACCCGTCACTGTTGGGTGTTCACATTGTTAAAGGGCTGTTTCTACTCTCGGCTTCTCTGCCCCTGCCAGTTCTCTTCTCTCCATTCATCTTTTTGCTCTTCTGAGAGCTAGCTGGTCTAGGGGTTAAGGCTCCAGGCTGGAAACCAGGAGGCTGTGAGTTCTAGTCCACAATCAATGGATCAACATTCGGCTGATCCGGAAAAAAAGGGGACCCTCCATACGCAGGAAAAACGCTAGGAAGGGGAAAAAAAGTTTTGCTCTTCTGACCATCTGATGCAAACTGACTTGGGAGAACGCCTGCTGGTTCGGCCACGGCGTCTTCCCCGACTGCCCACCATGTTGTTGGACGTTCCTTTTTGGACTGGCCCAACTTGCGTAGCCGGTCCAGGGGCTGGAGGAAGGAGGAGTCCTATGATCAGCAGCAGAAAAGTCAAAGGATGCTGCGTCGGATATGGAATCCTGGATCTTTTTATGCCGGGCAGGTACGCTCTGGCCCAGTCATTGGAGGAGGAGAACTGGGTTAGTCTACAGGAGCCCAAAATCATGGGCTGCCGTTCACGAAAGCTTCTGCCTTTTAATAAAATTTGTGAGTCGGAAAAGGCGCTACCAAGACAATCAGGATCTTTCTTCTAAAATGTGAAGTAAGATCTGAGTCCTCGTGGTTAAAAAAAGAAGAGTGGATTTTTAGTTAGATCAGTGTTTCTCAACCTTGGGAACCTTAAGATGGGTGGACCTCAACTCCCAGAATTCCCCAGCCAGCCATGCTGGCTGGGGAATTCTGGGAGTTGAGGTCCACCCATCTTAAAGTTCCCAAGGTTGAGAAACACTGAGTTAGATTCTTCCCTATTGCATCTGAACTGCTGTGGATTGCACCTTTTGTATACCAAAGCGGAGATGTTTTCAGTCCCCCTGGGTCTGCAGGAAAGCTTGATTTAATATAGGAACCTAGCAAAGTTCCCTTTATGAAACTGATCCCCAAGTCTCCGAGCACGGGGCTGCCGACACTGACTCACACCAGGGTTGCAGGCAAGAATCTTCCCCGTCTCGGCCGGGAGATGTTGGAGGGTGCACACTCTCTTTCCCTTTCCGTGCGTGCGGGTGTGGACTGGGGACACCCATTCCGCCCTGCCGCCCTCATCGGTCAGAAAAATGCAGGATCCCGCGGCAAACAGAGCACGATGCCGGCAATTTTACCTTTAATGGCAGGAAAGCTTCCAAAATGGTCCAGGGAGGACCCATGGGTGCCTGTGAAGGGACCAGGCCGCCTAAGCAGGAATGTCTAGGCACGAGTGGAGCAGATAGGCAACCACATCGATTGGGGTTTTTCTGGGTTGGGGGGGGAAGAGGGGAAGAGAAGCCAAAAGCCTTCGGTATCCGCATTATCTCCACCAGGGTCATACCAGAACAGACCACCAGCAGGCAGCATCTCTCCCTCGCTTTATTTTATTTATTAAATGTTTAAAACTGCCCCGTAGCCAAAGTTCTCTGGGCGATCTACAATCAAAGGCGCTGAAAACAGAAGGACGGTCTGAATAAAAACATATACAATGAAATGCAAAATAAAAACACCGTATGGACTAGGCGGTTGCAAAGACGAAAACCATATAAGTCAAAATGCAATTAGGAGCCAGGGAAAAGGCCTGGAAGAATAGAAGGGCCTTTGCCCGGCCCTAAAGGGATGCCAGGGTGACTGCCGATTGAGGCTCACTGGGGAGGAAATCCCCCCCCGAAAAATCTCTCCCCTTGCAGAGGCCCAACTTGCCTCCTTTGGGGGAGGACCTCATGGGGTCGGGGGAGGAAGGCGCAGGACACAGCCATACAAACCACCCCTCGGATTGGGTCCAGAAACGGGGTGGCGAAGGGCTGGTGGGACAGGTTTGTACAGCACTGGCCTCTCTTCCGAACCAACGGAAGCTTCTGGACCGTCCTCAAAGGCGGCCCCAGGCACAGCATGCGGCAGGGCAAATGTGCCGAAAACGTGGCTGGCTACGGGGCCCATCAGAAGAAAATCTCCTTCCTATTAATCTTGTCTCTGCTGGTGCCTTTGTGCAGTTTTCTGGGCAGCAGAACAGGAGTGCTTCGTGCGTGCCTTCTTCCTGGAGCCAACAATCCTGACATTTCCGGGTGGTCTCCCATCCGAGTTTTAACTACACCTAATCCCGCTTAGTTTCCCAGCCTAGAGAAGGCCAACAAAGGGCTGCCGTTCGTTAGCCATTTGGCATCTCCAATGGGCTAGAATGCAACTGCCGCCACCCCCGGCGGGTGGGATGGACTACTGTTCCCATCATCCACCCACCGGTCCCAACTTCTCCCCTGCAGACAGGCCAGCCAATAACTGAGTGGA
Organism: Python bivittatus; assembly: GCF_059951505.1. Taxonomy (NCBI): domain Eukaryota; kingdom Metazoa; phylum Chordata; class Lepidosauria; order Squamata; family Pythonidae; genus Python; species Python bivittatus. Next base: position 1,153,349 of record NW_028277079.1, on the reverse strand, counting down.
GACAAGTGCTATTGCTTTGCTTCCTTTTCCTGCTGGGGGAGAGAGGTGTGAGATAAGCCAAGCTGTGGCCTGCGCAGGGTTATCGCTGGGGCGGCACGGCCGGGGGGTGCAAGCTTCGAAAGCCTGCGAGTGCAGCGCCCTGCCTCGCCTCCTGCCAGCCGTTGGGAGATAACCACCGGGGGAAAGCGCTGCCCGCCTGTTTCCGCTCCTCTCCAGACGGGAGCCATTATGCCACCACCTTGTAAATGTCACGGGCACCCTTGCCCGTCCTCCCCTTGCGCTCGGCATGTGCGGTCGGTCTTCCCAAAATAGGCCTTGCTGCTCCCGGGCTGGAGATGCCGAGGTGCCCAGTTTGCCTGTGTTGGGAGGGGCAACAGGACACTCAGCCGGGCCCTCGGGGAGAAGCGGGGCTAAAGGGGGAAGGGGGCCTCTCGGGCGCAGGGCTCCAGCTGCAGGGCCATGGTGGGTGCGCTGGCTCCCTTCCAGCCAGGTGGGGAGGGGGGACAGAGCTGGAGTCCCCCCAACTCCCGGCAGGCATCGCAGCGGGGGAGGGGGATGAACTGCAAGCGCCATCGTTTAAAGAGGACGAGGGGGGGCAGAACGGGCAGAGGTTGCCCAACACTCAGCAGCAGGAATGCGCTGGAGGAGCCGTTATCTGGGTGGGGCGCTGAGGGGTGGGAAGGGGGGGCAGAGAAGGCGTCAGAGGGAGCGGGCTCCATCCTTCCCACGGAAAGTCGGCTTTCAAAGCCTGAAGACAGCCTGCGGGGGGGGCGGGGGGGCGGGGGGCTCACCGCCAACGGTGGACGTCGACTCTCGCAGTTGCTGGCTGGCCCAGACGGGCTGGCCGCGGGTGGGGGTAAAAATCAGGGGGCATCTGGTAGCGCCAACTTTCCAGCTGCGGTTCCTGCCGCCCAGTCCAGCCTCGGAGCTGGAACTTTATGAAAGCCGCTCCGATCTTCGGTCCGCGAGACCAGCCCGGCTCTGCTCCGGCGAAGCCTCTCCGCCGCCAGAGCCGGAGCGCCAGGTTGGGGGAGACGCTGAACGCATCGCCCGAAGGCGGCGTTGCTCGACCTTGGCCGCTTGAGGAGGGGTGGGCTTCAGCTCCCAGAACTCCCCCGCCAGCCAGCGGCTGGGGGGCTTTGGGCGGCCCTGGCTGGATGCGACGCCGGGCTGCCGTCGGGGAGCTGCGCTCGCCCGGCCAGCGCGCCCTTCTGCGCGCCCTGCTCCGGCTGGCGGCCCCGCGCAGAGCTCCGCGCCCGGGCGCCCGGCTCGCTCTCCGGGAGCAGCTGCGCGGGCGGGGGTCCGGGGCGCCGCGTCCGCCCCCCCCCAGCAGCAGCAGCAGCAGCTCCGCAGCCAGCGCGGGGGGGGGGCGGCGGCTTCCCTCCCCGCGGCCCGGCTGGGCTTGCCCCGGCGTGGCTCCAGGCTCCCCGGGGCGAGAGACGGCCGGAGGGGGCTGCCCTCGAGCCAGCGCCTGGGTGGCCTTCCCGGCACGCCCGCGCCCTGGGAGCTCCTCAGCCGAAGGAAGGAGGCCGGCTGAACCCGCCACCGGGGAGGGACTGAAGGCTGCGGGCGGGGGGCGCTCGCGTGGTCGTTGTGCCGTTCGCGCGGCGTCCTCAGCGCGCCCGGGCCGGCGGAGAAGTACTTGGGCGCGGGAGGGGAGGGGAGGGGAGGAGGAGGGGCAGCTGCTGATATAAGCAGAGGAGTCCATGGGGGGGGTGTCAAAAAAATCATTCTCTCCTCTTCTTTGACCATCCCTGGCTACAGCTTTTGGGAATCCCTGTACTTTTCCTTCTGCGAGAAGCACACAAAAAAGGCTCCATTAACCAAAGGATGTGCCCAAATAGAACCGTGCGCTACTGCCTGACATTCACAGCAACCTTGTGAGGTAGGCCAGGCTGGAGACGTACCGGTGGCCAAAGGGCTTCAAATCCCTGTGAGATTAGAGTCCTGCTAGCTCTCCTGACCTCTCTTTCCTGCGTTTCTTCTCCACTTATTCCTCTTTCTTTCTCAGATGCATATGCGTCGTGTTTCCTTCAGGGCATCCAGAGGGGATATGTGGCTTTCCCTCTCAAATTTTTCCCCACCACAACCCTGCGAGGTAGGTTGGATTGAGAGAGCACAGCTGTGTTTGTACCACACACTTGAGCAGGTCAAGGAATGAGCTGGTGGCTCCGTTCACACCACATGCTATGCTTGGTTAAGGTTAACTTTGGTTAGGTTTCATGGGGCTAAGTGTGTTTGGTCAGCAAACCCAGAAAAGAGTTTAATCCAGTCACCAGCTTAAGGGGTTTGTGAATGGAAGTAGTGGCTGACCTGGCCTCATGGCGAAGCGGTTGCAAAATCCCGGGTTCTGATCCACCCCCCTTGTGTGGCACCGGGGCTGGTCCCTCTCTTAGCTCAAGTTACCCTACAGGCTGTGGAGGGAAAATTGGCATACCACCTTGGCTTTTGGAGAAAAAGTGATACAGATAGTCCTCGACTTACAGCCACAATTGGGACTGGAACTTCTGTTGCTAAGTCATATGGTCATTAAATGAGTCACACCTGATTTTACTATCTTTTTTGCAACAGTTAAGTGAATTACATGGTTGTTAAGCGAATCCCGCTTCCCCCATTGTTTTTGCTTGTCGGAAGCTGGCTGGGAAGGTTGCAAATGGTGATCACATGACCCCGGGACCTGCAACCATCGTAAATACATGCCGGTTGCCAAGTGCCCAAATTTTGATCATGTGACTGTGGGGATGCTGCGATGGTTGTAAGTGTGAGAACTGGTTGTAAGTCACTTTTTTCAGTGCTGTCGTATCTTTGAACAGTCATTAAACAAATGGTCGTAAATCAAGGACTACCTGTATATTAATCTAAGAAACAAGCAATATTTTAGGAGCCCGAGACTTTGACAACCACTTCTCCGGCTCAGCTGTTTGCATTCTGAAGATCCTGCAGGCTGAAGGGCAAAAGATGGATTGGCTTGTGGATGTTTCCCCAGATCTCGTGAAACTGAACACTCTGCAAGATTAGCATCTTCAGGAAGACTGGTGTTCAGTGGGCCAGTAAATTGCAGTGAAATCCTTCAGTCTGGATTTGTGGAAGGCTGAATGAGTTGGATCCATTTAGCCTGGCAGAAAGATCATGAACAGATGGGATGTTCTGCAAATATTTAAAAGGCTGCCATGCGGAAGAAGGAAAAAGGTTTTTCTCTGTTGTCTCTTCGGGGAAAAACTAAAACTGATGGCTGGAAATTGTCAAGAAGCGGGCTTAACCACAAAGGGCCTGTTTGTACAACACAGGTAACCTGTTTCTTGGATTGCACAACGCACTAAACCAATGTTGTTCCACCTTGGCAACTTTAAGATGGGTGGACTTCAGCTGGCTGGCTGGGGAATTCTGGGAGTTGAAGTCCACCCGTCTTAAAGTTGCTGAGGTTGAGAAACACCGCACTGAATCATCACACAAACGATGCCAACTGCTGCCGGTATCTCTGAGCTTCTGCAGGAGAAGCTGGTGCGCTGCTAGGACGCTCTGGCGACTTCTAGGCAAAAGGGAGTGGGGGGAAGCCTGGGGAAAAGGGAGGGTTACAGGGTGGGACTGTCAGTGGAGTCCTTTTATCCAAGTGGATCTGAGGATCCTGGGTTCTGTAGTAGTGGATCCCTGCATGGCGCTGGGGGTTGGGCCAGATTATCTCCAAGTCCTTTCCAGCCCTCCTTCTACAGGTAGGGCTGGAAGAGAACATCTACCTGCTGCTCACCTTGGCCATTTTCCTGGAAAATGCACCGGCTGTTTAGCATCTTAGAAAGCTGGTCTCCTTTCCTGGCCCTCAAGTGGTGCGTCTGTTTCAAAGGGAACCTGGACATTTTGTATTGGGGGGGGACGTTATTACCACTTCACCTAAACTGAAGGTGCAGCAGGGGATAGCTCCAGCAGCAGCTTCTCAGAGGCTCTTCTCTGAGCGTCCTTCAGAATTGGGTGGCTGCAGCTGGGCCAAGGAATAGCCTCTCTCGGTTGATATTGACTTCATGGACCCTCCCATACTGGTTTCTTAGCAGTGATACAGATGCAGTTGACCGCTGCCTTTTCCAGGGTGGTTTTTTTCAGCTTCCCAGTGTAGGAATTTCCTGGTGGCGTCCCATCCAAGGATGAACCAAGCCCGACTCTGTTTACCTTTCTGAGATTAGCCAAGGTTGACTAAGGACTCAGGTGGCAGCTGTAGGTGTTTACAACTCTCCAGCTTTTCCCTGAGTGGAAGCTGTATTTTAGTAGCGTCCTCCTGAAAATGCCCCACTCAGAGCATACCCACTGCGGTCTTCTCTTGGGATGGCACGAAAGGGTGGGAAGGAAGAGAGGCTGCTGGAAAGAGGATGAATGGATGAATTTATAAATATATAGCCACCCATCTCACAACAGTGACTCTGGGTGGCATTCAGAGATTTAAACCCAACAATTAAAAACAAGAACCCGTGGTGCCCAAAGTAAACAACACTTTCCGATCATAAAATCGCACTCCCAACTTCCTGGCCTGACGGCTTGGAGAAACAGTGGACTGCTGCAGTGGAAGGCAGGATTGTACAAGAAATTTTGTTTGTTGATATATTCCATCTTACTGATTGTCAAGAAAAATAATACATATCCAGAAAACTGTTGGAAATGAAGTCATCAGATTGGATCATTTAGTCACACCTGGTGGCAATGTCTTAAAGCTCAACAATTCTGGAAGATAATTCATCAGAGAATGAAACACATTTTAAAGACTGACTTTTCTTTCTTGCCAGCTGTCTTTCTGTTAAGCATTACTAAGTCTTATATTTCTACAAAGTATATGAACTTGGCTCTGTATAGAAAAACAGCTGCTAAGATACTTTATGCTCTTTTAGTGGAAATTACACATAATTCCTTCTTTAGAAGATTGGCAGTCTAAGCTATGAGAGTATGCATGAATGTCAAAAATAACTTTAACAAACAACACTGATACTGAATTTAATTTAACCTAAAAACCATGTATGGACTATAATTTTGCACACGGACTAAAGTTATGACATCTAAAGTTTACGTTTCTTTCAACACAGGGCTTTAAAAAATTACATTTTGCTTGACTTGTTATAAGAAGGACAGACTGTTTCGGGCTGGATAGAAATGCCTAACTAATTCTTTATTCTGACTGATGATTCTTATCCTACTGGGTGCCTTTGCTAATTATTGATTTGATTTCAATCATGGTTTTAAAGTGCTAATTTGATATAAGATTAACCATATACCAGTGTAGCGCTGGCTGGGGAATTCTGGGAGTTGAAGTCCACACGTCTTAAAGTTCCCAAAGTTGAGAAACACTGTATATACTGTTCTAACTTTAAAGGTTCTTTAAAGGTTCTTATTCAGTGTCATATACCTTGTAAATCTCTATTAGGAAAGAGAAGAGGAGGGCTGCCAGTAGGAGGGACGGGTCCAGCCACAGGGGCGACGGGGCACCCTTGGAAGAGCTGAAGGACTGGGATGGGGACAGGTCATCGTGGAGAAAATCTATGTGGTTGCTAGGAGCTGAAAATGACTTGATGGCACAATCAATCAATCAATCAATCAATCAATCAAAAATCTCCATTTCTTTTTTCTTTCTTTATTTTGGAAAGGAAAGGAAAAGGGAGGAAGAAAGGAAGGGAAAGAAAGGCGAGCCCAGGCAGGAGCGCTTCACACCTCCTCAGCCACCTCATCGTGCAATAATGGCCAGAAGGCCACACACGTGGAAAAGAACGTGTCTGACATTCTCTTCTCTTTGGAAAGGAAGACCCAAAACACATTTTCTCACGTCAGAGTGAGAACTGGAAGTGCAGGATCATTTCTCTGTCCGGGGCAGCTGTAATTGCTGGGCTGGGAAAGAAGTGAGTCACCCAGGCTAGAGCTCGTTCCGGGCCATGGATCGTAACTGGAACCTTCATGTCTCAGAGCAGTCTACCTTCAATACCTCTTCCGAGTCCAACCTCTGCAATGCAAATGGTTCCAGGATTCTGTGCAGCTCCTAGCGCACCGGGGCATCGAACAGCAACAGCAGAGAATCAGCTGATTGCCTGCTCGGTGGGAAATGTGGCTGCTAAGGGCCAGGCTGAAGCGAACATTCAGGCAATCCGCACCCGTTGGGTTCCCCCAAGCACGCAAGATCAAGATTCATTCTTATTTCTGTGGCTGGGCATTTTCCTTTCTCAGGTGCTGATCGGACGAGTGCTGCTTTATGTGCTCCTTAGTAGCCACCGGCCATCAAGAGCCCTTAACGTGCATTTGAGCAAATGACTTTCTAGCCGGTGTTTCCCCTTGAAGGAAAATGACTGAGTTTGGGGCAGTTTAAAGCCAAAAAAAAGAGCTCCTTTTGCTTTGCGTGCTTCTTCCCTCCCTCCTGAGATGAGAGAAGAAGCGGCGCGGTGTGGGAACCCCAGAGACCCCATCGCCACTGCCAGGGCGACTTTGGGGAGCTACCTGGCACCCCGTGTTCCACGCAGGAGGCCAGCGGGAAGCATCCCGTGACGGGCATGGCTGGTGGGTCAGACTGGATCTCTTTGCAGCAGGGTGAGTCTTGCTGCACTGCAGCACCCTGTCAGCTCCCAGATGTGCTGATGCCCTGAGGGGCCTTTCCTCAGTTTCCCTGCTGGGTCTGCAGCACCTCCCACGGAGGCAGCTCCTGATGTTCTCCTCGCCCTGTCCAGTAGCCTGGGTGGAAGGGCCAGACCCGCTGATTAGCTGGCTGGCACCCTCATCTTCTCCCGCCCCTTCCATCATTCAGGTCTGGCTTCTTTTTCTGCTGCCCCAAATTTGCCCAATCCCAAGAAAATAAACACTCCTGGCGGCTCCCACAGCTTGAGCACAGATGGCTGTCACCTGCGCGATCTAAACAGTGGGGGACGGTTCAGGGGTTTCTCGGGAGAAGTCACGTCCCGGGCCAAGCCGCGGGTCTGCCGCCTCACGCAGCCTGTGCGGGAGGCCAGCGTGCCAGTTGCTAAGCAGTCCGGACACAGAAGCGTCCCAGGCTTTGCTCTGGGTTCTCCCTGGGCCTGGAGCCCAGGCGGCCGACTCTTTCGCTCCCCTCCTGTGCCCGTTGAAGCAGGCGTGGACTGGATGAGCGGGCCCCAGCTATCAGTGCCCCCTTACTGAGAGGGCTGGGGGCCATGTGAGAGGTTCGGCCCACCCCGCTCTGGTGTCCATTCAGGGGACATCAGTGGGGCCTTTGGAAAAAAGTTCTTCTAAGTCCATTCAGGGTCTCCCTGTCACGTTCCCAGCCTGCGTATCTGCTGTAAGCTCCCAACATTGCCCCCGGTTCATTTCCTCCGAATGCCACTTTAATCCAGAGCAGGTGGCAGCCTCTGGCTAATTTTGGCCGAACCCAAAAGCCAAGCAGGGTTAGGTTAGGTTGCCCTTGGATGGGACACCACCCGGAAATTCCTCCCTATCTAGGAAGACGACACCGACAAACCATGTCCACTCTGTAGCCAGGGAAACAACAGGATGTGTTCATGTATAATTGAGCTGAATTCCAGGGAAACGTTACTTTCCTTTCATTATTGTGATTTGTGTGACATCGATAAATACATTAACTCTACTTTTACGTTGGATCTCGCCCTTCTTTGAAAATAGAAAGTTCGTAAGTCTGTATTTGATTGTATTTTATTTTATCCTAAGATTTGGTTTTAGAAATGGTCCCATTTCTCCTTTGTTGTGTGAGTGTCGGTTCCTTTGTCTTTCTGCCTTTATATTTGCACACAGATGCGCAGGAGTACTTGGTACCAAACAAAGAAGGGAACAAACCAAATTTAAAGGGAAAGTTGCTTTGATTCAGGGGCTTTAGGGGGGCTCTTTCTGTTTGGGGAGGCCTCTTGTTTATTGGACCATCTCTTTTGTTATCCACAAACGTAGCTTGAAGAAAATCTGTAAGCATCATTCACAGAGTTGTTGGCTTACAATTTTATGTTCCTTGTCAGTACTGTAGGCATGAGTTCTCCCAGATAAATACTTTGTCTTATTTTAATTGCGCGTCTGCCACTTCGCACCGGGGCAGCGGCCTCACGTGCAGCCAAATTCTGGGTGCTGCAACCTGTGTGGTAGCATTTGGGGGACTGGGGGGTCCCGAACCAGTGACTGGAGGTTTTGCCCCCCCCAAACTCCTTTCCAGTCCCTCCGCCCAGGTGTGTGTTGGGTGAAAGCGGTGCAGGGAAAGGGGGATGTGTCTGTGTGCATACTTGGATCAAAGATTCATTGTGTGTGCTACGTTGTAAGGTGAGCGGAGGATGCGTGCATTAGTAAATAAAATGGTGTGCACACACACGCACATGCACACACCGAGACCCTAAACCTAGACACAATTTCTTTGTATTGAGATGAGGCTTGATCAGGGACTGAGTGCAGATGTTTAGGAGACATTGTGTGTGTGTGAGAAAATTCAGAAGACTGATGAAGGTTTCTGCCCTTTAACAAAATGCGGGTGTCGGAAAAGCCGCTACCAGACCCCTTGGGTGGTGTGTGTGTGTAAGCAAGTTCACGTGTATGTGTGTGCAGAGGATCGTTGAAAAGGCCCCAACCAGTTCAGCCAAGCCGGTCCCCTTGTGGTTCGGCAACAGGCCCGCTGGTGGCCCGTCAGCCCCTCCTCCCCGGCCTGGGCGGTGGGCAGCCGGTGGCCTTGGCCTGTCCGGCAAGGGGGCTTATCTCTCTGCTGCGGAATGCGCTCGTTCAGTCGGAGCGCAGATAAAGCGGAGCTTTGCAGCCCCTCTGGGCCGGGGAAGGGAGAGCAATTGGCACAGCGCTCTGGAAAGCTGGCCACGGTTCCCTCCCCCCAGATCCAGAGGTCTGGGCTGCTAAACTGTGACTCTCCATTTATGGTCAACCTCTATGCCGGCAAGCGGCCAGCAAATCTCCAGTCACCTGCTTTAAAGGAACCGAACCCGGGGAGCGGAGCAACGCTGGACGTCCGGAAGACTCACAAAGGCTTCTGCCTTTTAATAAAATGTGCTGCCTGCAGACGTAGGAGACGTGAGACCGCAGTGGTGAGCCTGGCCGGATTCACGATGGCCTGGGCCTGACGGTGGTGTATGGCTTGCACAAATAACGTGGCACGTGCTATTTGTGCAAGCAAGCACATTAATCCCACGGAAGGGAGCAAAAAGCTACAGATGAGCTCAGCGTTTTGGAAAACGACTCCGTTCTGGAATTAATTGTAAAGAGGAATGCGGGAAGAGGGAATCTGCTGATTCTGTGTAGCTTGGAAGTGCAGGTTTCTCAACAGAAAGCGGGCAGATTTACACAAAAAAGGGAGGAAGGGAAGGAGCAGCCTTCTGGGCGGCTGCGGAAGCAAGTCCCCAGACTGGACCTTTAGGCCGTGCCTCGTGTGCCCCTCCCCAGTTGTAGGGCCGGGAGGGGCTCTTGAGGCCCCGCAGCCCACCCCCTCGTTCCGTGCCGGTTCCGCAGGCAGGACGTCACTGCAGCGTCCTGGACGGAGAGCCAGGCCCTTTCGGCTTCAAGCCCCGAGAACCCAGTTGGATTGCGAAAATGAAGAAGTGTGGTGGAAACGTTTCAAATGCACGCACGCACACGCACTTCCAGCAGAGAAGAGTCCGCCTCGGGTCACACCAAAGGCGGCCGCCGCCGTTCCACGGCCACCTCTGCCTTGTGTTGCGTCATTCCTCAAGCCGGGGCCTTCTTGGTCTGTGGGACTACAAGCCCCATCGTCGCCAGCTGCCACGGCCGTTCCTTAGGCAGAGCGACTCAGCCGGAGGGCACCTTGGCCGGAGGTCGGCCGCTCTCGCGTTGTGCCCGGCTGTGGATTTACCCTGTGATCTCCCAGCCTTCGCCATGTTTATTCCTCGGGTTAAAAATAAACCCGGGAAACAGAATCTCCCGGCTCTGCGGCTCAGAGACCCTCCGCACGCTGGCTCTGAGAACAGAAGCTCCTTGGCAGAAGGACAGAGGCTCCCGCGCCAAATTACTTGAGGGCCCCAGCAGGTCACCACCCAACACAAACAAGGGGTGAGGATCGGGCCGCCAATCCGGGCTTCTTCAGAAGCAAACCTCCTGGACCGGGTCCCACGCCCAGGGCTGCATTCAGGGTCCCTGTGCGTCAGCACCCCGCGGGGAGTGGCAAGATGGGGTGTTTCTGGGGGCTGCAGCAAGCTGGGGGGGAGCCTGTTCTGTTCCTCCCCACTGTGGTCCGGAGGGGCCAGAGCCTCCGCCAGGCTGGAGAGACCCCACTTCCAGCCCTACCCAGTGGGGAAGCTGGCCGGCTGGTTCACAGCACGGACTGCGAGGATGAAAAGCGAGCGTGCAAAGAAGGGAACAAGCCTGCACGAGGGCAGGGATTGGATTCCTTTGGAGGTGCGGGTGACTCGAGTGATGGGTATGCGATCAAGCTGTTGGGTGACATCTGGGCCCCTAACAGCAGGTGGCCGTGGGGGCAGCCATGGAGCCGGCTAAGGAATAAAGCTTCTTGGCTCTGCCTTTTTCTAATGCCGGCTTAAAGACTGTGGGTTCAAATGCGTGCCGCTTGCCCTCCTGGATAGATATGTGATAACTGAATATTCGCACTAGGAGGAAAACTCCCCAGGCGTCCTTAGAGGCTTGTTCTCGTGAAGCACTTAACTGGGTTATTAGGGAAGCAGCGTGGTGTATTGTGGGAACCATCAGCCCTCCAAGGTAGGCCAGGTCAGGAAAGAGATTCCACAAATCTGGCCGGAACTCTATTGATAGAGGAGACCCCCCCGAAACCCCGAACGAGGGAGAAGCCAGCCTCAGCTTCTTTCCCACGCTCCCGCTCTTGCCCGGCTTAAGTAAGCTCTTGTTTATGCAACCATCTGCCCCACTTCCCCAAGCTCCTCTCCGTGGCTTTCTAAAAAAAAGGCGAATTAACTCAGGCGAGGAATGCCCAGGCGGTTGGAATTCACCCCCGAACCGGCTCAGGCTTGTAGACGTTTAAACGGGCTTCTCCTGGCCCGTTGCATCGCCCAATAGGTCACGCCTGGCACTATTTTGCCTACTTAGTCCTCCCCATAAAAGAGCTGGAGAGAAGGAGCGGCTGAAGGAGCAAGCCTCTCCCACGGAGAACTCACTGGTGGTGTGGAGCACACCTCCCAAGCCCTGATTGGCTGCGGCTGAGCCACGCCTCCTGTTTCCTGCTTAGCCAATGGGAAAGGGACTAGTGATATGATGAAGCTCATTGTGCAACACAGCTGTCTTTCTCAACCTTGGCCCCTTGAAGACGCGTGGACTTCAGCTCCCAGAATTCCCCAGCCAGCAGGGCTGGCTGGGGAATTCTGGGAGTTGAAGTCCACGCGTCTTCAAGGGGCCAAGGTTGAGAACCACTGTCCAAAAAAAGAGGGGCAAGTGAAGGAGGAGTGCTAAAGTGCAAGGGGCCGCTTCCAACCCCCCATTAGTGCAGGCGTCATTCCAGTGCATCGTCTTCCTTAACCGGGGGCCAGCGAGCCTGAACTCGAACATCTCCCGCAAAGGAACGGGCCCCGTGGCGGAGTCATGGGCCCCGTTCAGAAATTCCTCCCAAAGTTTGGCCCAAACAGAATTCCCTTCTCCTTATACCCCTCACCCCTCGGTGCACATCAGGAGTTGGGCAAGCCACGCGGATGGCAGAGGCAGCCCCTTCTTTGCCACCCAAAGACTCCCCTCGACAGCAGCCCCCCAGCTCTGTTTGGCAGGTTCGTTTAACCAGGATTAAGATTACTGCGGCCGGCGGAATGGATCCACAGGTGCTTCCTCTCTGGCCCAGGTGCCTTGGACCCAAAGCGGTCCTGCCAGGGGGAGATTGCCCCCTTCCTGCCCCGCACCTGTTCCGCCCCGGCAGGCCCTCGCAACGCTCGAATGAAAGGCAAGAGGCCCTCCACTTCGTTGCCATCTGCGATCACAGCAGAGCCTCCGGGCCAGATGTGGAAACGCCGCCTCTCATCCCCACTTTTCTTCCTTTATGTCCCAAAAATAAATACAGAAACAGTTATACGAGCCCCTCTTGGTTTCTTCCGGCCAGGGCACGTGTGCCTGCGAGCGAATGCCGGAGCTGAGCTGAGCCGAACCTTTCTTGACATCATTCTATCTTCTTGCTGTGCAAATAACCCGCTGAGATTGTGGTGGGCCCCAGGGTGCACGGGGGTTTCCCGAGGTTTGGGTGTTGGTACGTGTGTGTCTGGGTATGTAATTTCTGGAAAGCTGTCCAAGAAGAAGATTCGGAGTGGAACAGAAGCCAGTTGTTTCATTCACCACCATTCGGAGAAATGGCTTTTAAAGGGAATTTGAGAGATGGCCTTTCCACATCTTAAAACATTTCTTAATAAATCCCACCCCCAGTTTGCTAAATGGAAGCCCAGCTTAGAGCTCCGCAGCTGGATGAGCCCCACGGGCCACGTGGGCCGGTTCCGGTTCTCAGAGCGGCCGACCCGATGCCAAATGCAAGCCCACCAAAGGCAAGTGTGCAAGGAGCCTTTCACTCCTGGCACAGGGATAAGCATGGCCCTCCCTCCTTCCATGGCTCCACTCAGCCCCCTTTTCAAGACAAATTATTCCCACCCCAAGCACTACTGTGTGATGTTGCAGCGAGTTCCATAGTTAACTTTCCCCTCTGTGGAGAAGGGTCAGCCCCACAGGGTTGACCAAAGGAGGAAATCGACTGCACAGGGAGGCTAAAGCTCCTTCGACTGATACTGGCTTAATAACAGAATCTGGCAAGCCTGATTGTGCTGGACCTCCTTCCCCACCCCCTTATACTCCCGTGAATCGGGGGGTGTCTGTCTGAGCCGCTTCCGAATGTTATCTTCCTGTTCTGGACTTCAAAAGGCTTCACCCCCTTTGCCTGGGCAAAGCTCTGCATATCTCCATTGAGGCCATCTCCCCGACTCTGCGCCCCAAGGCCCAAAGCCCCTCCTTTTACCTGCCCAGCATCACCCACCTTAAGCTCCCTGGAACGCTCTGAGTCTGAATCCTGGGAAGGAGAGAAATGAATTTCTTTTTATTCTCTGCCGCGGAGATGTTATCTACCTCAGTTAGGTCTCTCCTTATCAGAGTGGGGGGTTCTGGGGGCTCACTCTTGTACGTTTCCCATCTGTTTTGTTTTTGGGCGCGTAACCAGAACAGCAGGCAAGAATTCCCAGCATAGATGAATGGAGCCTCGATTCTGTTGTTCCCTGATGATCCCAAACTTGGGTTTTTCTTTTGGGCCCTTTTCCCACCGCATCGCTGACTGGATTGCCATTTCTATGAAAGTGCCACCCTAACTTGACGGTCCTTTTCTGCCCAGACGCCTTCGGTCTTGGAGTTCGGGGAGGTCTGCCTCTTTGGGGTGCCTGCTGGAAGGTCAAGACTCCATTTAAAGCTTTCCTAAGCTGCATCTTGTTGCTTGGTGCAGAAAGCAAGATTTATAGCCAGGAAGAAAGAAAGAATGTCAGGGGAATGGGCTGCAAACCCCACTTTTCCCTAACATGCTAGATATCTCCATTTAAGGCATTTTCTTGTCATATGGATGCAATTAAAGAACATAAGTGGTCCAACCCAGAAATAGCCTGAGCATCACCAGTTCTGTTTGCGACGGCGAGGCCTTAGCGGGTCATGTCCTCCGGCATGTTCCAAAGCAATGGCATGAACGGTTTGGGGGAAATAGGATGGGTTTTGGGAACTTGTCACCTCCTTTCAGCGTCTGGGTTGGCTGCGACTTGAAAGGGCCCGGGAGCCGCAAAGCCACGGAGAGTTTTTGTCTTTGCGGTCTCCTTCCAAGCCTTTCAGACCCCCGCGAGCCAAAAAGGTTTCAGGAAGTGCTTTTAAATGGCTTAGCAATTAAGATGCTTAATTTCTTCCTGTCGTATCTAATCCTATTTGCAAGGTTCCCCTCCCTCGGCCCCCAAAAAACCCTTTAATTTGCAGGGGGGCCAATCCACGAACCTGCTTCAGAGTATTCAGCCCTGACCCCAAAGTTTGCATATGGCAAGAAGGTTATTTACAGGGAGGTCTGCGGGGGGGGGGGGAGTGTCAAAAAAGTCAGTATGGTGGTCACTGTCATGCAATGAAAGCCCTGCCCCTTTTTATGTGTGGTGGTGGGTGCCATCTTGACTTTCTTGACCTGCTGACCCCTCTGCTAATTTTAAAACAGCAGGGAAAGATTCTCAGTGCTGTTGGGTGGGTGTTGCAGAGAAGGAGGAAGGAGAGAATTGGCAAAGCTAGTGTGGTCTTGCTTATTTTTGTAGTCCTGGGAAGGTTACAGTCCAGTGTTTCTCAACCTTGGGAACGTTAAGTCGTGTGGACTTCAACTCCCAGAATTCCCCAGCGAGCATGGCTGGCTGGGGAATTCTGGGAGTTGATGTCCACACGTCTTAACGTTCCCAAGGTTGAGAAACACTGTCACACACTGGCTTAGTGCTACTTGCAAAAGACCCATTGCTCAAGGTTTACGTTGCATTAACCCATGTCAAGCCGGTTGCAGCAAAGACCTCGTTGAGGTGAAACGCAACTGCGGCGTAAAGACATCTAGGATCTTGGGACAAAGGCTAGACCTCCCCGATGGGCTGGGTCTCCGGGGGCCTGTCTCTGAAGCTCCCTCACCGGAGCCTCATTCTGCCCGCGGCTGTCCATCTCGACGAAAACCAGATTAACGTTTCAAACTGAGCTGAGCCAAGGATTCGGCCTCTGGTGATGAACCGGAGGGGAATCGTCCTGCGGTGCAGGCCCCGGACTGACGCCGTGGGGAACGCGGCCGCTCGTGCTTCCGCCGTGGCTTTTCTCCTGCAGCAGGCGCGGGGGAATTTACCTGAGGCTCCATTTAAAGCGCTTGGCCTTTTCACGACAGCGGGCAACGAATCTTCAGCCACGCCAGAAGGCACCCCACACGGTCACTGTCTTTACCGCCCAAAATAGCCTGAAATGGGAAGGTAGGAGGCTGCCTCTGTGAGACGAGGCTGCAGCTGCCATGATCTAAAGATGAAGCAGGCAGTAACCAGAGAGGACAAAAGCCAGGAATCTTGTCTATGGGATCCCTTAGATAAGAAGGAAGCAAGTCGTTAAGGGGAAAAACAAAGGACCTAAACCAGGAAAAAAAAAGTTGGGCCTGAGCACATGGAAGCCCTCACCCCAATCCCATCCACTTGCAAATCAACCCAGCAAGGACTTTTGGGGATAAAAGGGGTCCCAAAGCCCGCCCACTCGGAGTCCTCTGAGTCACCCTTGGATCCAGACTTGGCGGCTTCCCTCCCTCTAGCTAGTGCCTGGCAGCCTAGTTGGGAAGGAGGAGGGTAAGTGTGGATGAGCACGCGCGTGTGTGTGTGTGTGTAGGAGAAAGAGCAAATGTACCTGCAACCAGCAAAGCCTTGCTGTTCCTTTAAATTCACGGGGTCTCCGTGTATTACAAAGAACCTCTTGGGCCCCAGTGTTCGGTTGGAAGCGATTTGTGTGAATCCCTGATTATTTCCCACCCGGCTGTTGACCGGGGCTGCGTGTCTGTCTGCTCCAGCCGCACCTCTCTGGAAAACCCAGGTAGAAACAAGGGGGGCTGACAAGATCCGCGTGCCTCAGCGGGCTGTGAGTGTGTGAGTGAGTGGCCATAAGCCGAACCTGGGAGCAGCGTGGGTAACACCTCCGAAAGTCAGATTTTTGCATTTAGGGAAAATTCCTTGCCGCAGAAAAACCCCTGGCCGAAGATGGACCGAGCTCCCATGACCCTGTCCTGCTTTTGGGCTCCAGGGGATGCATTTCCTATCACAAAATACAGAGAACGTCACGCTCGTGTTGCTACCTCAATAGCATCTGTTCTCTAGAGTTCACCGTGAAAGTTGATGGAGAAGGATGGAGAAGGAGCGAACATCAGGAGAAGCTTCTGAACAGCAAAGGCCGTGGGACAGCGGAACTGCCTGCCTCAGGAAGAGATGGGCACTGGGGGGCTTAAGCAGAGGCCGGGCAGCCATCTGGGGTGGACTAGATGCCCTCTAAGACCCGGCTCACGTCTAGGACTCCTTTCGCTGCTCTTGGTCCCAGCAGGCGAGGGCTGGATCGGTTCTGGTCCCCGTCAAAGACGCCTCTGAGATGGAGCAACCTGAGCAAGGAGGGGATTAGCGGGGAGGAGACGGTTCCCGAGGCCCTTCCGCCCACCGCCTCCAGCCGCTCGGAGAAGCACGTTATGCGGCTTCACGTTCCCCCCTCCAAGAATTTTTATTGCTTTGCTGTGTGTATATAAGCCCAATGGTCCTGGAACAGGGGAAGATTAATCATGGACTCTGTTGTTAGTCTGAGGACATTTTTTTAATGCCTTCACTTTGATTCATCCGTCCGGTCGGCACGCGGCACCCGCCCGGCATTCCAGGGACCTTGACAGCCTCCCGGTGCTTCTGCTCTGTCTGGGGAGTGACGGGGGCTGCTGACCTGACGCCGCCACCCTGGTGCAGAGGCGAGGGTCCCGAGCCAAGAGGGCCAAGGCCTGGTCAGTCCGTGGAGGGGAGGCCAGGGCAGGAGGGCAGGCCGGGAAGTCCAAGCAACATCCCCGAGGAGCGGGGTGGCAGGCCACTTCCACGAACACCAAAGGGACTGTGACGCCAGGGAGACGTTCCTCTCCAGGAAAAAGCAGCTGCAGTCGGGGGCAAGACCCTGTCGGCCGCAGAACCCCTTTTCAGTCCTCAGCAAGGCTTCCGGGAGGGCCGGAATCAGTCAACTCACTGGCCATTCGCGTGAACCACTGTTGTCATGCCTGAGATGACTGGGGAGGATAGAAACTGTAGTCCAACACTTCTGGAAGGCTGGATTTGACCCAACTATGTAGAAGGGCCCACAGTGGGGGTCTTCGTAAGACAGTCTCCTCTGGGGTGCATGTGTGTTTTTTAAATCAGCCCTTCATTCAGAATCATGAGGACTGGAACCATAGTTTTGTTTTAAAACTTAGCCGGCACCCCTTTGCTTTGCCTCCAGAGCCAGAATTCAGTCCTGGAAGGGTTGATCGAAGGTGAGATGGACTCTTCTGGCAGGCCAGGCTGTCTTAGACGGGGGGGTTGGGGGGCCGGGGGGGGGTTGTCGCTCCTTCTGTTCAAGGCAGTTCTGCACCCATCGGGGGGGATCAGCAATGCAGCAACTCCTGCCCTCGTCACCGCCCAGCTGGAGGACTGTGCTCGTGGCCCTTCTTGGGTCTCTCCTTAAAAGCTACTCGGGAATTACAGTTGGCCCCAGAGGCAGCAGTCCCATCCTTTCTGGCCCCGGCCACTGGGGGCACGTCACTCCGGTTGCATGGACCCTGCGTTGGTTGGCAGGTGGTTTCTGGTCCAATTTATGGAGCTGTTTTTTATCTCTCTGGCACCCGATATCTGCAGGAGCACCTGCTCCGACCAGGACGCCCGATCAGTGAAGTCCAGCCAAGGGAAGTTTATCGAGCCCACGTTTTTGGGAGCTCTTGGGGGGTGGGGGGCCTGGAGTGAGAAGGGGCTGGTTTTCCATGGCGGTGCCAATACTGGAACAGCCCCCAGGCTGCGATCGGGCTGCGCCCCCCGTCCCTCCCTCCCCCGTTGACGTTTCGGAAGCTTTCAAAGACATTACTGTTCCAGTCCTGATTTTATCGGGCCATTCTTCGTTTTCTGTTTTTTTGTTAGCAGTTTTCTGCTTCGATGGTGCTGTTTCACTGTTTTTATAGTCGTGAAATTGTGGATGGTTTATTAGCTTTTATGCCCCATGTGAGCCGCCGAGATTCTCTGGATTGTGGCAGGGTAGAAAGGTGGGAAATGAAGACCAATCTGTCAGTCTGGCCCCCTCGTTCGTCGCTGGACGGCTGGAAGCCCGCAGGATGCCAATGGACTCGGGGAGGAGCTGCGGGAAAGGAAGGCGTGGGGGGAAGAATCCCCACTGCAACATTTTGTTGCCGCGCCCCCATCCCCATTCTGCCCAAGCCAAGAAACCTAGAGAATCCTGTAGCCCTGGACATGTGCGAGCAATCAGCTTGAGATGACGCCAAAGGAAAAACGGCTGGAATAATTTTAGGGCCGTACATTAACGTTCCAAGGGGCAACTTGGATTTCTGCTGCGGTTCCAGCAATGCCATCCTTTGTCCTGAATTCCCTTTCTGTTGCCAGGAAAAAAGGGAAGGGAAGGGAAGGGCAGGGAAGGGCGGGGAGGGGAGGGGAGGGGAGGGGAGGAGAGGAGAGGAGAGGAGAGGAGAGAAAAGGAAAGGAAAGGAAAGGAAAGGAAAGGAAAGGAAAGGAAAGGAAAGGAAAGGAAAGGAAAGGAAAGGAAAGGAAAGGAAAGGAAAGGAAAGGAAAGGAAAGGAAAGGAAAGGAAAGGAAAGGAAAGGAAAGGAAAGGAAAGGAAAGGAAAGGAAAGGAAAGGCTGGTTAGCTGGGGAGCGCTTATATCAGCTAATGGGGGGGGAGCAGGGCATCCAGCGGCTGGTCCCACGAAGATCGGCTTCCACCACCAGGGCCGTTTCCAGACACGCTGCTGGCCTGGGTGATGGAAAGGGGCAGGTGGCTCCCAGGCCTTGCTCCCGCTGGGCTTCCCCTCCAGTCTCCCGAGGAGGCACCCTCTGCCCCCAGCTCATGGACCCTGTGCGGCCAAGAGGGCCCCTCGGCTGGGGCCGGGCAAGACGCCACTCCCTCCCAGCCCCGGGTAGCCACTGGGTCCAATCTGGCTCGGAAGCAGAGCCCGGCGGCTGAAGCTCAGGACCCACCGTGGCTGGACACCCCAGGCTGACCGCCGGCGTAGCCCAGTTCCCCGGGTCAGAGGGCAGCTGGCAGCCGCCCAGCCGCAGCCTAGGCAGAAGCCTTCCGAGTGGAGCATCGAGGCAGAGCAAGGATGAGGAGCCCGAAGTCCAGCCTCCAGTCCACCGGGTGTGCATGTGTGTCAAAAAAGTCAGAATGGCACTGAGTCTGCACAGTTGAAGCCTTGTCCCTATTTACGTGCCATGTAAAAATCTTTTAACCTAAAGTCTTAACATTCGAGCTCTAAAGCATCCGTTAAATCAGAAGAGATCTTCAGTCCTTGGATAGAATTGACTGTAACTTTTAATCTTGTCCTGTGAATCGTCTTGTTCCAAGTACCACTGTCAGTCTTTAGACGTTGCTCGGGTCTTATGAACCATCTGAAGTTTTTAAGATGATCTCTTACGTTCAATGACTTAAAATCAGTTACTGATATATTGAAAATTCCAGCCTAATTCTATGATGCTCGTAGACCCTCTCTTTATTCACTTATTTCGCTTTCCTGCATTTTTCTCCTTTTACTTTTTCTTCAAAATGCTTAATTTTTTTAAAAAGCATGACACTCGGGCCAGATCCGCACCTCAGGTCAAGCCCTGGTTTACGTGGCCGTAATTGACTGGAGTCCCTCAACGCGCTCAGCCACACAGCTCCGTCTGCAAACCGCCCTGGCTGGTCTGTGTACCACTCTACGGCCCGAGGCTGAAACGGTCGCCCGGGATCGCTGGCTGGGCACGGCCTCCCTCTGGGGCTCCGTCGGAAGCCGAGATTCGCCTCCTCCTCTTCTGGAGGCCACGTCTGCGGTGCTGAGCCCGTGCCTGCTGGTGCCCCCCATCTTGGCAATGCATGCCAGCACAAGGCAGCAAACAGGTTGGGGCTTCTTTAGATGTGCAAGAATGTGGAGCCGGAAAAGAGAGACCGGCTCTTTATCCATTTCCTTCACCGACGTTTAGGTGGAATTTTTCCGACTGAGTTCCTTCTCCAGCCTGTCCTGTTCCCCCCCTTCTTCGTTTGGGGGGTCTCTTTGAGGCCGTACCCTTGAACATTGGACGTCGGGTGTTTGCAATGGTGTTTTTGCCTGTGGAGTCCTCGGGGTTCTCTGGGCTCGGCTGTTTTCTTGCAAACGTTTCATTACCCGGCTAGGTAACGTCTTCAGTGCTAGAATGGAATGGGGTTTGCTCTCTGCTTAATTTTTTAAAATATATGTTATATATTTAATTTACGTTATATATTTTTATCCCCACGGTCCCACAGACTTGCCCGTGACCCTTTTCAGTGGAGGAGTGGGGTTAAAACGCTGCCCATAAATAAACTGAGGCAGGCAGGCAGGCAGGCAGGCAGGCAGGCAGGCAGGCAGGCAGGCAGGCAGGCAGGAAGGAAGGAAGGAAGGAAGGAAGGAAGGAAGGAAGGAAGGAAGGAAGGAAGGAAGGAAGGAGAGAGGAGAGATGGATGGATGGATGGATGGATGGGTGGATGGATGGATGGATGGATAAAAGGAAGGAAGGAAGGAAGGAAGGAAGGAAGGAAGGAAGGAAGGAAGGAAGGAAGGAAGGAAGGAAGGAAGGTAGGTTGGTTCTGTGGGAAGAGGAAGAGGAGGAGGAGGAGAGCAACGCCCGGCCCATCCTTCATGCTGGAAGGAAGGTCTGGAAAGCAGCCGCCCTGCGCTTTTAAGAGCTCTCCGCTGGCCTCCCTGGAAAGGCATAAAACTGAAAGCAATTTAGGCTGAAGTCCAGAAGCAGGGCTGGGGGGGGGGCGGGTGGAGAGGGAAGAAAACCAGGCTTTCGAGGATGGTGAGAATCCACTTTCCACTGCCTCACCTTTGGCCTGCCCTGGCTCCCTCTTTGCAAGCCAGGATGGGAACCAGAGGCGGGCAAGGGTAGACTGGAACCTTTTCCAGGCATTTGGGATCGAGATGACAAAGTCCAGATGGATTTGCCTTTATTTTGGGGAAAGGTCTTCTCCCTCTTGGTCACTCAGAGCAGCCACCCAAATCTCCGATTTCTAAAAAGAATCAGGATGGGGAAGATTAATCGAAGGGAAAGAGAGCGCGAGAGAGAGAAGACGACGGGTTCTGGCATCGAGCCGGAATGGGAGAGCCGACTCGCAGACCAGGGCTTGCAGCTGCGCCAACTCTGGGTCCCCAGACCCCGGGGCCGCCCCAAGTGGCCTGCAGTTGCAAGTTTGAATACCACCGGGGGGCAAACATGAATTGCATGAGAACTAACCCTATGAATTGTACTTAACTCACGTTGTAGGAAGGCTGGGCGGCTGGGGGTTGTTCAAATTGCTGCTGATCGTCCCTAAAGTCTTTTGGAGTTTGGCACCGGGGTGGAATAGGAGTCAGGAGTCTGGTAGCACCGTTTCTGACTCACGCATTTTATTAAAAGGCAGACGCGAATGCGTCTGCCTTTTAATAAAATGCGTGAGTCAGAAACGGCGCTACCAGATTCCTGATTTTTGGATCCTGTGCACTAACACAGCTCTCTTCCTGCAAGGTCCAGGATATTACCAAGTCAGATTCTGCCCATCCGGTATGAACATCAGCAGAGCACCTGCAGAAGATCCCCCCCCCTTGTTTTTCTTCCTCCAATTTTTCTCCACAAGGCTTATTTCTTGGGCGACTTCCTTTGATTCTTGGCGATTTTGGTTCCAGGGAAGGGGTGGGAGAGAAGAGCGAGGCGTCTGCTGAAAGAAGGGGCTCCTGGGTGGGGCTGGGGCAGGGGTTCTGCCCCTTTTGGCCCCCCCTGCAACGGCCCATGGAGATCAGAGAAGGCAGAGGAGAAAGCCACGGCTTCTCTCGTCTTCTCCGGCTGGTAACGTGGTTTTTTACTTCCACTGATTTATGATGGAGTCATTCATCTCGTGATGGTCCTCTCCCAGGTTGGCACAGGTTGGCCAAACAGGCAGCGCTCGTGAGGGCCACAGGAGGTATTTTCCAGAAGGCCCTGCCTTGGCCCCTGGGGGGGGCAGAGAAATGTGACATTTGCCCCCCCCATCTGCCTTGCTGCTGCTGCTGGGGAGTCGGCCGTGCTGGGCAATGCTGGGAAGGTTTTGCCTCCAAGGGGCCGCATGTCCCCGGATGGGCATCACTTCAGCTTCTAAAAATCCACCCTGACAGCCCCGCTTGGCGACCAGGAGGGCAATGGAGGGACTTAGAGTCGTGCCAGAGAACAAGAGCCAGCTTTTTGGGTGGGGAAAAAAAGGCTGCTGCATGGCGATAGTGTATTCCTTCGCATTGAAATGTCAATCCCTAGGCAGATTCATGAGGACTAGAATCTTACGCTGGTTTTAGGGGAAGAGGACGGGGCTCTGTGCTAGTACCCTTGTGGCATGGAGAAGGTTCAGCCCCAGCAGCACAGAGGGGCAAGGCAGGGGTTTGAAATCTCGGTGCAGCTCCATCTGTCAGCTGAATCCTGTCTCCGTATTTCATGCTCGAGTAAGCAAAGGAAAGGAGCCGCGGCCGCTTCATACCACATGCTAAGCAGAGGGTGGTTCCCGGAGCCTCTGAGCCGGGTCTGGTGCGTCGTGTGAAGCCAGCCCCTGGGTCTAGAGCCGGGGGACGAGCTGCTTTTGCTGCAGCTCGGATGGGGCAGGAGGAGGCCGAGGCTTGCTGCACTTTGCACATCTGTTCCCCAAACATCTGGGCTTCAGCATCCGCCCGAGAGAGGAATAAGCGCGAATGCAGTTTGGGTTTCCTGGCTGCGCCCCATTGGATTGCCAGGACGGGTGTGCACAGACCCCGACTGGAGGTTGGTAGGCACGCAATTGCACTGCTAGAGAAGCAAATGTTTGGTTTCAGGGCTTCAGCGTGAAGTCCTGGGATCCTTAGAGGCCATCTAGTCCACCCCTCTGCATGGCAGGGTCCGCTAGAGCTTCTCTGACAGCCTGTGTTTGAAGGCCTCCCATGCAGGAGAGATTGCTACCAAATGTAAGGGTGGCTTGGGGCAAACAGTGGGGGGGGGGCATGTTTAGCAAGCTTGAGAGATCTCTCCTGGAAAAGAGCTGAGGGGTGGAGGCTGCTGTGATCCAGCCCAGCGCAAAGCACACCCAGCTAGGACTTCCTGCCTGCCCAGTGTGCGCCCTGCCTCTCAGCCAGAGACCCATGCTCCAAACAGCAAAGCGCGATGCTAGTCCTCATGCTTCTTGAAACAGGGGCCATAGAACCAGGAGGATCGGAATAATTTCCTTCTCAGGGGGAGGGTGAAACGTAAGTATGGATTTTGCATGCATGCAAAAGTTCCTGGGCTCAGCACTTTTGATTTTTATGGCGCAGCAGGAAATTCAGCACCGGCATCAGCTCTTGGGGGCGAGTATGAAGTCTTTGGCTGGGCCAGAGGAGCGGAAGGAGGGAAGGGCCTTGAAGGGTGGGAGGAAGAGCTGCTACCAAGGCGACGGTCAGAAAAGAGGGTCTTGGGCCCAGGCCAAGAAACGAACGTGAGAAAACATTTTCAGACAAGCCCCTCCCTAGTTCACAAGAAGATAAAGCACGTTCAGACTTGCTAGATTCTGTTCCTTTAGCTGTTCCAATAAAAGTAGTTTTATAGCGCCAGTTTCTTCTTCTGGTCTACCTCGCAGGGCTGACTGCCAGGAAGCGGAGGGTGCTTTGGGGGCAACCTGGTCTCTCCCAGGCCCCAAGGCCATGCCTGCAACGTTTTCTGCAGCCCCGTGCCCGTCAGTGAAACGCTCAGAAAACAGGATCCGCGCTCTCCCCATGAAAAGCTCACCAGAGCCCTTGAGAGAGCGCGTCCCCCTCACGCTGCCAAGAGTTCAGTTAATTTGTGATTATGTTCCATTTAACAAGACAGGCTAAATATTTAAAATAGATTTGTGAGCACCGAGGCCGCAAGATCTGAGCAAGAGCGCGCTTGGCGAGGTCCCGTGGCTGATCAGGTTACGGCGAGCTCCAGATGGAAATGATCAGAGCCCCGTCCCCTCCAGGCGCGGTGTGACAGCATCAACGACAACACAAACATCAGGAAGGGCATCGCACAAGAGCAGATCAACTCTCGGCTTTCATCCCGATAATTCAATTCCGCCTCTGAAGCAGAAGTAATTGCAAGCCGGTGGCTTGGCTCGGAGGCCGGGTCGCCATCTGCAAATGACAGGGAATTGGAGGCCGGTCACCCGCAGGAGGTGGTCACTCGGGCAGCCGGAGGAAGAGGCGGAGAAGCCACCACGGAGTGCCAGCTTGGGAAGGAAAGCAGGGTGGCGTTCGGACCTCTCTAGGCCACGAGCCCAAGACTCAACAGGGATATCCAAGAAGCCTGTGGCCCTTCAGATGTTGGTGAGCTCCATCAGGCACAGCCTGTAGGGCTAGCCATCAGGGACAATGGGGAGTGTAGTCCAACAACTGGTGGGACACAGGTGGCAATGAACACGTTTCCGTTCAGATGATCTGGCGCACCGATCGCCAGGCTGCGCGAAATCTCACTGAAATGAGCAGGGAAAGGACTATTGGTTATTGGCCGTTCTCTCTCGGCCTATGCTCTTCCGGGTGTTGCTGTGGGAAAGAGGGTCCGGGGTGGAGGCTGGGCACCAGGGGGAATGGGCCGATTGTACGAGCTGTTGGCCAGTGGGACCGGCTGCCTCCTGAAACGGAGCGTTCTCCTTCGCTAGAGGTCTTCAAGCAGGGGCTGGGTGTTCATCTGTCTGCGACGCTGCGGTGGATCCTGCAGTGAGGAGAGGTTGAGATGGATAATCTCTAAGGCAGCGTCTCTCAACCGCAGGAACTTTAAGATGAGTGGACTTCAACTCCCAGAATTCCCCAGCCAGCCATGCTGGCTGGGGAATTCTGGGAGTTGAAGTCCACTCATCTTAAAGTTCCCGAGGGTGAGAAACACTGCTCTAAGTTTCCTTCGAAGTCTAGGATTCTGCGTCTTGGACCAGTCTCTCGTTGGACTTTTAAGCCTGCAAGCCATTTTTGACGGATGGCGGGGAAGGTGGGCCCTGCCAGGGGTCCTTCGGGTCTCCCACCGCCTGTTTTCTTCCACTTGCCGTCCGCTGCAGTGAAGGAAGCCTTCGAAACGCTCCGGAGCCTTGCAGAATCTGTTTGCCGGAGGGGAGCAAGCAGGGGGCTTGCGCGAGCCCACTCGGCGCCTACGGCCTCCATCACATCCCTCCAACGCTGCGAATGAACTTGCGGCCATGCGTCTCCAGCCCTGCCGGGCTCCCTGGCGGCAGGAGAGGCCGTTCTTCCATGCTCGCGCAGATCCGCCCCCCTTCGATTTATTACCCAGCCCCACCCTCCCTCCCCAGGCTCCCCGGGCGAACTTAATCCTCTTCTCCAGCTCAGATCAATAACTCAAAGGAAATGCCAAACGCTTTCCAATTGCCGTTGCTCCGGGAAACTGTTTTTTATTGGTATATCCACATGTTGGACATATGCGTCCAAAGTCCTGACGACTCTCCCGCGGAGGCCTCCATTCCGGCCCAAGCCTCTCTTTTCCGCAAAAGACTCGCTTCTCTGAAAGGGAACCTGGAGGCCATTTAGTCTCACCCACTGCCGCCACGCAGGCCTCTTCCCTTGTCGGCCTGTTTGTTTGATGCTGGGGCTGGAGGTCTCACAAGGTACAAAGCCCAGGGGATCAAGAAGATGAAAAGGAAATCTCAGAAGCAACTTGTGAAAAAGAAAAAAGAAAAAACTGGGAGCAGAAACAGAAATCGGAGGAGCCAGATTTGGAATTCTGCAGGGATTTTAAATGAAAACATTTGCAAGAAACCCAGCTGAATAAAAAGTTTGTGTCTAACGCTAAAAGCTCGACCAAGTTACATTTAGATGCAAACAATCCTGTTCCAAGGGCTTCAGAGACAAAAACAAACACTTCTTAGTGTTTTGAATCTGGGCCAGCTCAAATTTTTGGGTGGCCTTGATGGAAATGGAGACATCTATTTATTTGATTTCTACACTGCCCGTCTCCCGGCAACTCTGAAATCAGGCTCAAGGAATCAACGTTTCAGCTCCTTCTTTGGGGTGGGGGCAATGGAGGGGGTCAGCTGCTGGGGGTTGTTCTCTCTGACACCTCCTTCAGCCATCTGCAGCCTCCTTGGCTGCTCACCCCTCCCCACTGGAAAGAGCCGCCCTCCCTTCCCTTGCACTGAATGGAAATGTGGGAAGCCAGGGAGGCTGGCCCCAGGAAGGACTGGGGGGGGGAGGCGTTTCCACTTCCAGCTTCAAAAAACCCTGGGGTCTCTTTCCTGCCCCCTCCCTCCGAAGAATGCCACCTTTGGTGTCACTGACGTGGTATATCATCTGTCTGCGTGTGGGTGGGTGGGTGGGTGGGTGAGGACTCCAGAAACAGGGAATTTCTCAAAGCATCAAACGAGCCACAACAAAGAATAAAGGCAGGTTTCTGGCCAACACCAGTAGCTGCTAAGCAAACAGCTTAATGCAAACCAGGCAGAAAGAGGAAAGAAAGATTAGAGCACAAGGGGAGAGGAAAAGGCCCAGCAAGGTTTGCCTCCGGGGGCAGGTTCCTTCTCCTCAGGAAGCCAGCTCTGTTTCTCGAGAAGGAGCAGAGCTTCACCCACTGCCAGTTTGCTCCACTCAGGAGCCAGCTCGGCTCGGGATCAGTGGGAAGTCCGGATGCCAGCCTGCGGCTTACATCTTGGTGCCCAGTGTGGTGCTCGCGGGTGCCAAAGTGCCCGGGGGAAGCTGTGCTGGTGCCCAATGGACTCTAGGCAGCCTGATTTTACTTTTATTTTTGAAAATAATTACACTTTGGGGGAAAAAATGCCCCCAGAACTAGCCTGGGCAGATCGGAGGGCCGGCCGGCAGCATTATCTTCATTTTCCTTTCCACTGCGCACGGCGCCACGTTGTGCTTTCTCGGCAGCCCCAGCCTTGTTGTATGGCAGCTTGTTTTAATTGTTTTACCAAACTGTTCTTTCCCCAGATGTTTTCTTGTTCCTACTTTTGGGGCTTCTAAAGAAACAACGCTGTAAACATGGAATAATAAACAAATTAATCACCAAACACATTTCCAAGAAGCGATGGCGGCGTAGCTGGGCTTGGAAAGGTGCCCCCGCCTAGGAGGAAGGCAGAGATAAACCCGGCGGCCAGAGAGCACCCGGGGGGGCTGGAGGAGCACCTCTCTGGCTTTCTGCTCAGTGGGTGGGGCACAACAGGCCACACCCACCCCGCCAGCCATTTTGTGAGAGCGCCCGGGACCTGTTCTCAGCATTCCAAACTGCCGAGCGGGATTGCAGGCCCACCTCTTTGTTCCGGGCACGCTGTAGGCATCTTTGGACCAAAATGTCTTGTTTGTGGAAGAAATAAATACCCCTACCTGGAAAGTGTAAGGGTCAGAAAGGGGAAGAGAATCCCAAACCAGCTGTGCTTGTTTCGGGATGGGGCAGGGTTTGGCCAGGCTTCACCCTGAGTGGTTGGTTCAGTCGGGTGTTTTCCAGGTGACGCTGGCAATTCCGGCTTCGGATAAAGCCGAGCGAGGGAAGAGCCCTCTCTGAGGGCCAGGCCTGTGTGGCGCGAGAAGAGACCCACAGCGTGAGGAGGCTGGTCCGGTTCTCCAAGGGCCTTCCTCCTCCTCCTCCTCCTGCTCCTCCGTTTCTCCAAGAGGCCAAGACGTCTGAGTGAGGCTTTTGATGACCTGATGGGTGACTCATGCAGAGAAGCCGCAGGCAGCCTCTTTCAGAGGCGGCTGGCCTTGCCTGCCCCCACGTCAGGATGCACCAGAGCCTCAGTCCCATCTAGGCAGAGCTCTTCACGCCTCGACCGGTCCACGCAGCAGGGCTGTTATTCTGTTATTCGTGCAGAGAAGCCCCAGGGTCCTCAGGGGTCTCTCTGCGTGAAAAGAAAACCTCTTACCCCGGGACCCCTGCCCCCCATGGCTGCTGGGAGGCAGGTCTGCCGGCACTTTCAGGACGTTGCTCAGTGGCTCTTCTCAGCAGGCTTTGAAAGATCCAGATCGACTAATCCGTTTCAAGCTCCTGCTTTCAGCAAAGCGCCGGAGATCAAGCTGAGCCGTTTGGTGGGGTGGCTGCTGATTCTCTCCGGGAGAAAAAGTCTCCGTAATATCTTTCAGGTGGACAGTAACCGCCCCTTCCCCATCTGGAAACCTCCTTTCCGTGGGACAGCTGGAAAGTCTTAATGGCCAACATCTGCCTGGGATAATTGGCCAAGAGAGAGACAGGATGGGGTGGATCCTGTCACCCTTTTGGAATGAGGAGATGAGTCAACACACAGGAGCGATGCGGAAATCCAAGGACTGATCTGGCTCCGCAGAAATGGGCAAAAGAGAGGAACGGCTTCAGCAAAAAGACTCATGTTTAATGGCAGGGGGCGGGGGGGGGGGAACACCGGCAGCAAAATGGTTTGCTTCTTCTGTCCCAAGCAGCTTGGGAAGAGAAAGCACGGGTATCATGCATTTCAATGCACCTTGCTGATGCAAAATTAACTACAGTGCACTCCTCCCTCGGTCTCCCCCCACCTTCCCCCCCCCACCAAGAGGGAGAGAGGGCGGAAGTAGAGATGGATGCCAGCTCTGGAAGACTCAGAGTCTGTAGCTCCAGCACAAATGATCCAGCATTTAAACAGACACACAGACAGGTTGGCACGAGGTCTGTATACATTTGATCGCTGTTTCTGGCATGGCTGGAGAATTTCAGGTGTCAGGAGTATCCACAAAGTGGGGTCAAAAAAGTGAAGATGGTGGCCATGACTGCGTGATCAAGCACATTCAGAGGGTGCTGTGAAGATCGTGAAGGGCCTGGAAATCAACTCCTGTAAGGGAAATTGAAGCATCTGGAGATGTTAGTTTATAGAACAACATATTGGGAGACACGCCTGGGGTCTTCAGATATCTGGAGGGTTGTTCATAAAAGAGAAAGTGGATTTATCCTCTTTTGCTGTGTTCCTCAACCTTGGGAGCTTTTAGATGTGTGGACTTTAAGATGTCCACACATCTTAAAGCTGCCAAGGTTGAAAAACACTGAGCTGAACTGCGTAAACTAAAGAAAGCTGTGCTTCTATTCTGGTTCCTCCCCTCACTTCCCCCTTTTCCAAGCTAAAATGCCCCCCCCCCCCCCGATGTCGCTGTATCTTTTCCCTGGAAGAAATTCGCTCACCCAAGCCACCCTTCGGTGACGCTGCTGGAGGACAGCCCTGTTAGTCTATGGTGGGAAAGATCAGAATGATCTTGGTAACATCTTTCTGGACTCTCATGAAAGCGTCTGCCTTTTAATAAAACGTGTGAGTCAGAAAAAGTGCCACCAGGTCATTTCTGATTTTCCCAACCTTTGGAGAATTGGGTTTGCCTTCTGCGGTCCTGTGTGTGTACACATGCGTGCGCACATACACAGAGACCACCGCAGGGGCCCAAACGCTACCCGGAATTGCCTGTGCAGCTGGACTGTGGATTTAAGCACATGGCAAATGTTGTTTCCTTTCCAAACAGCAGAATCGGTGGCAACATCTTATCTCCCTTTTCCCCCGTTTTCTGCCGTGCATTGAATGGATGTCTTTGATTGGGGAGCGTGGCGCCACAAAGCCACCCTTTCTACATGCTTCTTTCGGAAAAAGAAAGTCTGTTTAGCAAAGCAACTGCAACTTTAACTTGTAATGTTAACCATCTGGCTGAACCGTCTTTGGAGAGATCGTCATGTTTGTTTATATTAAGGTTGCAATCCAATCCTTGGTTCTTGGGGATAATCCCTGTTGAACTAAGTGGGGTTTACAGCTGAGCAGGGGGCAGTGTAAGCGTTAGAGAGGTGAAGGGTCCCCCACCTAACAGTTGAAGCCATCCCCTTCTTTCCTAAGAACTCGGGGTGCGTTCACACAACCCTCCAGGCTCAGCAAACAGGGAGCCGGTTCGTAGGCAGTCTGGGGGAACCCAGGGCGTGGCTTCGCACGCCGGGCGAGCCAGACCTGAAGCCATCGTGTGGTTGCAGGGTTGCGTAATGCGGTCGCAACATCCCAGTTGCACACGGTCGAGCTGGCTTCAGAGGTTCAAGAGCTGCTGCATTCAAACTTCTGTTTAATACGGTGGATTGTAAGGTTATGCAATAACAAAGCGGCTATTCTGTGATATGCTGCAGAAGATTAACCTGCTGCTTAATCAATATATAGATGTATTCCCTCTCTGTGACTCCCCCCCAACAAAATAAACCCAGGAAGTTTCTGTGGCAGCCAGTAAATTTGAACCCAGTTCTTACAACTCAAACCAGGCTTTTCTTTTGCGTTTAGACACAGAGATTCCTCAGAGTAGCAGGATTTTCCCACCTGACTTTTCTCACTTCCCTTTCCGCTAAGTTCTCAAGTGTGGGTGGGGCAGATTCACAGTAGATCCCTCTGTGAGCCTGAGGGCTCAGTGGAACCTCCACTTTTGGAAGCAGTCTACCTCCCAACACCATATCCCGAAGTCTGCATGGAGAATTTGGACTGCCTCCCTTTAAGCCCTAGGCGCTAAACTAGAGGGAGCTTTGCAGCATCTGTGGGAGAAGCCCGCTGACATCTCTTGTGAATTTCCCTTATTTCTCAAGCGCCTCTGAGCATGCACTGAGTACTGTCACTAGAGCCAGCCCTTGCAGGTCTGCTGGCAAGAGGTAAGGATTGCCAGATATGGACATGGGTCGCGCCTCGCCCCCTTGCCCTGTCCCACCCCTTGGTCCCCACCTTTGCCTGCCGGGGAGGCCCCATCTCTTCAGCAAGCTGGAATTTGTTTGGGGGCTGATGAGTCAAAGGCAAGTGGCAGCTGGACCGGGTCCCCAGGTGAGGTGGGGGAATTCAAAGGGTCTCAGGAGGATGGGATCCAATCTGCTGCAGGGTGCAGGGCCACCAGTGAACCCAGGGGCCATGAGGCTGGGCCAGAAGCCGCCAGTGAACGCTCCAGGATGCTTCGCACACAGCCGAGCCGTGGCACCACCAAAGCAAACCCCTTGGCGCATACCTGGTGCGTGCAACGCGGCAAGTGCCATTTTGTACGTGATCTCCCTGCTTGGGTGGCCTGTATTTTAAGTTGCAGTTTTCTGATTAGCGTCTTGGAGCAGCAATACAAGAGGTGCCAAGTGCAAGAACTGAGTCAGAGAGGGGTGGGGGTGGCGTGTGTCGCCTTGAGTTCCTGCATGTCGACACTTACACCCAGCCTGCAGCTTCTGCCGTTTACTAAAATGCGTTCGCTGGAAAAGGTGCTGCCAGACTCCTGATTTTTCCAAGGAAAGAGGCGGCGGATCCTGTGAAAAACTGCAGAAGTCCTGCCCTTCTAAGCACGTTTTCTGGACCTACTGGAGATCTGTGCAGCACGGCCTTCCCACCTTGCAGGCCTATAACTGTTTCTCAGCCTTGGGAACTTTAAGATGGGTGGACTTCAACTCCCAGAATTCCCCATCCAGCATGGGAATTCTGGGAACTGAAGTCCACCCATCTTAAAGTTCCCAAGGCTGAGAAACACTGCGCATCATCATTGATTTCTTCCTTGGCCTTCTCAGGGGTTGCAACTCTCTCTGGGGTGACAAGGAAAATCTGCATATGTCCCAAATGCCATTGTCACAATGCGTGTTTATCTGCCTTGCCAGGGAAGGCGCATGGCACAGGAGAAAGCTGGGATACAGGCCCAGTGGCTGCAAAAGACCCCTCCACCGTGCATCTTGCTAAGCCCCCTCTCAAAAGCGCCCACTTGTCGGGGGACCCTCGGTGGCCTCTCTCCCGACCACCGTCAATGCCCCGGAGCTGCTGGGCTGGGCTGCCCCTTCGGCTCCCCTCCCTTCCTTCTGGACGAGGGCAGCTTCCTAGAGGGCAGAGACCTGCAACGTAGCCGGGTCGGAGGATGCGGTCCCAGAACCGCCAGGCGGAAGGGGCGCCAGAGGCCATCCAGTCCAGCCCTGCTCAGCACAGGGGGCCCGACGGGGTCGAGTCCGGCCTTCGCTTGGCGCCGCGCTCTCGGGCTCCCGCTCCTCCGACCGCTCGGAGGCTTTCCCAGACTTCCCGGGGAGCCGCTCTTCCCCCCTCCCCGGCTACACTGGCGGGTCGGCGGGGGGCCACAAAGGGCCAGGGCGACCGCCAGGCGGGCGGGGGGGCGTCCGGGGCATGCCGCGGGTCGGAGGTCCAGGCGGAGGCTCCCGCCCGCCCGCCCCGCTCGGGCTCCCGGAGCCGCCGCAGCCTCCGCTCGGGCGAAACCCGACACCCGCAGCCCAGCGGCGGGGGGCGGGGGAGGGGCCTGCGGCCACCCCACCCGCCGCATCTCGGCTGGCGGCTGACACTTCTCCGCGCCCTGGCCGCCGCCGCCGCCGCCGCCGCCGCCTGGAGGGCGCGATCCCGACCGGCGCAGGGGTCCCGCCGCCACCGCCGCCGCCGCCGCCGCGAGCTCGCGCCTGCCCTCCTGCGCCCCGCGCCCTGCCGGGCCGGGGGCGCGGCGCGGGCAGCCTGCCGAGGGGCGATCCGGAGCGCCTCCCTCGCGCGCCCGCTCGAGCATCGCTGCACCGGCGGGCCGGGAGAGGCGGGCCGGCGCTGGAGCGGCGGAGGGCGCCGGGCGAAGGAGCCCCGCGGGCCGGCGCCGGAGTCCCCCGCGCCCGGGGCCCGGAGCCTTCCGGACGCAGCCCCCGCGCAGCCCGGAGCGCCTGGCCGCCTCGCCGCGCGGGGCCCCAGGATGAGTCCAGGGCGCCGGGCCGGCTTGGATTCCGCGCGGCGACGGCGGCGGCGGCGGCGGCCGGGAGCCGGGACCGGGTCCCCCGGGGGGGCCATCTGAAGGCGGCCCGCGTGCCGGCGCCATGACGCCCCCCGTCCGCGGGCCCCCGCGCGCCTGGGCGTGAGCCTGGCTGCTGGCGCGCCGCTCGGGAGGCGGCTTTTGCGCGCTCGGGGTCCGCCCGCCGCACCCTCCTCGCCCGGGCGGAGGGGCGCGCTGCGCAGGAGCCCGGGGGAGAGCGACGGGCCGGCGAGGTAAGGCGCGTCTCTTGCTCCCGGGGCCGGGGGAGCGGGAGGCGGCCGGGGCAGGTGGGGGGAAGCGGCGGATGCGGAGGGGCTTGCGGGTCCGGGCGGGGCGGAGCGGGGCGGGGCGCCCCTCCTGGCTGGGCCCCGGCTCCCCAGGGGCCTCGTCTGCGCGCCCGGAACATCTGGAGCCGGTGCCTTGGGCGTGCCACCTCCCGTTGCCCAAGCTGGGCAGAAACAGCCCGGTGGCTTTTTAAAAAAGGGTTCTGGAGCCCCGAAAACGCCTCCCCAAAAGGCATTTCCAGGACAGGCGAAACATGTGGTTGCGTTCACACAACATGCTACTGTAATTTCAGATCCTTTAAAAGTGGATTAATTACTTTTGGCTGCTGGGCCCTGCCTTTGGACCCATCCAGGCGTTGGGCGGTCCAGTATTGTGCCAACCCAGGCGTGGGGTGAATTTATTTATGAGGAAGTTGTCTGAACGCAGCCTGCCAGTTGCTGCCTGGGACCTCTTGGCCTCCGGGTGCGGATTGGGCCCCTCTTGGGCATGTGGGGGTGCATCTCCAAGCGCTTATGCCCTCCCCAGCCTAACAGATGAGGAAATGCTTGGGAATTCTTCCCTTCTTTGATTCTGACAACTTGGGGAAGGGGCCGCACCTCCCCTCCTGGCTGGGCCAGGTGCTTCCAGATGAGTCCCTCTTATACAACTGCCTCTGGTGCGAGATGTTGCAGAAGGTCCAAAAAAGGTTTTACGGATGGCCCAAATCTTATTTTGTATTTTCCCGCTTTGTCTCCAGCGTCTTTTCTTTCCTAGAAAATTGGGGTGGGGGGGAGGCAGACTAGCGCAGCCCCTTTTGATCAGGGGTGCTCCTTCTGAGAAAGGGAATGATTGCTGTGCTGCGAATAGCCAACTTTCATCTCAGATTTCTGTGCTGTCCAGACTTGGCTGGAAAATCTGTTCCAGCAGATCCCTGCTGCAAATTCCTCTGGAATTTAAATTAATTAACTAATGAATTAGAATCCCATATTTCTGATATCCAGGGTAGCTACCAGAGAAAACTTGCAAGAGCAGGAATGACATTGCCCACATATTTTAGCAAGATTAAACACACATGCGTACAGAACCGCAGGCACAAGAGAGTCAGCGTTAGGCTCATGTTTTTGTGTTAGAGGTTCGGGGCAGAGGGAAGAAGGCATTTACCTCCAGAAATCATCAGGGTCGTCCACTCAGTCCTTTTGAGCCTGTTTTCCCTTTGTTCCCTGGAATGATGCGCCTTTCCCTTAAAATCGCGCTGCTGGCTATTTACAACGAAGTTGTGGTTACAAAGAGGGAAAAAAATGTTTTGGTTTTGGAAATCTGCTTTCTTTAAACAGTGTCTGTTATATAATGCTACGTCTCTGGAACTTGCAACTCTTGTTCAGTGCTGGTTTGCTAGAAAGGCAGGGGTAGGATTTGGGGGCATTTGAGTTTATTACTATCTATTTCTGTGGCAGCTGCCCGATGGTGCTGCATGAAGTAGGGGATTGAAGGGAGGCGGGATGTACGGGGGCAGCAGACTTCGCCCTGTGGCCACGCAGGATCTTCTCGCCCCGGACCAGTTCAGGAGAACCTCAGTTGCAGGTGGATCTCTTAAGGCCCCTCGCTCCAGATGGATCAGGGGGAGGTCATTCGGGTGCACAAAATCCATGCCAAACTCTGAATCCTTACCCCATGAGAGTCGGCGGTTGGTATCTGCTGGTGCCCGGCCAGCAAAGTCTTCTTATTCTACTTTGCAGCTAAGCTCAAGTGCTTGAAAAACAAAGTTATTAAATTGTTTAGAGTTTTGTCTCTGATGGAGGGGGAAAAGCCATCGAAGAAATATTTCAGCTGGTTTTGTGAATCAGAGGATTCTCCCTTTCAAGGCCCTCTCCCTCTCCCTCTGTCTGCCTGATGGATGGGGCTTCGGCTGTAAATATCGCCAGCTGCTTACTCCTCCGTGGAGTCACTGTCGGGCACCGCCGGTGCGTGTGTCATATAAACTTTTACTGCATTATAGTTTCAAGTGCCTTGCAGAAAGGTGGCGGACTCTTGCCAAGCAAAGAGCTTCGCTAGAAGGAGGGGGTCTGTTCTGCATGCCTCCCTCCCCCTGCTCCCCCACGCAGGGCTTGGTTGCCCGTTCCCGCCGGACGGGTCAGTTCTGCGCCGTGAGGGAACCGAGGGGAAAGGAAGTTGGAAGAGGAGGCATCTGACCGAGTGGCGCTGATCCGGCCTTGCCCCCTCGCATCACTTAGGCGTGGAGGTCGGTCTCTGCCCCAGAAACGCTGAGGTCAACCTGTTGCCCGTGTGAAGCAGGGTTCCTGGAGAGCCCCTCTCTCTGCTCCAGGGACCAGAGAGGCAGGCGACTCTTCTGGAGATGGACAGCTCGGGAATCACCAAATCGTGGCGTGGCTGGTCCTGCAGATGCTCTGCTTGGGCCCATCCGCTCCAGCCCGTTGGGCCAGCGGCAGGGGATTAAGGGAGTTGTAGTCCAAAGCCTGGCCCTGTGGTGAAGGTTCGGAGCAGGGCCCTCCCCTCCTCACTGCCATGAGAACGGAGGCGCCTGCGCACACCCCGCCATTGAATCACACCAGGCTGGTGGGCCTGGCCACGGATGACTTCAGTGCCGAGAAAAGCGGCCGGAGTCCGTTATGCCAATTGGGGGAAATGTGCTCAACTCCCGGCTTTGCATAATTCTGGCTCTGCTCATTGCGCGCCAGAGCTCAGTGTACAGCGGAGCCCTCCTCCCCGTTGTGGGAGATCTCAAGTTAATTACCCTGGCTTCTGGATGGGCTTCTGGGCCTCTTTCTCGCGGTTGTCGCTGCGCATTGTTTGAAAGACAGCAAGGAAGTTTGCAAGGCGGTGAAGTTCTTAAATCTGCTCTTAGCTGGGCTTGTCTCCTGGGGACCTCAGGGCACATCCTGGGCTCTTCTCGGCCACGGGGCAGCAGCGGCTTTGGAGATTTCTTCCTTGCCCGCCCCCCTGGATTCCCTGGTGCTCTCCCATCCAAGGCCTGTCCAGGTCTAACTCCTCCGCTTAGCTTTCCGGAGACAGCCGAGTCGGCTGGGCACGCCACCTGTTCGGCCAAAAGCCAGCGCCTCCGACTGGGGGTTGGTTCAGATCCGTAAATGGGGGCACGAAATCCATCCTCCGTGTCCAGGCCTCACCCTGGGGACCAAGCAGCCACGTTCTCTCCTAGATGACCGCCGGGCCCCTTTTTCAGCTTTGGTGTCTTCAGCGAAACCTGGCCTTAGCTCCTCATCTGCCATATTTTTCTATAAAGTTTTATAAACGTGGGAAGTGCTTCTCGCCCCCCCTTCTTTGTTCAGATGAGCAGGTCTGGCTCCCTCGCCAGTCAGGGCCTCCTTCTTTTTCCACCCCCCTCCCTGAAAAACTGGCAAAAAAGAAGCAAAGGTTTTGCCAACGGCTGCATTAACTGGTCAGAGAAAATCTTGGCAGTTTGGTTCGTCCCAGCTTGGATTTTATGTCTGTGCTGGCCGGGGGAGAGCTTATATGGGTGGGCCCATCAGGTTGATTTAGGGTGCGCTGCATAGCGGAACCCAGAAAACAGATTAATTTAGGGATCAGGTGGGATGGGAGGTGTGAAACCCAGGAAACTGGTCTGCTAATCCAGAAGAGCCCATTAGAGGTTCTGCGGAGTCTGCTCTAGATGGTGCTTTATACGCTAAAGCAGTGGTCCTCCCTGAGAACCTTTCAAGGGGCCCCGGCGCCACATACATAAATAAATAAATAAATAAATAAATAAATATTTTAAGATTTCTCGGTTTTAATTTCTAG
Source organism: Python bivittatus (assembly GCF_059951505.1). Classification (NCBI taxonomy): domain Eukaryota; kingdom Metazoa; phylum Chordata; class Lepidosauria; order Squamata; family Pythonidae; genus Python; species Python bivittatus. The sequence continues at coordinate 1,116,993 of NW_028277079.1, read as the reverse complement.
TACAGTAAATATGGATAGATAAAACCCATATACTGTAAACCAAAGCTCTTTGGGGGCCTCGATTATTTTTAAGAATGCAAAGGGGTCCTGAGACCAAAGTGTCTGAAAATTGCTGCTCTAAAACAGTGTTTCCCAAGTTTAAGATGCGTGGACTTCAAGTCCCAGAATTCCCCAGCCAGCCATGCTGGCTGGGGAATTCTGGGAGTTGAAGTCCACGCATCTTAAACTTGGGAAACACTGCTCTAAAGTATGTAGGTATACCTTAACTTACTTTCTAAGCAATGTAGTTACTCAGGGGTTATTAGTGGGAGTGCTTGCCCCCCGTGGCTTCTGCCCACCCCACCAGATCCAGCAGGGAGGGCGTGTCCTGGATCCCTCCCATCAAACAACGTTGCTTGTGGGACCCCGAAGTCGTGCCTTCCTTGTGGCGGACCCTGCCCTGTGCCGCAGCGCCCCTCCAGAGATCGAGAGGCCCCGAAGCGGTTAGCTTTTGGCCAGGCTCTGAAGACCTCCTGGCATTTGGGCCAGGAGACTGGGCAGACCGTGCGGTGGGTGTGTTCCTGCTGATTATTGCTTTTACCTCGAGCGTCTTGGGTCATTGCAGGCAGTGGTGGTTCTCCTCCTTGTGCTGCTGTGGGATGGGCAGGAAAATAAATATTCAGCCCCGGCATGCAGCCTTCGCCTTGTCGGCTTCGCCCACACCTGGCCAACTCTGGCCTGGGTTCGGCCACCCGGTGATTTGGTTGGCTGGATTTTCTCCAGGTTCATCCCCACGACCAACGCCCCGATGTGGGCGAGGCCGAGGGGGGCCAACTGGCTGAGCCCTCTGGTGGGTTTCCAAGGCTGGGGGGCCTTGCAACTGGCTCTCCCCAGCTTTTAGACCAAGACCTTCGCCCTGTGGGGCAAATTGCTCTAGTTCTGGCATCAGTCTATGGATGAAAAAAAAAATCCCCCCGTAATTGTCATGCAGCTGTCTTTAAATCTCAGCGTGCATATGGTTGCAATATCCACATTTTTCTGCCTCGGTGAATGTTTGCCATCTCTCAGCTGAGAATAGGAGGGCAGCATGCTAAGAATTCAGATGCAAAGAAGAACGGGCCAGAGCTGCAGTTTAGCCCAGAAATTGCAAAGGAAGGGCCCTTCCCTCTGATGTGGTGAGGGGGGAGTCCCAAACCTCAGTGGAATCTCTTTCCTGTCCTGTTAAGAAAGGGTGGCGGGGGGGGGGTAACTTCCACTATTCCAGAAAGAAAGCTCTTCCTTTGGGGAGGGTATCCTTAATGCATTGTTTCTCAACCTAGGGAACTTTAAGATGTGTGGACTTCAACTCCCAGAATTCCCCAGCCAGCCATGCTGGCTGGGGAATTCTGGGAGTTGAAGTCCACACATCTTAAAGGGGCCAAGGCTGCAGGTGGGGCTATACAGGAGCCTCGGTGTGCCTTGCTGTTAAGAAAGCTGATTCCACCACGAAGCCGCGGTGCATCACTGACCACCAGGCTGAGCTGCTGGAGCACTGCCTGCGTTTTGACACCGCTCTTGCCCCCCGAGGCAGGCACCCTCAGGAAGACGTTCTTGGGGCTCCCCAACCTCCCTCTGCCCAGTTCAAACCATACTGGCTCCCCAGTCCAGCCCAGCGCCCTTTTTCTAACGCGCAGCCAACCAGAGATTCTGGAGAGCTTGAGCGAATAAGTGGCACACTGTCGTCAGAGGCAGACTGCTCTTGAACATGCAGGTTCTGGGTGCCTCGAAGTGGTGGAAGGGCCTTTCCTTCGCAGCTTTAAAAACATCAGCCAGTGTCCACGTGCGTGTGCCTTCGAGTCAGTTTTGGATTCCCGGTGGCTGCCTGGACTAGTCCCTGCAGTTTTCTTGGCAACATTTTTCGGAAGCGGTTTGCTTCCTTCCTAGGGCTGAGAGAGAAGGATCGGCCCAGGGTCACCCAGCCGGCTTCGTGCCTAAGGCAGGACTCGAACTCGCGGTGTCCCACTTTCTAGCCTGGTGCCTTAGCCTCTCCACCAAACAGGCTCTCTCCTATAATGGGACCGAGACTTAAATTAAAATATTCTTATTTATGGGCTTGACACATTCTGCTAAGCCACAAAGAAGCCACAATTGGATGGGTTCTTACAGCGTGCTAAGCATCAGCCGCGGCTGGGTGGACCAGCTCATTAAGCCCAAGCCAGCCACTCCTACGACGGCTTAGCAGGTTGTGCAGACCGGCTTTTGCTGCAGCAGAGGGTTTCTGGGTTCTCTGTGGTGCCGGTTTGGCCCCCTTTGCCTCCTCTCCTGCTCTGGGCCAGCCGACCGTGGGGCAACCTTGTGCTGGCCATCTGATGCACCGCAGATCGGGTGATGCCCCACCGGGGCTGGGCCGGGGGGAGTTGCAGAAGAACATCTGGAAGCAGCCTTTCCATGTTCGCTCGACAGATGTTTGAAACATTCAAGGGCCCTGTCTTTTTTTAACCGCCTCTGTTTTGTTTGCCTCTTTATTGCTGTGAAACCAGCCATGTTTATAACAGGCCGGCAATGTGATTGGCACTGGTGGTGCTTCAAAAGTGATGGGACGGTGTGAAGGGCCGGCAGAAGCAGAAAGAGGCAGGCGAGTGGGAGGCGAGAAGTCCTACGGCCACCTTTGCCATCTTCACAAAGCCGTAGAATCCCAGGGTTGGGGAGGACCTGAGGTCTTCTAGTCCAACCGCCTGCTAGTTAGTTCGGATGGGCTGGAAATCTGATTTTCCTTATGTGTGTAACTGGTAATTGAACAATGGCTAAATAAACAAAGGAACTTTTAAGCTGTTTCTTACTTAGGTGAGTGGTACATGTGGAACATGAGCAATAGCTGGAGAGGGGAGAGTGGTCTACAGACCACATAAAGGGGAATGAATGAGAGGTATACATCAGTCAACCCTGGGGCTGAAAGGGGCCTGGGGAGGTCCTCTAGTCCAGCCCCTGCTCAGGCCAGGTGTCCTCTGACCATTGCAGACAAAGGGCTGTCTGGCCTTTCCTTGAGACTCTCCGTGATGCCAGGCGGGAGGCTGGTCCACCGCTTCCCGCCTCTCACGGCCAGACAGTCCTCCTCCTTTTGAGACGGGGTCTCCTCTGCAGAGCTCCCCTCGCCAGCCCTTGTCTTCCTTCGGGGGCTCTGGAGAAGAACCCCCCTCCTCTCCCCAGGAGATCCCTCCATGGACTGGAAGGCCGTTTTCTGGTGGCCTCTTTCGCCCTCCCTTCTTTGGGCTGAACGGATCAAGTCGCCTCCGAGCCCCTTGCCATGTGGTAGGTGTGATAAGCAAGGGAGCTGGCCTTGATGGAGGGAGGCGGGGGCTTTGGCCTCGGCAGTGATGGAGCCCCCACAAGCCCAGCTTCTGCATCCTTCTGTCAAGGTCGGCTGCCTTACTCACTACACCAGAAGGCTGCTGGACAGGGAGGGACAGGAACAGAGCTTGAGAAAAGGCGGGTCTCTACGATGACCCCACAAATAATCACGTCGGACTCGGTTTTTAACCAGCTGACGTTGATTCCTCTGTTGAAATTCTAGAGCTGTAGAATTTCTGCCTAAAGCACCATCAATCCGCTGTGAGCTCGCTAATTCCCCCCAAAGAAAGTCCCCAATTTCCCATCGTCCTGGTTCTGAGTAAGCCACAGATTGCGGCAAAAACCTTGGAAGCTCTTTTTTCTGGGCGCAGCCAGATAGCTTAGCTGTGTTTCCGCAAGGTGCCAGCCCCGAGGACTTCTCCAATCCTAGCTGGAAGTGCCGGATGTCCGTGGTCCCTGGCATTGCCTCAGGGCAGAGCATTAGGCTCGGCTCAGCTTGAAGGCGCAGCCCCTGCACTTCCGAAGGTCTCACGGTGGGGCTGAGAAAGGTGCCAGCCAAGGGAGAGGCGATTCGGCTGTTCTGCTCTGCTCTGTTGCTTTGAGCTGGACAGCCCGTAACCCTGGCCTGGCGCCCCTGTTTGCCTGCAGAAAGTGCCCGGTTCTATTTTTGGCATTTCCAGGCAGGAGGGTTGGGGAGGCCTGAGAGCCCCGTTCAGCACGGTGGACTCTGTTGAATCCCACGGACCCACCGGTTAATTCGGACAAAGGACGTTGGCAGTCAAGGAAAGCCCTGAATTTGGCGGGGGAGCTTTGCTCCTGCCAGGGCCCAGCAGGACGGCCACTCTCCGGCCCCATCTGCAGATCTGGGCGGGTGTGACAGGGTCTTCAGCCGTGGGGTGCGTGTGTGAGAGAGAGAGAGAGAGAGAGCGAGAAAGATGCAGCAGATCTGGAGCAGGTGCCGTGAGCATCCGGGCCAGACTGCCAGCTCAGGTTTGTAAAAAATCTGGAGGCGCGCCAGGGGTCAGAAAATTTTGCAGCTCGCGCCTCGGGATGGCCCTGAAGGTTGAGGCATCTCTGGCGTTTGCACGGCGCAGGATGGGGAGTTTTGTCCACAAGTTGCAAAATGCTCGGAGGCCGTTGAGGAGCCGCTGTTCCTGGAAAGGACTGAGCTCCCTTCGTAGGCTGAGCTCAAGTGGGGGCTGGACCCCCACCTGCTGTGACTGCTCAGGGCAGGGATTGGCGCGGGGAAGTAAGAATCCGAAAGGCCCCTTCGGCTCGAGGGCAACGGAATCCATCTGTTCCGGTGTCTCTCGGTTTCCCAGTTTTGCAAAAATGTCAGATTTAGTTTGTTGGATCTGAGAGGAAGTTTACAGTAAACATTTTGTGCATTTCTGGGCATTCAGCCCCTAACGTACATTCTTCGCGGTTTTCCCTTATATAGTGTGGTTTTGTGCATTTCTTTCGCAAATGGATGCATTTTATGCAGTTTCTTCTATCGGTTACCCATCTATCTTTCTATCATCTGTCGTGTGAACTGCATGGTGGCACTTGGAGGAAGCAGCAGGAAATGAGAATAACCCACTTTCTGCTCACCTATTGGATGGAAAAGGCCAAAGCAGAGACGTTTCAGACGTTTGCTAAATGCGCGACTCCTGTCCGTCAGAACAGCTGTTGCTCGGCCAGAGGGGACAAGATCTGGCGGGCTCTGGATGGCTGTTCTGCTTCAGTGGCCCCTTGCTGCTGCATCCTCCTCTGGGCAGGGGGCTGTGTTGAAGCTGTCCTCCCTCCCTCCCTCCCTCCCTCCCTCCCTCCTTCCTTTCCTCCACCTCCTCCTCCATCTCCCCCTCCCTCCCTCACTCCCTCCCTCCTTCCTTCCTCCCTCCCTCCCTCCTTCCTTCCTTCCTTTCCTCCTCCTCCTCCTCCATCTCCCCCTCCCTCCCTCCTTCCCCCTCCCTCCCTCCCTCCCTCCGTCCTTCCTTCCTCTTTCCTCCTCCTCCTCCTCTATTTCCCCCTCCCTCCATCCCTCCTTCCTTCCTTCCTTCCTGTTTCCTCCTCCATCTCCTCCCTCCCTCCCTCCCTCCTTCCTTCCTCCTCCCTCCCCCTCCCTCCGTCCTTCCTTCCTCTTACCTCCTCCTCCTCTTCCTCCATCTCCCCCTCCCTCCCTCCCTCCCTCCCTCCCTCCTTCCTTCCTTCCTTCCTTTCCTCCTCCTCCTCCTCCATCTCCCCCTCCCTCCCTCCTTCCCCCTCCCTCCCTCCCTCCGTCCTTCCTTCCTCTTTCCTCCTCCTCCTCCTCCATCTCCCCTCCCTCCCTCCCTCCCTCCATCCTTCCTTCCTGTTTCCTCCTCCATCTCCCCCTCCCTCCCTCCTTCCTTCCTTCCCTCCCTCCCCCTCCCTCCCTCCGTCCTTCCTTCCTCTTTCCTCCTCCTCCTCTTCCTCCATCTCCCCCTCCCTCCCTCCCTCCCTCCCTCCTTCCTTCCTTCCCTCCCCTCCTCCCTCCCTCCCTCCGTCCTTCCTCTTTCCTCCTCCTCCTCCACCTCCTCCTCCTCAATCTCCCCCTCCCACCCACCCACCCAGCCATTTATCTGGGGTGGTCTGAGGGTTCCTGCCCTGGGCAAGGGGTTGGATTAGGGGACCTGCCAGCTCCCTTCCGATTCTAGGTCACTGAAGACGGTGGGGTTCAGATCACCCCACATTGCAAGTGTGAGGCTCGGGAGGGGGTCTGTCTTCAAATCTTTCGCTTCTCCCTTTTGGCTGCTTAGAAACAGGTTTTCAAACTTTTTCTGGACATGGAACCTGTTAGTTGAAAAAAAAAAATAAACTCAGCTCAGAGGAGAAGCTCCAGTGATAGAAAATTGGCTGTGTTTGAAGTCTTTTTTCTCTTTAATCTCTCACAGAACCCCACCGAGTTCTGCAAAATCCAGTTTGAGAAACTGATTTAGATCAAAGGGCGGTTTTGAGAACAATGTTGGGAGGAAAAGGCAATTCTTCTGGGCAGCGCCAAGTTAATTGTGAGATGCCCACGTGGCATCAGGAGCTGGTGTGGGAAGTCAGAGGCTATTCATACAATTCCTGGGGTCTGGGGGGGAATATTAGTGGCTGGAGGGCTGACAGACCCCTGCCCAGAAACCCCAACAAAGGGCTGCTTGCCAGATGATGCAGACAATATGGCCAATTTAGATATGAAGCAGGCTCTGTTTGAATCTGTTATTTATTGAGAATCTTGAGGACTAGAGCCTTATTTTATTTTAGAAGGGACATAACACAGTGGCAAAATTATTGCTTTCCAGGTTTGAAAGTTAGCCCAATCCATACAACAATGTTTCTCAACCTTGGCAATTTGAAGATGTGTGGACTTCAACTCCCAGAATTCCCCAGCCAGCATGGGTGGCTGGGGAATTCTGGGAGTTGGAGTCCACACATCTTCAAGTTGCCAAGGTTGAGAAACACTGCCCTACAGGATGGGTTGGGAAACCACAACTCCCAGCAGCCACAGCCAGCCTGGCCAACCATAAGGGATGCTGGGGGTGTGGGTTCGTTAATGGGTGGAGGGCCCACAGGATCTCCAAATCTGAATTTCTTTTATTTTATTCCCCACCTTTATATGACCACTCATAAATATAAGTTCTCTGGCAAAATAGAGGACAGAATGGCACATGTATGATGCAGTGTTTAAACTATGACAAACAGAAAGACATTTATTTTTTCTATCGAGAGGGGGAAAAAGGCCGTGTATCGTTTGAAATGCAAGTTATTTAAAGCTGGGTGGAAGACGAAGGTGCTGGAAAGACGATCAAAGGCAGATTTCACTCCGCTGGGTACACAGGCCAAGGTCTTTGAAGAGGACTTGGAGCCAGTTTCAAAAAAAAAAAAAAGATTTTCCCCAAGTTGTTCATGACTTTGGAAGTTAAAATGGGGGCTTGCAATTGGGCCAGAAGCGGAGTGGGGAGCATGGCAGATAATAGAGGCTGACTGGAATGGAAAGGCCCAGGGCTGTGGGTCATCCCCCCCGAAGCATCTCACGGACCCTTAGACACGAATGCATTTATTCTCATATAAGGTTTCCCAGCGCTCAGAAAAAAGCCTGGCTGAGAATAACCACACGGAAGAGCAAATGTGTTAAACTCCAGCACAGGACTCTGGGGGTATGTATGTTTAAAATTGAATTGATTGATTAGGTGCCACTAAGTCGGTGTTGACTCTTAGCGACCACATAGAGAGGTTTTCTCCGGGAGGATCAGTCCCCACCCTGGCCCTTCAGGCCTTCCGAGGGTGGGTGCTCCCGTCGCCCCTGTCATGGAGCCCACCCCTGGCTGCTGGTCCTCCTCTTCTCCTCTTCGCTTCCACCTTTTCCAGCATTATGGACTTCTCAGAGGGAGATCGGTTTCTGCATTGATTGACCGATTATATGCCCTCAAGTCATTTTCAACTCCTAGTGACCACATAGGTAGATTTTCTCCAGGAGGGTCAGTCCCCACCCTGGACTTTCAAGTCCTCCCAACGGTGCCCCGCCAGCACTGTAACATCGTCCCTCCCGCTGGCTGCTGGTCGTCCTCTTCTCCTCTTTCCTTCCACCTTCCCCAGCCTCAGAGCCTCCTCCGGAGAGGAGAGTGGCTGCGTCTTCGCATCGAGTGCCCGAAGTAGGACCATCTGAGCCTGGTCATCGGTGCCTCGGGGCTGATTGCTTGAGGACCCACCGGTTTGTTTTCTTGGCTCTCCTCGGTCTTCTCCACATCTTCTCCAACACCAAAGTTCAAAAGCGTCAGTCTATAAACTACGAATATTGACAACTGATGAGCATGGCTAATCAGCCCTTCCAAAAGCAGTTCTAGCTGTCCACCTGGCGACCTGATTTTGGCCCCAGTACAATTTTCTTGCCTGGGAACCATCTGGCCTACCTTAGCCTGTAGTGAGCAGGCCTCTTAGACTCCGAACGCCATCATCCCCAGCCACCCTGGCTAGGGGTGATGAGAGTCAAAGCCCATCGTAGGGACCCAGCTGGAGGGAGGCATCAGAGGATGGCCCTGTCCTGCTTTTATGCTGTTGTGGGGGGAGGAATTTGGCAACAAGTCTTCAGGGGTTGCATTGCACATGTTGCCTTGAGTTTGAGGCATCCACCGGAGGAGGTCAAGAAAGTCAAGATGGTGGCTGCGATGGGATGATTTTACATCAGTAAAGAAAGGGTGGGGCTTTGATCTGGCTGCTGTGGCCACCATCTTGACTTTCTTGACCCCCCCTTGTGGATCCCCTTGTGCTGGTTCGCATTGTCTGTTCTTGGGTGCAGTTTGGTCAGATCAGCGGGGGAGGGGGAGTCTTGATTACAGGGAGTCCCCAATTTATGACCGACTTCCGTTCCCAAGGTCTGTCCTTAAGTTGAATTTGTACGTAAGCCGGAACAGGATGATTGCATAATACACTGTACAAGTAGCATTGTGCAGTGAACTTGAACCATTGTGTATTGAACCTGAACCACTGTGTATTTAACTCGAATTTTGCTAACTCGAATTTAGCTCGAATTTTGCTCGAATTTTAACTCGAATTTTGTATAAAAACAGTCCCGGGGGGTGGGCGCTGGGTATCCATGCAGACAACCAGCAGCTGAGAAAGAAAGGGAGGCAGGTGGAAGGAAGCGCCAGAGGCCCCCCTGCCCCCTTGGCAAGAACGTGGCAGACCCGCCACGCTCCTGTTGGGGCAGACATCTCCTGGGACAGTGCCGTTGTGCTTCGTGCCGTGTTGTTCTTGGCTGCGGCTCTGCAAAGCCTCCCCAGCTATTTATTACTGGTTCTTGTCAGCTCTTGACCTGCCCCGATAAATAAAGGAAGCCGTTTGCAACAGCTTCCCTGTCTGTCTGAACCAGTGTTTCTCAACCTTGGCGGCTTGAAGATGGGTGGACTTCAACTCCCAGAATTCCCCAGCCAGCAAAGCTGCCTGGGGAATTCTGGGAGTTGAAGTCCACCCATCTTCAAGCTGCCAAGGTTGAGAAACACTGGTCTGAACCCTTTTTTCCTTGCTTGCCCTTGGAGATGATGATGATGATGATGATGATGATGATGATGATGATGATGATATTATTATTATTATTATTATTATTATTATTATTATTATTATTATTAAAATTTGTATGCCGCCCATCTCCCCCAGAGGCGGCTGACAATTAAAATCACAATTAAAATTTCTTCGGTTGAGAGAGAAGAAACTTATTAAAAAAAAATCAGAATGGTATTCCTCCCTCCATTTAGCTGAATTATTCAAAGGTGGGGGGAATTGAAGAGAAGGGGTTAAATATTCTGTTTCTGTCGTTTTTTCCCCACCGTGGATCTGTGTCTTTAAAAAGAGAATGGCTCAGTTCAAGCGGGTCTCTCCTAGGAGAACTATACAAAGGTTATTTTAGTTTGTATAAAGAGGAAGGATTTTTTCCCCTTCCGCCTCTTTATTGATCGGTTTGTAGTTGGTTCGTTTAGGGATCCAGGGCTTATCACCCACCCCAATCCCACAGACTCGGGGTGGCGTGCAGCCGGCCCCCACCGTAATGGTGGAGAAGTAAATCAGAACGGTTTTCAAAACAAAAAGCCATCATCGCGAAAGGCAAAGATAAACTGCCGTCAGCCGGCCGGGACCAGAAGCGCATTGAAATAAAACAGTTTTAACCTGTTTCTGGAGTTGCTGCAAGGTGGGGGCCGCAGTACATCTGGGGGGAGGCTCAGCCCTGCCCTGCAGACACAGGCTTAATGTTGGCTTGTGCGGTGCACTTTCCAAACTCTGCGTAAGCAATACTGTGGCGTCCTGCCATCCGGCCCAGGCGGGGATGGAGTTCAAATCCTTCCTCGGGCACAAACTTTGCCGGCACCTGGTTGGCCCCCAGGGATGAAAAAGCCGCTCCGATCCAAGTCTGGGGATGTTCTCAGGTTCTCCCGTCCTGTCGTGCTGGTGGTTGTGAGGACAGCGCCAACCGGAGAGCCTGCCTGGAGATCCAGCGAGACCCAGAGGGGGCACGGAAGTCAAGCATCTCAGTGGTCCCAGCCCGGTTGACGTGGGGCTCGGGCTGACGGTTTGGGGTTCCGAGTTGGCAGGGTCTCCAGAGGCGTCTGGCAAGACTGCCCGGGGTGCGCACAGTGTCCCCTCCCACTCTGAGGAAGAGATCGTGTGGCTGCCTGGGGGTGCGCGGAGTTTGGCCCCATGGTCCGGTACGCTCGGGTACCCCACAACCTCTGAGCCACCTGGGTCCCAGTGGCTCTCCCGGTGCAGTTCAAGGCACTGGTTGTCACCCCTCAGGCCCTACCTGGTTTACAGGCATCAGGCCCTACCTGTCGCCCACGCAGTCTGCCCCTCCCAGACACTCCAGTAGGGTGGGCAACTTCCCAGAAGCCATGCCACCTCACGGACGCAGGTGTCAGGCCAGGAGGAAGAGGGGATGAATCAGCCCTGATCGCATGGTATGATTGTCTGGTTTTCAACGAGAATTGTTCTCCTTCTGCGGCTGGTGGCCAGCCGCCCCAGTCACTGTGCTCGAGTTGGGCAGCCATACAGATCCCACCAATCAATAAAGAAAGAAAGTGTGTGGCCCCCGGGAAACAGCCTTTGGCTCCTGAGCTGCGGTGGGGCAGCCCCGAGAGCCACAGCCGGGGCTGTGCCAGGTGGATTCCAGCGGTGCTGCTCGGCTTGTGTAAGCTTGGCAGGGGGCCCCGGTTTAGGCCTGTGTTGGCAAGCCTCACCTGGCACCTTTCTTTGGCACCACCGGTGTGCCCAGGAGCCTGCCAGGAGATAATGGATGGTGCTAATGAAGATGAACCCTCACCCTTTTAACGTCATCATCAATGTCCTGGAAGGAGAGTAAACAGAAAGGAATTTCCTGGCAAGGCTGCCTTGGAAGATGGGCGGCCTCCAGGCAGTGCCAGCTGGAAAGCACCGTTCGAGGCTCTCCTGCGCCTGCCAGAGGGGCAGCAGAACAAGGTGCTGCTTTTGCCTCCCGTCCCTCCTTGCCAGCCCCTGGCAGAGGACCCACCCCTTCTCGTTAATGTCCCAGGGTCCTTGCAGGGCACCAGAAGATTAAAATGCGGAATGGATCCAAACTCCAGGCCACCTCTTCCAGGACTTTGTCCTGCCCCCCGGCCCCCCAGTGCAGAAGCGCCCCCACCCTGAGCAGCAGCTCCCACATCTGGTCATGGGTGAGGCTTAGTGTGGCGCAGAATGGGGACGGCGTCTAAAGCCCTCCTGAGCTGGCGCAGATGTCCTGGATCAGGTGGCCCTAAATGCCTGAGGTTGAAATTCCCAGGATGCCCAAAGGCCAGGTGAGCTGGGCATTCTGGGAGCTGTGGTCCCAGCCCCCTTGCGGGGCAGCCGTTGGGCACATAGCTAAAGGGAGCTTGACTTTATCTTCGATCTCACAGAGACACATCGCACCCAGAGCTGCATCCGGGAAGGGCGTCTTTCACTCCACCATCCCGGGGGCTGTGGGAGTCCACACCCCTCCGCTGGGTCATGCGCATCTTGCTGGTGATGCTGGCCTGGAGGGAGCTGCGCTTGTTTGCTGGGTTTCGGCAGCCTGGCAGCCGGCAGCCCTCGGGAAACCCTCCGGCCTCCCATTATACGGGCCACAACCGTGTCCGGCTCCTTTCTGCCTGTGCGAGAGGAGCCCAACCATTCTGTTTGTCGGGTCTGCAAAGAGGAGAGGGTTCGGCTTTGTTTCCCTTGGAATCTGCTCCTGCATGAGGGTAAACCCCCCTCCAGTTGCACAACTCTGCAAGGGTGTGTCTTGGGCACTTGGATGAGGCTCTGCTTTGCCTCCTTGGACCACTATCCCAACCGGGTGACTTCCAGCGGTTTCCTCTGCATCTCCAGGGTTCCCCTCTAAGGCAACCCAGAGTTCTCACTCGAGGCGCCGATGACCAGGCTCAGTTGTCCCACCTCGGGCACATGATGCGCAGGCCCAGCTCTCCTCTCCGGAGGAGGCTCTGATGCTGGGAAAGGCGGAAGGAAAGAGGAGAAGAGGATGCCCAGCAGCCAAGGGGAGGGACTCAGTTACAGGGGTGACGGGACCACCCTCAGAAGGCCTGGAAGACCAGGATGGGGGGCGATCCTCATGGAGAAAATCTATTTAGGTGGTTGCTAGGAGTCAACACTGACTTGATAGCATCAATCAATTGATGAATCAATCCTCTAATGCATCTGGTGGGGGTCTTTGGACAGCTATTTTGGGCTGGGTTAGCCATGCTAAGACAAGACAATAGGTAAATCCAGCGGTCCACCTGCAGCTGTATTGCCACTGCCTTCTTCCAGGGTGGTTTTTCAGCTTTCTGGACTATTCTCCAGCCCTGGGATTTCCTGGTGGTCTCCCATCCAAGAACTCACCTGGTCTGACCATGCTTAGCTTTCTTTGAGTTCAGTGAGGCCTCCTAGTTGCTGCCCCGGCTCTGATAGGGTGGCCGGCCACTTCTTCAAAGCCACGAGGATGGGAAACGATCTTGTTAATGGGATTCCCTTTTAGGCTGCAGGCATGGAGCATGGGCAGAGTCCCAGCAGTGTCTCCAGGCGGGGGCTAAAAAAAGATGCTTCTGTGAAGCGGTCGAGCGCGAGGATGCTGTTGAGGAGGTCGGGTGAGCCATGGATGGACCAAGTCGGTTTGAAAGCTAATTCCCCCCCAAGCACTGAGGACTGGAGTCCTCCGTCTTCCCTGCGGCGGCGGCAGGAGCTCAAGGGAGCGGGTGCCGAGAGCAGGGGGCGCCTTCCTGGCATCTGCAGGGACAGCTGGCGAAACCCTGGGTGGGGAAAGCTGAAAATCTGCAGCTCACAGGGTGGATAATTTGACATCCCAAAGCAGGGCTCCAGTTTTCATTTAGGCTTTGTGGGTTAGAGATCTATCCTAATTTCTTGCAAGAGGACAAGGTGGGTTCCGTAGGGTTCTCTGTTCATGTTATGCCCCCAACAACAACCCTACGAGGTAGGTTGGGCAGAGAGAGAGTAAGTGACTCCTCCAGTACCACTCGGTGAGTTTCCATCCTATTCGAAACAGCCTCCCCCCCCCGCCCACCAGGACAATGGGCAGGGTAGGGGTGAGAGGGAAGGGGTTCTAGACTTGGCCCCTGGAATCTCCCCGTGGGGGTTGAAAATGGCTTTTTTTCTGAAACTTTGATGGGCTTCAGCCAGCCTGAGAAGACCAGCTTGTGGAGGTGTTGGATCACCACTCCCAGAATCCCCTTCAGCGTGACAGTCCATGGGGCAAGTGCCAGAGGTCGCCTGAGTGACGTGGCCAAACCGATTGATTAAGGATTCGGCATCTCGTGGTGTTTCTGGAGCTGCTGGGAGCAGGGGGCACCTGGAGGTGCCTCGCCGGCGTCCCTGGGGGCCCTTCCGTGCCGTTTGAGGACTGGGGAGAGACCGATACTGTCCCCGCCCTTCTGAGGCGCTCTGACCATTTCCAAACCAGGTTTGCACACTTGTTCTGGGCTCCTCCGAAGCAAAACGCTCAGAAGCCTGAGGCGTTTGCAGGCCTCCCCCTCTGCTTGTGCCGTCCGCAGTGCAAATGGTGCTCCGGCCCAGGTCGGGCTCCGTTTGCAGAAATGAAGCTGCAGGGTGGGTCTCTGTAAATATTTGGCCTGTGAGCCGCTTGTCTCCCCCCACGGTCATGCTGCTTCCACATGCAGCGAGATGAGATGAGAAAATGCAGCAACCCCCCCCCCCCCGCTTTGAGATGCAGAAACAGCTGCTTCCAGGAGTCCCTTCTGGGGGCTTCCTGTCCTGTTCCCACCCTCTGGACATGCAGCTCAGCCTTCCCCAGCCTGGTGGTGCTTCCAGATGCCCATCATCTGAGCCTGCCACACTGCCCTCATCTCGGGGGGGGGGAGATGATGGAGGGGTCTGGAGGGACACCTGATTGGAAACGCCGGAGCTAAAGGCCCCCCAGGCTTCAATTGTGCCTGCTGTAATTTCCAGCCGGTGGGAACTGCCGCCCCAAACCGTTTTTCTCCTCGTTCGTCCATTTCCCTTGGTGGCCCTCCCCTCCCCCTGGAATGTCAGCCCCCCCCCCCGCTGTAGCTCTGCTTCGCCAACCTTGCAATGGATCCTCCCCTCCACTGCCCTCCCCTCCCCTCCCCACCCCACCCCTGGTTGTCTTGTTTCTTTCCTAATGGACTTTATTCTGCAATTGCAAAACTGACTTCATATCGGCACTTTTTGCTGCGTCTGCTTGATTTGGCCCCCCGGGGTTGGTAATCTTTTATTTTTATCCCTGACCATTTATAAAGTTTGGGAGGCGCGTTTGCAAGCCCCGTTTCCCGGGGCGCGAGCTTGGCTCCCTTTCCCTGGCCGGCAGAGCTGGTGAGGGGTTTCCCCCAGAGGAGGATGCGAAGCCCGGGGGTCTCCTCCTCTGTCAGTGAAAGTGGAGTTGCGGGGAAGGGGAGTCGGGTGGGCGGGCTGAGCCCGGCCAACGTCACCGGAGGACTCTGGCCAGCGGAGCAGGAGCATCCCGAGCCTCCCTCCGGTTGTGCTTCGGCCTGGATGGAGGTACATGAAACGGAGGGGCGAAAGGAATCTGTTGTTAATCATCTTCCAGCGCAGGCAGGAGACACCCACAAGTCCTTTCTCTCGGCACACAGCCAGTAATTAATGGAAAAGAGGCATGGCGAGGGGATAAGACGCGGAGATCAACGCCCCCCCCCCTTTCCTCGCTGAGAAAAACTTACTCGGTTGCGTCCCTGCCAGCTTGTCCAAGTTTGTCATGTACAGCTGGTTTGAGGACAGTCTCAGAGAGATTTTGAAGGGCCTGAATATGGAGGATAAAGGCAATTTTTGTCTTCATTTGGAATGGCGAGATCCGCAAGGGCTTTGCTTGGCCGCAGCAGAGAAACGGGTCAAGAGGCTGTCAACTGGAAATGGCTCTTCTGGCGGTTTTGGGGCCGGGCCCGTTGCTGGATTGACCTGGGGATCCTGAGACTCAGCCTGGGGTCTTCTGCGTCCAGACCACACGCCAAGGAGTGAAGCTAAACCAAGGTGCTGGTTCCAAGGAAGGGTCTGATTCAGAAAAGAAGCCCCTTCTCCCAAGGCAATTTTGGAGCAGCGATATTCCAGAAAGGCCAGAGTAGGAGTCTGGTAGCTGGCTTCAGATAGAACAAGAGCAAATCGTGTCTCGGAGTGTCAAACGCAAAATAAGTGGCTCTAGTTCCAGGAAAGCAGATTCGGACTGCACGTTAGAGCCAAACCTCCCAAATACAACCGCAGCTTGACGATGGAGCCGGGGCCCCAGAGAGGCTCTGGGTTCCCCTCCAGCAGAGGCTGGACCACCATACGTCTGGGATGTTTTTATTGGGATCCCTGCATGGGACACGGGGTTGGACTAGATGGTCTCCGGAGACCCTCTCTAGGAACCTGAGTTCTTCCAGCAAGCAGGGCTTGCAGATGGAACAGGCTAGAAAAGTCAGATCCTTGAGAGGGACGCCGGAGGATGGGTGCTGTTTTTATGTAAATTTCATTTGCGCCTGAAAGCAGGGTGCCAGGGGCAATGAGATGGTCCTCCTGAAAGTTTGGAGGTTTCCTAGTTAGGTCCATCACTTTACCTACAAGAATTGTAAAAGAAATAAATCCCCCTTTTTCTTCCAGAATACGCTGCCTTTCACAACTTGCTCTTGCACCATCTCCCTGAACTTGTTCGCATGAATAATTCAGCAGCCGATAATTTAACTTAACTCCATCTACAAATTCATCCGAGTCCAATTTTGTCCTTTAACAAACATCAGCATTTACAGGGCTTGGGTGCAAAAGCTGGATAACACCAACCAGGAAAAGAAGTTATGGTGGATTTCCAGAAAGAGTCCACGGGAGACTTGGAGATTTGGATGTCCAGACAGATTTGGATTCAGACAGACCCCCAACTGGTTCGGTGGTCTGAGTCCGTATCTGCCCTTGGCCCACTTTTTTTGAAGCACATTGCTCAAAACTGAGGGGCAAAGGTACGTGAGGACGGTAATCTTTTCTTTTAAAAGCCTCTTGCTTCCATTTCTCCTCCTGCCGCTAAGCAGACCCCCTAAACGACAAGGCAGCCCAGAGAGAAACTTGGGAGAAGCGCAAGCCAGAGCAGAGACGTGTGTGATGCAAAATCCCCGGGGGATTCGGACGTGGGAAAGTTGGATGTCTCGTCCACCTCAGGTGTGTCGTGGGCAGGCACGGGGCAGGAAGAGGGTGTGTGGGGTGTGTGGAGGGCACCCTGATGGAAGCTGCCTCCTTTGGGGTACCCTCTTCCCACCAAAGCCACAAAGGGGGGGGCAGGAGGGGTCTTGGCGACGCGCCTTTCGCGAGAACCGCCAAGAGAATCTCACCAACTTCTGGCCAGCTGATGGGAGATCAATCACCGTTTCTCTGTGCCTTGAATCATCTCTGTTTGGCCAAGATAAACTCCGGAATGCGGGCCTTGCTCACTCCCGCCGTCTTCAACGGGACGGAACGTGTCTCTTCCAGCTTGGCCCCCAAATACAAGCTTGTTGACGGGGCCAGGATCTGCCGCCAGATTATCCGTCATCCAAACAACCGGGGCTTTCTTTAGGTTCGTTTTTGCTGGATGGGATTCAGAGCCGTCCCGGGGGGGAAAACAATAACAATAACCAGGACAAAAAAGGAGTGTGCGTCTTCTAACTTGGACAAAGGCGCGAGTGTCTGTTCTGGCTGCGCGCTCAAACAGAAGGCAAGCGCGAGACAAGCCGGGGCCTGGGGCGGACGGCCGCTCCTCCCGTAAACCCAGAGTTGCCCTGCAGGATCAGGTTGCCGGCCCATCAACCATTTCTGCTGTGGGCCACCCTAGGTCTTTGGGGTGTACCCCGGCAGTTTGGCCTTCATCCCCGCTCAGCTGGACTACTGCACTGCGCTCAGCGTGGGGCTGCCCTTGAAGGAGCTCCCAGGGGACGTCCTCCAGTCCCCGGATGGTCTTTGTCGCTCTCCTCTGCGCCTCCCTCACCTGGGAGCTTCCTTTTGGAAGTGAGACCCCCGGCGTTGTACTCGGGACTCCAGGGCACGTGAATTGAACAGACAGGTGAATGAGCAAGGTCGGCTGCTTCGAGGCGTCCCGGACAGATCCAGGGTGTCTTCTTGGCGGCCTTCGTGCTTCTGAGATGTGCTTTGGAGGTCCCCGTCTGTCTCCTGGGCATAACCTCCCAGTGCTTCTCAACCTTGGCGGCTTGAAGATGGGTGGACTTCAACTCCCAGAATTCCCCAGCCAGCCATGCTGGCTGGGGAATTCTGGGAGTTGAAGTCCACCCATCTTCAAGCCGCCAAGGTTGAGAAACACTGCTCTAAAGGATCTACTGTTTTCCTTGCTTGGAAATGCTGTCATAGCTGGACGTGGGGAACAGACAGTCCTGTGCAGTCACTTCGTTAATGTTTAAAACAAGGAATTGGATTAACTTTTATTAAATAACCTTAAAATGCTTTGTCGGGAGGTTCCCTTCATATTACAATACGTCTGTCAGCTCCGGGTCCTTGCCTTCCCTGCAAGTAAATCAATACTTATCAACCTGTCACAGGTGGGGAGTTTCCCAGGGCTTCAACCGCCCCTGCTTGCCACCAGTCTCCCAGTTCTCTCTCTTCATCCCCCCTCCTTTTCCAGAAGATTAACTGGAAGGAGTTGCCCTCCTGCCAATCGCCACACATCCCAGGGTTGTGATTTCCCTGTGGCCTTCCATCCCACCCTCAACCCAGCCTCATTCTGCTTCGCTTCCCAGACCAGGTGAGGTCGGTCGAGTCCTGGCACTTGGGTGGTGATACATATAGAGCGTGGATTTTGGCCAAGGGGGAACCATCTGGTCTTTTGGTGCCCAGGGAGGCACTTCTCTCAGTCCCAGGGTCCGTGGGCGCCCAGGGCCAGTGGGCGCCGGATCTCCCAGGGCCAATTTGCTGACCTCCCCCGTCCAGGAACGTACGATGAGGAACGTAGACCCGGCCGCAGCTTGAAGGCCGAGCCATCAAAAGCAAATCAGGGCTGGGTTCAAGGGAAAGGATGAGCTGATTGCGTGTCTGGGAACGCCTTTCCAGCTGTCCGGTTCCGGAGCCCAACCGGGGCAGCGCGGCCCTCGTCCCTGGAGGGAGAGGTCACGAAGAAGCTTTGGGGGTTGCAGTGATGATGGCATCTAGGCTGGGAGGGGGCACGCTTTTGCATAGAAAGAGCACGCCCCTGTTTCATGGGCCTCGTTCTGCGACAGGAACGGGAGGGAGGTCTGTTCGATGTGCAGTGTTCAGAAAGCGCTCTGATCCTGTTCCTTGCGCCTCGACCGGCCCGTTCCTCCCTCTGTCTCTCTGTCTCTCTCTCTCTCGTGAGGCTGTTCACCTCGCGGGTTGCAAAGAAGGCTGCCTGCAGGCGAGCGCATGATACGAGGAGAAGCTTCCGCTAGAGATGAGAGAACGATGATGTGCCAGATGCAGAGAGGAAGATGATGCATGAGAATAAATGCATACTTTTAAATTCAGAGTCGGAGGGTGGAAATTGAACAGGACGGGGCTTGTGTTTAAATACTTGGGAAAGGGGCTGGATGAGATGAATTCATGTCTTCGTGACGCGAATGCCGATGCTGTCCCCCCCCTTCACTCCGGCGTCTCCAAGTATTCTTGAGAATCTTCGCAGGGGTTTGGTGGTGCCCACAGGAACAACTGTTTTTACTTACACGCTGGAGAGAAAAAGTGGGGGGGGAGCAAGGAGGCCTGCTCTGCTTTTCTATCAGAGATCCTGTCCCTCCCCCTCATTTTGCAAAATTTCTTCAAGCTTTCTAACCCAGGCCTTTTCCTAAACATCTTGACAATGTCTCTTTAACAGACAGATGGGTACGGGGGGGGGGCGGTATAATTGGAAAAACAGATCTGTCATCACTTCTCCTCTGCTGCCAGACTGAACTTGCTGTTTGAAATGTCCTTCCTTGAGGTTTTTTGGGTTTAAATAAAAATGAAAGGTTAGATAGGAGAACTTTCTTGGTTGTTATATCCTACCTTATTATACAGGTAGACCTTGCTTACCAACCGCCTCATTTAGTGACTGCTCAAAGGTACGACAGCACTGAAAAAGTAACTTTATGTCCAGTCCTCGCACTTACGATCATTGCAGCATCCCACAGTCACGTAATCCCATTTGCATGCTTCCCAACCAGTTTGTGACAAGCAGAGTCAACAGAGAAGCCAGTAGTAAAATTGCAAGTCGTGGTCATACGATGTCTCACTTAGTGACCACAGTGCTTAGTGATGGAGTTGCTGGTTCTGACTGTGGTTGCTAAGCACGGACAGAGAATACTAGACAGAGCTTCCAACCTCTCCACGCCCATCCCCACCACCTCTGTGTGTTCTGTGTCAGGCTGGCTGAGATGCACAGAGAGCAGAGAACCCCCCTTGGGGGGTTTGACATCTCAGGTGAACGGCTGGAAGCTAAAGCAAGGTGGACTGCATGAAATTCCCAGCTGCTCCAATGCTCTTGTCTGGCTAGAGTCTGTCTCCAAGTTAGCCTGGCACCATGGAGGCCTTAAGAAAGTCTGGAGTCTTGTAGCATCAGGACTGAGGCCTCTGTGGTTTGTGCCCCAGGATGGAATAATGTGAGATAGACTATCCTTGTTCATGGAGGCCCAGTCTGCTTTCATCCCCTGCTTCACTGGACAAGCTTGATTTGATCAGTCGAAATGCAGGGCCTCCGTCTCCGGCCATCCAGCAAGGGTGCAAACGCCCAGCAATGCGTGGATTTCTCCTGCTCCGTGCCCTGGCCTTGCGATCCCTTGAGGCCGGTTGCAATGCGGGGAGCCATCGCCGAGTCTTGAGGAAGGTGAAGGAGGCCATTCTTTAAGCCCACGTGCCGCCACACGTGAAGCTCTGGCAGAGAAATGCTGCCTGGGCCTTTCAGCCGTGGCAGGCGGAAGTCAGCATGGGTGGCTAGAACTGAATGCCCCCCCCCATTCTCCTTCCGGCGCTGGCTTTTGAAGGTCTTTCCAAGGACAACAGCATTGGGGAGTGAGGCTCGTGGGGATGGGGTGGTGTCCTTGCCCTTATGTAGTGTCAGCCCTTTGAGGTAGGCCAGGTCAGGAAACAGACCCCACGAGAAATGTGAGAACTTTGTATTGTTGGTGGAGGCGATAACTGAGGATCTGGAAAGCCGGACAGCGTTTGCCCTCCGTCCCTCCCTTGTGCACCAAAGAGCGTCAAGGCGGGGCAGTCCTGAGCTTCTCTCGCACGCTTGCCTGTCTTCCCGGGCTAAGCCCAGGTGCTGCTCACGAGCGCCGCGTGCCTCCTCCGGGGTCATCTCCGTCCTCCTCGAGATTCGGTGACGGGTGGGGCTCCCTTCCCACCTTTCGCCGCCCCTGTTCCACTCAAGGGGCGCCCAGAGGCGAAACTCCCCTGAAGTGGGGGGCTCCTGTCCTACTGGGGGGCAAGTCTTGCGTTCAGGAAGGCGTTTGGGAATTTGCCTGTTCCCTGGAAGAATGCAGAGATTGTCCACCCAATTTCTCTGCCCAAAAATCGGGTGGAGAATCTCAAAAGGCTATTTGTAGTCAAGTCTCCTAAAAAAAACAGCCGGGGGGGAATTTCCTCCCAGCCCCAGACAGGGAGATGGCTGATGTTTGCCAGCTGAGGTACCTTTCTGCCCAAATGATGGCCGGCTCCGCCTAATCCAGCGTTCCTCAAACTTGGCAACCTTGAGACGTGTGGACTTCCACTCCCGGAATTCGAATTCTGGGAGTGGAAGTCCACACGTCTTAGAGTTGCCAAGTCTGAGAAACGCTGGTCGAATCCCTTAGCTGGGGGGTGGGGGGTGAGTGCTGAAGACCCCAAATGGGGCGACTGATGCAGGAAGAGGAGGAGGAGGAGGAACATGCTTGGGGCCGGGGGGGCGTCTGCAGGGTATGGTCAAGATGGCAGCTGTGATAGTGCGACCGAAGCTCCGCCTGCTTTTTATGTGTGTTGCACATAAGAAATAGGAAGGGCCTCGATAGCGCCATTGTGCCTGCCATCTTGACTTTCTTGACCATGCCTCGGGGACACCCCTGGTCCTCAGGAAGGGTCTGTCATGCAGGCAAGACAAGAACCGAGGGGGAAGGGAGGAGGATTTCGGAGAAGCCTTAGGAGAAGCGTCCCCTCTTACTGGCTGGGCGGGAGGTCTCCTGTGCCGGAGGCCTTGAAGCAGAGACCGGGGAGGGGGCCGGGGTGGAAGAGGTCCTCGGCCTTGCAGTAGGCATCCTCCCGTCCTGAGGTTCTGCAACCGAAGCTGCCGCCCTCCCCAACCGATGCGCTCCCCATTTGCGAGAGCCCCCCAGCCTCGCCTCTTTGCCCCTCTGCCTGAACCTCTCAAGGCGGTCTCTTCACCCCGGGGCTTCGCGGGCGATGAGGGAGACGTGGCTCCCTCCGGATCGCTGGTCCCCCGCGGGTCATTCAGAATCTGCCCCCCAGAACTTGCACCCTTTATTTTGGGCCCCCCCGCCCGGAGGAAGAGAAAACTGGTGGGGTGAGGGGTTGTTCCCCCCCCCCCAGCATCTTACAGGTTTTTTAGGGCCAAATTATAGGAGGTTTTTAGGCCATTTTTAATATGTTTTTTTAACTATTTATAGATTATGTCCACGTCTGGAGAGTCCTGTGTTTTTTCTTCTTTTTATTATTGTGAGCCGCCCAGAGTCACCCATTGGGGGAGATGGGCAGCATAGAAATTTGAAAATAAAATTTTAAAAAAAACCGGTCCCGGCCATCTCAGAGTCGCAGGGTCGGAAGGGGCCCTTGAGGCCACGCAGCCCAGCCCCTGCTGTAAGCAGGAGTCCAAATTCAGGCGTCGGCAAGGGGTGCCTGCCGCGCCTCTGCTTGAGGACCCCCCTGTCCCTGGGCCGCGGGTTGCATCCCGACCTCCTTCCTCGGTTAGCACGGGGATCTCCTAACCTTCATTTGGCGCCTGCCTTCCTGGGACTCGACCGTGCACCTCGGAGGAGGACGACCCCGATCCGGCCAGTCTCCTCGGGCTGCCCCAGCTTCCCCCCGCCTCTTCTCAAGGCTAAATATGAATGAGTGTGAGCTCATGAATTCTTGGCGACTGGAGCACATCAAAGCGCTTCCTTAAATGAGCCCTAGGACAGGAAAAAATATGTCACTGCATATTAAAATCGAAAAACCATTTTCCCTAAAGTAGCAGATCGGGGTAGAAATGAAACAGAACGCTCCTTTTTAAAAATAAAGAGGACGGCGACGAGGAGCTGAAACAAAGGCCTTTCCAAGCGCTTAAGCTTGCGAACGAGATCCTCTCCCCCATCTTTGCACTGACCCTGCAAGGTAGGCCAGCTGGATCCCTCCGGCTCAGGGCAGGGCGTTCGCCAAGGCCTCCAACGGCAGGGGCGGAAGAGGCGCGTCCCGTTTCTCTACTGCGGGTCTCTTCCTCCCCAGAGCAGGAGCTGAGCCCGCTGACCGTTCGCGGCTGCTCTCTTTGCAGCGGGAGAACCTCCGTGTGTGTGTGTGTGAGAGAGAGAGAGAGAGATTTATTGATTGAATTTTATTTTGCACGGCTGCCTGTCTCATCAAGTGTCTCTGGGTGGCGGATGAAATTTTTTAAAAATAAAACCAATTAAAGTAACGCAATCCCTGTCCGCCCTGGCTTTCTGGCTTGGACCCCGGCTGGAGTTGGGGGACAGCGGCTCAGCTGGCATGGCTGCCCTTCCCTTCCCGGGCCTGATCCTGCTTTCGCTTTCTTTGAGAAGATGCTGGGAACAGGCCTGGCCCAGCCCTGGGGCTCGCCTCACCTCGACCAAACTGGGCAGCAGTCCTCGGCCTCCGGATCTGTTCTCCCAAGCCCAAATGCGGGGAGCCCCGACTTGGCTTGCCCCTCTGTCCCGATCCCCACGGGCCTCTGGGGGAGTTTGCAGGTGGGAAAGGAAGGCAAGAGTCGTGGGGCCCCCGGGGCCTCAGGCTGGCTGCTCGGCTTCGGTCCATCTGCGGCGCCACGTGGCTCTCCGTGCATTCGATGCAATCCTTGGGGCAGGGTCCGCTTCTCTCCCGTTCGGCAGGGCTGCGGGAAAAAAGCACCCACTTTAAACTCGCCTTGCCGTTTTCTCGATCAGCCGACTTCAGGGCCCATGATCCCCAGCCAGACGTCCTCATCTATTCGGTGCTTCGGCTGGGCCTTCAGGACCCTTGATCGGCAGGGTGCAGCTCTCCCTCGGCGTCCTTCGTGGCCTGCCCCAAACTTTGATCCTCGTGGGCTTGGAACGAGCGAGCCACTAGCACCAGATCCGACCTTTTGGAGCCGGGGGACATATTTGGAACCCGAGGGCATGCGGTGGGCGCTCTCGTGGAAGGGAGCCATCAACCCAAAGCCCCAGTTTATCCCAAAATTCCCCTATCCTCTTTTGAAGTAATAGATGCCACTCTCTGATCCTTGTAGAGCAGTCTCAACCTTGCCCCTTTAAGGCAGGTGGAGTTCAACTCCCAGAATTCCCCAGCCAGCATTGCTGGCTGGGGAATTCTGGGAGTTGAACTCCACCTGCCTTAAAGGGGCCAAGGTTGAGAAACCCGTTGTAAAGCAAAAAGTCCAGCCCAGCCAGGATTTCACACCCTTGTTGTAAATAAAACTACCAAAAAGGCGTCCTGCCACCAGGATACACACAGCTGGTACAATCTCTGTTTCGCTGGGTTTTACGGTTGTGAGTCTGGGCTGCTACACCTTGGTGTAAAAAGAGACCGGAGCCCCTCAGGGCAACCCCCCTCCCCAGGATTTGGATTGTGTTATGCCCCCATGGCATTATTTGGGCAGAGGGGCGATGCGGAGAATCGAAAGTCCAGAACGTTTCCTAGAACTCTCGTTCCCCCTTCAGAAATGTGCAGAACCGTCGAGGGGTGAGGTGTTGGGAAGAGCCCGTTCCTACCGAGGGCCAAACAGAGGCTCATTCCAAGGGACCGAATGCAGCTGCTTAAGCCGACCTCGAGTTTTGAGGGCGCTTCAGGGGGTCCTTGAGGTCCCGCTGACTGACCCCCATCTCCAGAGATGGAGCTGTTGAAAGCTAAAGGGGCCCCAAAGAACCGGTTTCTGGGGACCCCTGGGATGGGGGCCACGGTGCTTCAAGGCCAGCCAAGGGGAGAGTGGCCGACTCCGTTTAGGCCGTGCCGAGCGAAGGCCGTTTTTCCAGCCGTCCTCGGAGAGGGGAGAGGTGGACGCAGGACCTCCTGCGGAAGGCACAGCGGGACCCACCGAGAGCAGCTCTGCACGAAAAGCCTGTGTGGGCCGAGGCTTGTTTCCTCTGCCCCCCACCGCCCCCAGGGCTGTTTTCTACCCTTCTGTTGTAAAGGATGAAAAGGATGGTGTTTTTTTGCTTTGGGGGCGTTTTGGGCAGGGGGGGCAGACGAGCCACCATGCCGGCTGCGTGCCAGGGTGCACGACTGGGGGCGCCCAGAGCAGAGCGTAGTTTTGGCTCTCGGCTTCCCAAGTTCGCTTCCTGGGGCATCTCAGGTGGACTGATGTTCTTTGCGCACGGCCAAGGGAGACGAGCTCTGCCAGGGCAGAGCTGCAAAATGAATCTCAGGATATGCCGCAGCGTTTGCCAGAAGCCCAGAGGGAGCTCGTGATGCACCAGGGAGAATGGTTCCTGGACTGAAACTGCTCAGACAGGGGCGTGGGGTTTTGCTTTTAATTTATCATTAAGACGGCCCCCGTCTCTTCCCTCACGATGACAGAGCCCAGCTTTCATTTCCGTACAACTGTTTCAGACTTTCCCAGGCAGCCCATGTTACACCAGAATTAATACTCCCCTGAATTTTATGCTCGAGTTTGAAATGGGAAAAAATGCATCTACCGGGGAAATTCAGAACTGCCTATATGGTGGGAAAAGTGCATATTTGGTGGGAAGAGTCGGTACAAGGAAGCTATAAAATTCTGTGAATAAGAATGATGATAATAATCTGTTGAATTCATATGCTGCCCGACTCCCGGCGACTCTGAGCAGTGCAGAAACATGTATAACTTTTCCTGCAGACCTTAACAACACATGATATTAAGGAAAATCACTTACAAAACAGGGAAATATTAACAGTGCATACAAAAAGATGTACGTCAGGATAGGTTGATACAAAATTCATCAGTCAGGGTGGGAAAATATTATATGATAGAAGGCTGAACTTCTTTTAAACGGTATTTTTAGGCCCCTACCCCTCCCCGACCAAGGGTCATGGCACTCACATTATAGAAGCCAAGAACCAGGTCAGGGAGACCTTAAAATCAAACTGAATTACTTGATACAAAAATGGAGTGAAGGATGTCTTGATAGCTATGTCTGTGATAATATATTTTATTTATTTATCAACTAAATGTCACAATCACACACCCTCAATACTGTCCTGAGAATCCCCCAAAATAGTAGCATACAGAACCGTCACAGAAAGCCACGCATAAAAACCAAGTAAAATAATTATATTATTGCAGGAATTAAATAATACGCCAGCTCAGATACAACATTTGCAGGACCCCTTGTCTTTCCTGGGCGAGAGGCCATCGTTCCATTTGGACAGAACGGACCTCTCAATCAGTCGCGTTAACAAATGAATGCATTCCAAAATTTGGGGTAATTCCCAATGAAGGCCATCATCCAATTCGTATTGATAAGCCAATAGAGGTACAGCTGGCTGGGGAATTCTGGGAGTGGAAGTCCATCCATCTTCAAGTTGCCCAGGTTGAGAAACATGGCAGTGGAGGATTTTCAGGTTTAGTCTGTACAAGGTCGGAGGTCAGCATACATAAAAGCCAAGTCGTTTAATATTTTTTCTTGTATTTGCATTTATCGGAATGTGCAGAAGCGTCTGCAGGGGCAAGTCAAAAACGTCAAGATGGCAACTGCAACTGGGTGGTTGAAGTCCCATCCTTTTTGCAGGTGTCGTGACTTTTTTGATCCCCCCTTCCTCACACACACACACACACACACACACACGTATAACCCTGGCAAAAGTCTTTCCTGGGTAGCTTTCAGCAGTTAGATGGGATGGAGCGCGTCGGTGTTGCTAAAGGCAGAATCCAAACTTCAGAGGCGCGCAGCCCAGGAAAACGGGCTCTCCCTCGAAGGCTGGAAGCAAGCAGGGGGTGGTGTTGGGCACAGGTGGGGCCGCTTTCTGCAGGCGAGGCTGGCGGGCTCACTCCCAGGCTCTTGGTGAGTTGGCATTCGGCTGAGGGGGGAGAGGAAGGCGAGCCCGGGTGCAGCGCCCCCCCCTTGGGTTTCCAGGCGTGGCATCCTCCGGGCCGGGCGGTGGAATTAAGCCTGTTGCTTTTGACTCTCTTCCAGATTTCCAATGCCCTGAGCTGGTCTAAGATGAAGGTATGGAAGCTCGCAGCCATAGGCACCATGGTCTTTGGCTCCATGCTCTCGGTTTTGGTTTGTAGAGACCTGCTCAGCCGGGGCCTCAGATCCGCTGCCTTCCCTTTGTCGCTGTTCTCCAGAACTGCCGCCACCACCGCCGCCGCCTCTCCCTCGCTGGCCCAGGGGCCAAGAAGACGTCCGCGGGAGCTGGGACGCCGCAGGTCGCTGATCTCCCAGTGTAAGCCATTTGCATCCGTTCCCCCTTCTTCCTCTGGCGCGCAGGAATGGGGGACGTCTCCTCTGCAGGGTTTCTTCCCGCTCCGAGGGGCTGCGGGGGGCCCGACCTCAAGCTGATCTTCCACTCTTGGTTGCCGGTTGTGCCCAGGCTACTGCCCTGGCTCAGACCGTCGGCCAGCATCAGCCTTTCCCGGCCTCCGGATCCCGCTAACGGCACGGGTGCACACATGAACGCCGCTACCCACGTCCCTACCTGCCAAGACGTCTCTGATGCTCCTAGATCTTCTCTGTAGAACCCCCACGTTTTAAAACACTTGAGTTGACCAAACCTTTTGAGATTTAGCGTGCCAAACGTTCATGCGATTTTGACCTTCTCACACCAACGCTGGCCATCATTGCACAAGGGCGCGCTACCTGCTACAACTGTGTGATCACCGCAAGTCTACAAGGGTTAGCAGTTCCCTGAAATTCCAGCTGATTTTCTAAAGATCCCTCCTAAAGCCGGGCATTTCAGAAGCGGCTTCTCTCAGAAGGAAACGGACTTCGAAAAAAGAGATAATCAGTTAATCTCACAAAGGTTGCTGTGAGGAAAGGCCCAAATCTAGTCCAATCAACTGCATTTTGCAGAAGGGTAATCCATATAACCCTTTACAATTAAATCCAGATCCTGCCTCCTGAGTCAGTGGGAACAAAGGATCAACTGGAATTGCGGCTGTTTGAGCAGAAAACAAAGGCTTCTCCTAAGCTGGGATACATTTGGCATTTTTCCGCTGATGTGGTAGGCTTTATTTGGATTTAATTGTATGCTTGCATATGAATGAGACTTGTATGAAAGGCAGCTGATTAGGTTGGATTTGTGTAGGTAATTAAATCAACCTTTTAAGGATTATGAAGCGCCTCTGAAATGCCAGTAAGTGCAGCAGAACAGACATTTCTTTAACACGCTTCCTGGACACGTATGGCTGGCCACTGTTGGGAACAGGACAGGATGTGTATCATGGGTAGAAAGGTTTTACTGATAGACATTACCCACATTAGCTGATTTCATGGGAACTTAGTCTGAGGGGATGTCTGCCTTTGAGTCAACAGATCCTGGCAAAGATCCTTCCTGTCCTGGATTTCACAGTCACAAATGTCTTCACGGCACCGGCTCTGCTGGCCTTTAAAATGGGATTAGTCAAAAGCTCATCTGTGCTTATTATGAATCCCCATATGTTGCAGCAGTCTATCTTAGGGGGTCATTTGCAGAATATCAGCAGAATTTATGGACCTCAAAGAGCAAAACCATTGCACAGATTCGGCCCTCTGTACCTCCTAGGGGAGAAATGGGATGAAGAGGACCTGGATGTTTGCATCTGTATTTTGGGCTCCTCCCCAAAATTGACTCCAGCAAATGACTGGCAAGAAATGGTCCGTGGATCTTGTTTTTTTCTCCCTGGACTGGGCCCGGAGAAAAAGCTCTCAGATTGTGAGGGAAGGTCTGACTCCCTTTATGACTTTGCTGGACTTACTTCAGGGGTGCTGCAGATGACTTGCAGGACGGATGAAGAAACAAATTCCATCCCCTGCAGAGCCTTGAGATGGTAAAAGGCATGTCAGGTGGCATGGGGTGGCATGAAGCCCAGGCAAAGAAAGGACTGTGGGGAGTTTGTGGCTGCAGCTCTGGGAATGAGCCTTAATGAAACCTGTGAGATCGATCTTGGAAGAATGTCCATAGAACAGGTCTGCAGGAGGCGGCGACAGCTTCCACGCTGGTCCTTCTCCTGGCACCAAAGTGGGGGCCAAGCCTCTCTTTTCTGGCACAAAAAGGCACCCAGGCCTGGCATGCGCAGGAGGGCTTGGGGGCCCTCCTGCCAAACTCTCGCCTCTCAGTGCAGACGTAGGAGGCCTGATGTTGGAGCAGACTGCTGGTGTTTCGCTTAAAGTGGGATTGGAGCCTCCTTGTGCAAATCCCTACAAAAACGCACGGAAATGGAATGTTTGGCTGTGTTTTAGCGTTCCACAATGATTTCAGCAGGACCTGCTCTGCACCAGAGAAGCGTTAATTGTCCAAAATGCAGTTGCTGCTCGGAAAGCAAATACGAGACGAAGTGGGGCACCAGGGCATGAGTGGGAGACACATCTCTTGCAATTGAGAACTGAGACATGCACATGTTTGCTGATCAACAGTTGTACGTGCTGCTTGCTGCTGTGTTCCTATTTGTGTTTTGAGTTCAGTTGTGCAAGCTAGCCCAAGTTTGATCCTCCATTCCTCTGCTCCCGTGCATTTGATGTAGCCCGTCTTGGCTGGGCTTGCAAGCTAAGCAGGATCGGGTCTGGATGGGGGAGTTTGAGGAAATCCCCGGGCTGAAGGCTAGACTGGGAAATGGGGGGGAAAAGTTGCCTGACGAATGTAACCAATCATTTCCATAGTGCCCTGAGACTGCATGAAGGAGTCCTCATTTAGCAATCACAACTGGGATCTGCAATTTGGTTGTTAGCAGTCGCTAAGTGAAACTTCACAATTTTTCAATCTGACTTCGGCTTTCCTTTGCTTTATAGACCTGCAAAAGTTGTCAATGTGAGGATGGGTTGCAAAGTTACTTTTTCATTACCATGGTAACTGCGAAGAGTCACTAAACAAGGCAGTCATTAAACGAGGATGCCCTGTACCAGAAATCGAGTTTATTTTGACCAAGGCCCAAACCATCAGTTAATTCAGCTCCTTGCCTGCCATTCTGGGGTGGTCTGATGATTCCTGCCAGTGTTGGACTAGAAGACCTCCAAGATCCCTTCCAACCCAACCATTCTTTGATTCTCCTGGGGCCAGGAGGAACTGAATTTGCCCCCTCCTTCCTATTCTCTCCTTGGTGCTTTGTCTGCACTCTAGTCCAGTGTCTCTCAGCCTGGCTGGCTAAGGAATTCTGGGAGTTGAAGTCCACACAGCTTGAGGCTGCCAAGGTTGAGAAACCCTGTTCTAGTCAATTTCACAGGGCCATCCTATCCCAGAATTCATTCTCATCAATTGCATACATTTTTAGTCAGTTTCAGAATCAGGAGAGAGAAATCCTTGGGTATGATGTTCCTAAATAGCTTCCCCTCACAGCATCCTACAAGTAAAACTTAAAGTATAGCACTCTTGAAAATCATCATACTTAGCAATACATGAGTGTCATGATCCAACACTGGAAAAAAGCTATCTTGTTAGGAATAGACACGTTTGCATCACATTTCTACAGGTAGTACTCACTTAACAACCACAATTGGGACTGGCAACTCCATCGCTAAGTGATGTCGTTAAGCGAGACATCATGTGACCATGACATACTTGTGACCTCACTTCCATTGTGGTCATTAAGCAAATCACCTGCGGTTGTTAAGCAAGACATCACATGACCACGACTTGCAATTATACTGCCAGCTTCTCCATTGACTCTGCTTGTTGGAAACCGGCTGTGTAGCGCACAAATGGTGATTGTGTGACTGCGGGATGCTGCAGTGGTTGTAAATATCTCAATCATGTGACTGTGGGGATGCTGTGACAGTTGCAAGTGCGAGAACCAGTCATAAAGTTACTTTTTCAGTGCCATTGTAACTTTGAACGGTCATTAAACAGGGCAGTCATTAAGCAAGGACTACCCGTAATGGCTACATGTACATGCATGCACTGCATGTTTACTGATACACGTGCCTGCTCCAAAGAACTGGTAAGCCTGCACACAGGTAAAGAACCTTGTCCCAGCTTTATAGATAATCACATCAAGGTTCTTTCGTTTCCTTCCTGGGGCCTATTGGGCCACTAATTAACGTTTCTAGGCGTCAGTGCACAGGGCCCTCTCTTTGGCATGTACAGTAGGTTTCTCTCCCACTGCTGACCCCTGTCCCTCTTTTAATTTCAGATAGCACTTTGTTTGAGAGCTACACGGAGGGGGAAATCCACCAACTGATCTCCACGCTGATAGAGCGCTACAGCCAATCCATGAACTCGGGAGGCCACGAGCTGCCTCTCTTTGCCAAAGCCGGCAACCGGATGAAGCGCGCTAAGACCCGCCATAAGCCCTGCTCCCTCAAGGAGCTGGAGGTGACCATCAGCGAGCTGGGCCTGGGCTACGATTCGGACGAGACGGTCCTCTTCCGCTACTGCAGCGGGACCTGTGATTCAGCTGTGCGGAACTACGACATCTCTCTGAAGAACGTCCGAAGCATGCGGAAGATCCGGAAGGAGAAAGTGCGAGCCCGTCCATGCTGTAGGCCCTTGTCCTACGATGACGACGTCTCGTTCTTGGACGCGGGTAATCGGTACTACACGGTAAACGAGGTCTCAGCCAAGGAATGTGGCTGCGTGTGACCGAGTGGCGGGAGGGCGAAATGCCAACGAGAAGGAAGAGAGTCTCCACCTCCCTCGGCTGCACCCAGGGGCTGCAAGCCAGGGTGCTCGTCCAAGGAGGAGCGCGATGGAGAGCAGACGAGAGAGGACCAGACGGCGACAACTGCTTTGAAAGTCTACCTCAGGGCTGGTGATGGAGGCACAGGGCCAAAGGAATCTTGGGCTGGGGAACCAGCTTCTCTGGCAGGATATGCCGAGCACCTGGGGGAGAAGGGTGGCTTGATTTTGGACCTTCCCCGAGGGCTTCCACCCCTCGGCCAGAGGGCACCGTGGCAGAAGGCCGTTCTTCTGAGTCTTGACCAAGATGCAACCCTATCTCCCCTGTTCTACAGAAGAGGGGGGCTTCCCAAGGCTGACGTTGCGTGGTTGGGAAAAAAACACGAGCGCCTCGCTTGTTCCAGGCGTTACGTGCCTGAGAAAGGGATCTCGCCTGTGATCTTCGACAGATTTTGTCTGCTGACATCTTGGAGCAACCACTGAGGGTCTGCGCGGGCGAAGCCTGGGAGGTCCTCCGTTAAGTGATTCCATTTGGGAACTGGAGCAGGGCCTCAATTCCTGTCAGGCAGGCCAAGATTTCTTATTTTAAGACTTGCAGAAAAAGAGGCTGACAGGTTGAGGAATTCTTCTCCTGCACCGTCAGACGATGATCCTAATGTGATGTTAATGTACAGGCACAGTTATCCACAGTGCGGTGTAAAAATAATATATATATATATATAATATATATATATATATAAGGAATGTAGACATAGGTCTAAACTATTGACAGATATGTACGAAACCTCATTCCTCAGCTGGCACTGCATCAACTTCTTAATGGGGTCTGTTTAAAGCAGGTTCTGTACTCTTTGGAGAGCTGAATTTAAGAGGTGAGGATCCGTGGGGCATTCTGAGGCTGAACACCTGTTCTGGATGCAGAAGGCCCTGGGTTCAATCTCTGAGGAATGCTGGGAAGGAGACACTCCTGCCAAATATCCTGCATTAGGCAAGACCAGGTTTAAGTGGGCTTAGTGTAAGGCAGCTGTTCTAAAGTTCCTATGGCACAGAGCAGTGTTTCTCAACCTTGACAACTTTAAGACGTGAGGACTTCAACTCCCAGAATTCCCCAGCCAGCTGTGCTGGCTGGGGAATTCTGGGAGTTGAAGTCCTCACGTCTTAAAGTTGTCAAGGTTGAGAAACACTGGCAGAGAGAGAGTCCTGAGGACCAGAATCTTAGCTTATTTTTAGGGGACAGGCCACAGTCAAGGGTTTCAGCATCCTGGAGGGTTTGGGTGGTTGGCAGAACCCTGCTCTCTGAGTGTCTCGCCTACCTTTGGGGAGGGAATGCAGCCAGCAAGAACGGGGATGGTGCTCTGGGTTCAAGAGCGAGGCTCCCTCCCAGTTAACGGCAGCCCTTCTCGTGCGTTGCTGCCCGTGAACGCAGGCAGCTCTTTGGACCTTCCCCGCCGCTGAGCTGAAAGGCTGGCTGTCCGTCGGGAAGAAACTCGGCCAGCAGGAACCCTCGGATCGTAGGGTTGGAAGGGACCCCTGAGGTCATCCAGCCCACTGCCCTGCCGGGTGCACTCCGCCATCCCCAGGGACTGTCCAGCCTGTTTGAAAACCTCCAGGGAAGGGGCCACTCCTTGGGGTACCCTGTGCCACTGGTGGGCAACTCTCCTGGGCAGAAGGTCTTCCTCGTGTCTAACCTGTATCTTCAACCTGGAAGTTTCATCCCAGTCATTCTAGCCAGACATTCTCATGAGCAGCTGAGGGGAAGTCCAAACCCCCTGCCATGTCACGGCCCTTCGGGTGTTTGAAGACAACTCTCGTGTCCCCCTCGACCTGCTTCCCTGCAAGCTCCACATCCCGAGGTCTTTTCACCGCCGTGCCTCGTAGGACTCGGTTCCCTGTCCTTCCACCATCTTGGTAGCCCTTCTCTGGACTTGCTCCGGTTTATCAACGTCGTGAGATTCCCTGTCCCCACGGCTGCCCCTCCCCTGCCTCGGTCCCCAGTCTCCAGACCCCCGGTGTCCCTCGAGACAGCGAGGGAGGCAGCTGAGCTGACGTTGCGCGCCTCGGGCATCGTCAGAAGGGGCCACAGAAATGGCAGCCAAAGAAATTGCAGGCAGGATTGAAGAGAGGAGGAGGGGGCACACAGCAACACCTAGTTTACACCGATCCCACTCCCTCTCCCTCCCCACAACTTCCTCTCCTTGTTCCCCCGTCTCAGTTGTGCAGCCACGGCCACCATCTTGACTTTTTTGGATGCCCCCTTGCAGGTGCCCCTGGAAGCTGCCGCAATGCCAGCCCAGATAAGGGTGCCTGAAGCCTCTTCCCTGTGGGTGGTGTGGCGGGGGCCAAAAGGAGGGGCTCCCACATTTATGCCCTGGTTAGGGGCGAGGAGGGAAAGGCCCGTTGGGTCTCCAGCCGTGTCCGGGACTTTCCACCACGGAGGGAGCGCTGTGAGCCTCTTTCCTTCTGAGGAGTTGGGGGAAAGAAAGAGGCATGTGAGGAACACAGAGCCCATCTTCCAGTGCCGACACCTGCCACCTTCCTCTGGCGGGTTCCCCCTCCCCAAGGTCCTCACGGGCGATCAGGGAGGGAAACGGTGGTCATCTTTACCTCTTCCCTCCCGGCCATTTTCCGAGCCAGGAGCCAAGATGTTCCTGTTTGGAATGGAGAGAGACCTGTTTGCCCCACTTTCTGCTGATGCCCATGGCGGAAACGACATTACGTTTCGTCCTACTGTGGAGCATCTTCTTAGCCCAGGAAGGAAGCCAGGAGGGGGGGGACAGTCTGACCGGGCAAAGGCGGGAGTCCCAGGGCCCATTTCTTCTCCCCAGGAGTACACAGCCTGGCACGGCTGTGAAATGCTGCCACTTAGCCCGGTCTGGTGTGCAGCGGAGAGGGCGGCCTGCGTTCAGAACAAAGGCACCCCGGGCTGTAATCCCCAGCTGTGTGTGGACACAAGGGCGGGCCCCGAGGCTCAGACCCTCCTG
Source organism: Python bivittatus (assembly GCF_059951505.1). NCBI lineage: Eukaryota > Metazoa > Chordata > Lepidosauria > Squamata > Pythonidae > Python > Python bivittatus. Next base: position 1,082,854 of record NW_028277079.1, on the reverse strand, counting down.
CGCACTGTGGTTTGAGGGTGTTGCACAGGCTTTCCTTCCAGTGGGGCAGGATCGGGGGCTGCCTCCCCGGAGTCCTCACCTTGATCCCTTGGGAGCTCAGCTGGGCACAGGCGGTCAGCGAAGCTGGCCCTCTGGCTTGCCCTTCACTTACACACTTGGGAAACCAGGGGTCCTGGCCATCAGTCTCTCTCGAGGTGTTCGGCAGCCATCTTCCTGGAACTGGGGTGCGTGCGAGATGTTTGACTACCGAGCCCATCCTCCTCAGCTAGGGGGATTGTAATCCAAGCACACCTGGAATGTCCCAAACCAGGGCAGGTTGCTGCTGCTGGCAGAGACCAGCTTCTCAAGTGGGAGTCCTTCCGAGCCTTCGGGGGGTTGAACCCGGGGCCTTCCTCACACCTGGCGGAGGGTGGGCTGCTGTGCCCCCCTTTCCCCCCCGGCAGCTGGGCACCATGGCCCCTCTCAGCTCATCCAGCACCGGTTCTTCTTCGGTGGCCCTGCTCGAGCCCCGGGTCCCCTCCCTCCCTCCCTCCCTCCCTCCCTTGGGGTCTCTTCCCTCTGCTTCTCTGTCATCAGCAGGGCCCCATTTCACGACACACCTTCGTGGCAGGGTCTTCGGAGCCCCTGTTCTCCCTCTGCCCCCCCTCCCTGGCTCAGGCCCTTCTCTTAAGCCAACCCTGTGGCCGGCTGCCCATTCTCCACAGCGCACCAGGCACGGGGGTGGTGGGAAGAAAAGAGGCTGGCCCCTGTTCCATCCCCATCGCCTCGGTGCTGCCCACAGGGCCCCCGGCCAGCCTGGGTGCCTGCAAGAGGGTGCTCGTGCCCGACTGCCACCGTCCTCTTCCTGCCACCTCCTCACCCACCGGGCCCAGAGATCTCCCTAGAACGGCAGGGCAGGAAAGGGGTGCTGGAGCGGTGGAGTGCCTTCCACCAGCAGCGCCCCCATCCTCTTTCTGGGCTCCCAGGGGGTGAAGGAGGGAAGAAGGAGGGTCGGCCAAGCCCCCTTTCTGTGCACGGCCCCTCCGCCGCTTTAGACCCAGAAGCCCTTTGGAACAGCGCTGGGCCAGAGCCCCCAACCGGTCGTCTGTCTCATCTGGGGCACTTCAGGAACGTGGGTCTGGCCGACCCCCGGCAGCGGTCCTCCCACAGGAGGCGGTGGCCTGGGCACCCAGATGGCGGCTGCTTCCCTCGGCCCGGCGGTCAGGCCGGCCCTGCAGAGGAAGGGATGGGCATGCCCCGAGGGCCTTCTCCCCAGCAGGTTTTCTCCTGGTGACTTGGTTCTCCTTCTCCCAGGACCTCCTTTCCCATCCCAGCCCTACTAATGGGAAAAGTTTCCCAGCTGGAAGCCCCCGGCATCCACGGCCCCCCAGGCCACGTGCCCCTTCTGCATCCATTCAACCTCCCCACACAATGCCGGGCCGGCCGGCCATCCCACGTGCAACAAATCCTGGGTTCCTGTTTCTTCAGTGGGCTGTCCCGAACTTATTCCTGAGTTTAGCTTAAGAAGTTGATGCAATCTCTCTGTATTTTATTATAGATGAGCTCTATTTATTCAAAGTAACTTATGATATTTATTTCGGTACCATCCAAAGTGCATTCTCTCTATCGAGGACTGTTCCATCCTGTTTTCTCACTTCCCTCGTTTTTAATTTATTGCACAAAAATGGTACCAAAGTTCACTTGACTTTTGGCTTTTTTTTTTTTTTTTTTACCATTTCCTCCTGAACAAAAAGCAGTGTGAGTAAATGCCTTAAAAAAAAAAAGAGCAAGTGCAGTGGTGATGCGTACCCAAAGCACGGGGGCAGCAATTAAAAAGAACGACTTGAAAAAGACAAGAGGCCTTCTGTGTTGATTCCCCCCGGTGGCACAGCGAACCCAGCCCCGCTGCCGGCGGGGCTTTGCAGCCCCATCACGTGCTCCGGGCAGGAGAACCGGAGCCAGGCCGTTTCCGACTGGAGTCTGAACGGCGAGCTAAGACCTGCGATCCGCTTTACGCAGCGGCAAAAACCAGGGGAGTTGGGGCCCCGTTACGGCCTGCAAATCTTCCGTCTGTAAATCCGCTCAGTCCAGCCCAGAGAGAGGTCGGCGGTTGTAGAGGACCAGGGTTGGCATCTCTGGGTTGTTGGAGTTCTCTGCACTCCTGGAACCCAGGAGGGCTCGGACGCTTTCGTGGTCCGCAGGGGTCATCTGGTCCAGCCCCTTGTCTGGGGCAGGAACCCGTAACTCCAGCCTCCCCTACCGATGGCCCTCCGGCCGTTACTGAAACACCTCCAGCAAAGGGGAGGCTGACTGCCGGGCTGAACAGCTCTTACGGGGAGGATTTTTTTTTTAATGTTAAACCAAAATCTGCTTCCTTGTGATTTAACCCCCTCGTTTCTTGCCCGGCTTTCTGGAACAGCTCTAAAACAATTCTGCCTTTTACCGGCTTGCTGACTCTGGAAAGTGGACGTCGTGTCTCGCTGCAGGTTTTTCTCCTCCAGGCTAAACGCACCCCGCGCATTGTGCCTCGGTTTAATTACGGCCGCTATTTCTGAAGTTGCATCTCTAGTAAAATTGTGCGTAGGTACCAATCTTATGCAAGCTCAGGTGGCCTCCTTTTCTTCCTTTTTCATGGCACATTTCCCCTCTCCTTCCATTAAGGGCCCCACTCAACATTACATATCTGCAAAGAAGAGTGAGAAATGGCCTTCGCTGTTTTTTTGCACCAACCCCCTTTTTTGGTCTTTTTGCCCTTCTGCAGAACATGCCTACAGGAACTCGCTTGGCTCGGGCAGTTTCTGGGAACTATTGAAACATTAAAGAACCTAAAGCTTAAGGACTAGAACAGGGTTTCTCAACTTTGGCGACTTGAAGATGGGTGGACTTCAACTCCCAGAATTCCCCAGCCAGCCATTCTGGGAGTTGAAGTCCACCCATCTTCAAGTCGCCAAAGTTGAGAAACACTGGATTAGAAGCTTGGTTTTCACAGGAATGCAAGGCAATAAGACCCCTGGAAAAAGATTTGATGGTGCCCTTTTTTTTAAAGAAAAGGAAAAAAAAAACAGGTTTAGAAAGCCCTGAAGATTTATCTCGTTTGCGGAATGGAAAAATGCTCAGTTTACATTTCTCCTCGTGCCACCCAGATTTCTGACAGCAGCAGGAACCGGAGGGGGCTGGAGAACTCAACTATCCAAAGCCACACTCTGTAAATATTTTATTAAGCATCTTTGGAGTCTCATAAATCTTCTTTTCTTGAAAGAGGAACGTAGAGTCCAGCTTGGCCCTGCAGCGGGGTTCTTTGTGGGGAGCAGGGGGGGCTGCGGGCTGGGAAGGAGGAGAGGGTCAGATTTTCAAGGAGGGCCCTTCGGAGCATCCAGGAGGTTGGGCAGCCACAGATGCTGCAGGGAGATGCAGCCACAGAGGGACCAAGGAGCGCGCTTGGGGAAGACGCGAGTGTGGCAGGAGGATGCCCGGGACGGAAGGTCCCTGCGGGAGGTGGGCGCAGTGATGCCAAGAGGGTAGCAGTTGGCGCTTTCTTACCAGGCTGTCCAGGCACCAGATTGGCAGAGACTGGGGACCACGCGCTGAACCACAGACGTGTCCCCCAACTTGGCATAAACCACCCAGCCCCATTTTTTAGACTAGTCTTGCACAGTCTAGACGTCTCTGCTTAAACATTTCAGGAAGTCAGAGGCTGATTGAACGTTTGCAAAAAGGACTTTACCATATGGAGAAGGCAGCCAGTGACCGGGGGAGAGGCCGGCTCTCCTTCGAGGGATGTGCTTAATTGGAGGCTAACGGCAGGGAGGCTTGGATTCGGATTCTTGCACTGACCGAGGGGTTGGACTGGATGGCCGCAAAGGCCCCTTTCCAATTCCAGGAGTCTTATGGTCCCCGGATTTCTCTTTAGGAAAAAAGATGCTGTGCGGTCAAAAAGGTCAGGATGGCAGCTGTGACCATACAATCAAAACCCTACTGCTTCTTAATTTTAGGCGTTTCGCATTGTAACACGTGTTTCAAAGAGGCGGGGCGTCGACCACATGGTTATGGCTGCCATCTTGACCTTTTTGACCTCTCCCCCAAGATGCCTCTGCTAGTCATCCTCTTTTACACAGATCAGAGTTCCCCAAAGTGGTCAATATTGGTCCCCAAGGGTCAAGGGGACTATCTGTTATTTGTATTATTGTTATTCGTAGTAGTATTAGCTAAGGTAGTATTTATTAAATTATTTTCACATAATAAATGCTTGGGGGCCGATGAGCAATCTGAAACTTCATGAAGGGGTCGATGAGCTGCAGAGTTTGGGGCCCCTGGCATGGATGAGTGAGGATCCACCTGCGCTGCAGCCCCTGGGGGCGCCAGCCAGAAAGTGGCGTGGCTGCCGTTCCATCGTGTTCTTCAAAATAATAATGATGATGATGATAAAAGTGATGCGATCAATTCGTAAGGCCGCCAGTTTAGAAAGACTAGTGGTGGGTACAGAGTTCGAATGTCACAAAGATGCAGCATCAAAGCCGGGTCTCGCACCCACCAACGCCAGCCACCCCTTGTCCGCCAGGCCTGACAAGCCTCATTGCTGCGGGGCGACGGGTGACAGCCGGAGAACAGCCGGCGACTTGAGGGCGGGCACAGAGGGCTGGGCCGGGGAGGGGCTGGGCGCGGACGGCTTGTATTCGCAGAGGACGCGGATCAGACGTCCGGAATAAGGCCAAAGACTTAAGACCTGCAGAAGATGTCCAGAACACCAGAAAACGTAATTTTGAATGTGGCGGAGCTTGGTGCTGTGAGATGTGGGTCTCCGCACGGAACTGCCAACCTCTGCTAAGCTGTTCTGGCGGTGGAAGGATGTGGGTGGAGGAGTAAAATTTGGGCAGCGCGTTCCCTTCAAGATTGACCAGGAGGTTCCCCCAAATGGAGGCATCCGGACGCATCTGGCCCCTGAAGGCAACCTAATTTGACTCCCAGAAAATTTTAAAAAAAATAAAAATCCAAGCAGAGAGCAGCAGAACGAACAAACGAACGAACGAATAAAAGCAGCCGCTCTGCTCTTGGCCAGGAACCGGCACTCACCAGCAGAAAACAGGCAGTTGGGCCAGCTGGCCCGTTTTTTCCAGCCAGTGAGGAAGAAGAGGTGCTCCTGCGATGTCTGTGCCTCTGCTGGGACGTGACTGCCATGCCCCCCCACAGCAGCACCACAACACAAAGGGGGGGCTTGCACGGTGACATCACAGTGGGCGGAGCTCGCCATTTCTTGTCCCACTTTGCGGCAGGCCCTGGGCAATATTAAAGCGACCGAAGCATCTTTATAACCTGACGGGGGAAGTCATTTCAGTGATCACGGGACCCTTTTTCACGAGGTCACACAACGCGCATTCCTCTCTCTTCCTTCTCTCTGCTGCAACTCCTTCGTCTCCTTCTGCTCTCTGTCTCCCTCCCCGCTTTTCTATCTCTTCTTGCCCCCCCCCATTTTCATGTCTTCTCAGGAAACCTGCTCAGCAGCTCGCAAAGGCAGGGGACCCCCACTTTCGTTGGGCGCCTGAACCGGCTGCTTGCGGAAGACGGCTGAGGGACTCGGGCCCGGCGAAGGGGGCCCTCCCAGATCAGAAAAATCCCGGTGGAGTCTTCCCGGGGTGAAACGTTAATTGATGTGAACCCGAGAGAGGTTCTGGCAGGCTCCCTTCACCGTTCCTTGGACCGCTTTGCATTGTCTGCTGTTCCTCCTGAAGGCTGGTTCCAGCCAGAAGAACTTGTAAAATTAACTCCAGTTGCTTCAACTCCTTGGCAACTTTTTCCTCTCTCTGCTGCTGATGCTTCCATGGATGCTGACGAAATGTTGAAGGGGGGGAGAGAAGCAATCCCAAATCACACTTTCTTTCTAAGGGGGAGGCTGAGCCGATGCACCCAGGCGCTTGTGCATAATTGTGAAATGCCACAGACGGCAATGTTGCACCACTGCTGATGTGGCTCAGTTACCCACGAGGAAGACTCCCAGAGCCATCTGGGGCCTGGCACAGTTGTGCCAAGAATGCTGGGGTGGGGGTGGGGGGCTTGGCGTGCTTTTCTCTGTGTAACCACAACACATGACCCGATTGGCAATCTAAAGGAGGCGAAGAAAAATACAAAGGAGTTGTGGGAGGTGGCGATAAAAACCGAGAATGGCAACGAAGGGTTTTCAGGGCTCCTGTTCCAGCTGGGGATCAACGTTGAAACTCCTCGGAGCTCCGGATGGAACGGAGGTTGCAAGCCTTGCCCGGCGCAGCTCGGAAGGGGGTCCTTCGGGTCCAGAGTTCGGGCCAAGACGCAGCTTCTCGGCATGAACTTTCCCTTGGGGTTGCAGCCCCCCCGACCTGCGTGGCTGCCCTGGGAGGCGGGTGGGGTGGAGAGGTGGAGTTCTGGGGGGCCGGCCTGAGGTGCCAGCGTCACACGCAGCCTCCAGAAGCCACAGGGACGGCTCCCAGCGAGCCTCTGAACGCATCCAGAAGGAAATTTGAATGTGACACAAGGGCAAAATTACGCAGCACGAGGAATTTAATTCATTTAATTTTAAATGCTTTTAAGGGCGTTCAGGGGGGAGTGCGGGGTACGAAGAAGAAAGTCAACAGGGCGGCCGCAACGGTGCGCATAGAAAACAGGCAGAGTTTTGATGTGCCACCGTGGCTGCCGTCTTGATGCTTTGGGCCATACCCTGGGGATATTCCTGCCCCAGGCGTGTTTTCAAGAGGAGGCCGGGCAGCTAACAGTCAAGGATGCTGGAATTTGGAGTCCTGCCCTGAGCTGGATAGTCCCCTTCCAATTTTAGGATCCTCTGCCTGCAACTGGACTGCAGTCTGAAAAAATGGTGCATTTGTGAAGTAGCTGACTTCACAGGGATCGGCATTTGTTCTGCTGCAGGATCCCCCGACAAGGCTCCTGCAGGACTCCTAGTTAGGGCCCAGAGATCCTTTTCTCCTGCTCTTGCGAGCCCTCACAGGATTGGGCCAGTGGCTCGGCCCCTTCACTAGTCCAGCGGTCTGGGCCGTGCCTGAGCTCAGCTCAGGGGCTGCTTGGTCCTGCCCTTGGCTTCCTTTCCCAGGGAGAGCAAACCCCACCAGATCCCGGGCAGATCCAGTTTCTGCAGGGCGAGGTTTCCTGGAAATCTGTGGCCTTAAGTCAGCCTGGCCTCTAGCTTGATGCCACCCTTCGACCAGGTCAGCAAAGCCAGCCCTCTTCTGCACCTGCTGTGGCTCTCCTAAAATGTATGTGTTTATTTAGATGTAGATGCCGCCCAATTACAAATGGACTCTGGGGGCTCACAGCATCAGCAACCAATAAGATACAGAATATAATGTGTACACGAACAAGACGGAGATTATTATCTCTGGAAATGCACTGTTCCGGATTCACACCCTCCAGCTATTACGGATCATCAAAGGTCACAGCCAAGTGACTCATTTATCCAGGGATATCTGTGGGGGAAGGAGCACCAAGTCAAGATGATGGTCGTGATCCTGGGTTCAAAAGCCTCTCCTTTTTCCACATGCAAAAAGTGACTTGCGAGGCACAGCTGAACAGGCTGTCCTGACCTTGTGTGTGCAACTCACGATAAGCAAAGCCATTGGCTGAGCCTCTGCTTTTGTGCCCTCTTCTCCACCAATCGCCAGAAAAGACACCATCCACCAATCACAGCATCGCAGAGGGAAGGGGGAGGGTCCTATTGCAGGGCTCTGTCCATCATCTCTACGCCCTCCCCCCCCCCCCCCCCAATGCTCTGTTCTGTTCTACCCCGAGTTGAATAAAGTTTTTAAAAATCGAGTCACAAAGGAAGCTAAATCTCGGCCGGTGCTTTTATGTAGGGTTCCTCCCTTTACGTCGCCAGCTCCAGATTCTCCTGCACTGGGATGAGGAAGCAGCTGGGCAGCACAGGCTACACAGTGTCTGGTTAGCTCCTGGCCCCCGATGCTCCTGCCGTGTAAAGGGGCTTGAAGCGGACCACGGTTGACCCACCCGGTGACTGGCCTTGGATGCTGGCGCCCAGCCCGCACCTGAGCGGGGGCAAAATGGAGGTCACCTCACAGGCACACAACAGGAAGAAATGTTCCCCGGGCACGTGGGTGCCATTGTTAAGTGCTGGTGGGGACAGGCCCATCCCAGAACGTCACACTTCCAAATAAGGCAAAGAGTAAAAAATAACAAAAGAAGGATGGAAACAGGCAAGGGCCAGCCTCAGTGAACCGTGGAGTGCCGTGGTTGTCGTCCCGTGGCCACAATATCAGGTCACCAGGGCACGAGGCCTGGAAGGAAGCGGGGCCCTCTGCAACCTTCCCGTCCAAGTGAGACCGGAAATGCCAGCCACGGAGTGGACACTGGAGAGACCTCTCTGGCTTGGAAGGGGGCAGCAGACGGCGAAGGAAGGACGTGGGTCCCGCGTCAGCCCACCTTCCCTCTGCGGGGGGCCTTTCAGGTGCACTGAAGCCGCCACTCCCGGGGTTCCCTCAGCACTTCAAGCCCCTTGAGAGACCTGGAGGACCCCAAGGAGAAAGGCAGAGGAGCTTTGGAGCTGAGCACAGCTCCTGACGGCCTCCTGGGGCATACTGGCAACCATAGGAAAGCACTTGCCCCTTGTCTTCTACCGGAATAGTTTTTCAACTCAGTCTAGTTGACAGTCCCAAGAACTCCTGGTGGCCTCCCATCCAAGGACTAGCCAGGCGCAGCCCTACTAAGCTTCGTTAGCCACCGTGCTGGAGCATTGAAGGAACAGCAGATGTTTACATTCATAAACCTAACCACTGTTGCTAATAATCATAATACTCCCAAATAAATAAATTGCCAATTAGCCTGCCACCAACCTGTATACAATTTGGAAACTCAAGGAAATTAATAGAAGGCAGAGCAAATTAGGAATCCGTTGCTGGTCCAAATCTGTGCCCCTTTTGTGCCTGACAAAAATCATCCCCCCCCCCGCTTTTTCAGGGGCCCCTTTTATTTCCTCACGGCCGTTGGAGGACAGCACGCCATCGCTCCCAGGCCCCTCTGGCCCTCAGCGGCCTCCAAAGAGTAGGTGGAGCAGGACATTAAATAATTTGGTTTTAATTTAGCTCAAATGTGAATCGAGTGAAACAAAAATGTTAATATGACTACTCCTTGTGTATTTAATAAAGTTCTGCTGCTGTTGCTGCTGCTGCTGCTGCTGCTGCTTTAAAAATGACATTTTGGTAACAACTTCCAGAGGTCTTTGCAGGCCACAGTTAAAACTTTTCAGGGCACGTGGTGGGGCACCTCTGTCTTGGATGCGGGAGTGTCTGTGTGTGTGTGCGCGCGCGCACGTGTCAAAATATCCTTGACCGTGCAACTGAAGCCTCAGCCCTTGCTTGCGTACGTGGCACGAGGGCAGGGCTTTGATCACGCGGTCACAGCTGCCTACTGTTATCATGATTTTACACGTTTCAATAATAATTTTTTTTAAAAAAACCATAGTCACCTGACTTTTTTGACCTCCCTGTGGATGCTCCTACTTAGATGAAGGATCCAGCATTTCACCAGAAACTTTGGAAATGTCTTTTTTATTCAAGCGTTTTCTGAGCAAATGGGTCGCGGATCTGGATCCCAGTCCAGGGTTCGAAAGGAGAAGAACATTCATGTTGACCTTCTGCCTCAGCTTACGTCGTCTATAGCCACCGGAAGCATCTTCTGGGAGAAGGGCCTGCTTCCGAGGGGGCCGCAGCTTGTCCTTCGAGGCCCCGATCTGGAAATTAGTTCCGAAGGTTCCAGATGCAGCCCCAGCGTCCTTCAAGCCATCGCTGAGCATCCTGCAATGCACTGTGGGAAAATCCTTTGGCCAGGAAGGATCACGAGCCTTCGTATTTACAGACCTGCGTTTTCCCGGAGGCCGAGGAGACTGGAAAAGCACCCCTTTTCCCTCGGCCCGCTCTCGACGAAGTTCCTCCTCGAGCTGCCTTTTCAGCCTCTGTTCCAAGCCACTGCCGGCATCTGGAGCTCATTCGCGCCAGATGTTTCCAGGAGGAGAAGAATGGCATTCACGGGCTTTTCCATCCACCCAGCCTCGCCAGGAGTCCCCCCGTGGGGCAGCCGTCGCTTGGGGCGGTTGTTTTCTTTTTTCACAGGATCTGACCACCTGCCAACAGGCATCGGATGCGAGAGAGGGAGACCGGCGTCTTCACCTGCTTCTGCGTCTCTCGGGGTCTCTCCGTTTTCTCCAAACAAACAAACGCACTTTTTTCTCCCTACTCTCAAACCACGGGGAGCCAGCAAAGCCTGTTGGAACTCCTGTGGGGCATCTGGTGCGCCCTGAAAGGAAGACGACCGTGGCAGAGAGGCACAAACTCCGCTGCCGAGGCCACAAGGGGTAAAGCACCTTTTAAGCCCAGAACACCCGGGTAACGTTCGGAAGCGGCTGGGACAGACGCTCGCGGATTCCCTGAAGGAGGAGGAGGAGGAGGAGGAGATCCAGCACAGTCAGACTTGCAAGATCCTGGGAGAATGGCTGATCTCAGTAAAAGTAGTTCCAGTTTCCTGGCCTGGGTGACCTCGTGGGCTGCCCTCGGTCTTGCACGCCTCATTGGGCGGTACCTGCGTGAGCCGCTTCAGCCGATGCACCATTTCCAGCCGTACCTGGGGCGGGAGGACCGGGCTACAGGAACTCATGCCCTCCCGGCCACCCAGCTAGACTACTGCCACGCACTTGCTCCGAAACCGCAGCCGATCCAGAATGCAATGCCCGCGTGCTTACTGCCCCCCCCATTGGGAGGACAGACCCCAATCCCGTGGGCCCAGCCCTGGTTGCTGTATATGACCTCGACGGGCCTTTATGGCTTGACACCTGGATACCCACAGGACCGTCTGCTCCCTCCAGAATTGGCTTGACCCGTTAGAACGGCCAGGGAGCATCCTGGCTGGGGAATTCTGGGAGTTGAAGTCCACCCATCTTAAGGTGGCCAAGGTTGAGAAACACGGATCTAAATCATTTAACCAGGGGTGTTTTAATTTCTGTTCTGTATGTTCTGTAAGTCACCAACATTGTTTTGGTTGCGGTGGGTTGGATAATCAATCAATCAATCAATCAATCAATCAATCAATCTGTTTGTGTTTCAGAGTCACGTCATCGCTGGCTTGGAGTAACAGGCTTTTGTACTGACAGCTTAGGGCCTCCTGGGGTGAGCTTCCATATTCAGCAGTGCTATACCTTTAAAAATGCCACGTACTGGGAGAGAAGGAAGAGGAAGACGCCATGAAGGTCTGCCTAGAGCTCCGTCTCAGTGATCCTTAGGCTGACCTTAAGGCAGAGGTGATGGAGGCTAACGTGATTGACTGTAAAATGGTATCTCGCTGTTCCGAGGCCACACCTCTCCAAGGACGTTGCTCGAGGGTCCTGTTCAGTCTGCAGTTTTAAGCAAAGGAGAATAACGTGTGCTTCTCGCACCAGTAAGGGGTCTGGAGCAGTGTCGTCTTCAGGGTCTGCACTTCTAGGAATCTCATGATGTAGCTACTGGCTTGGCTAATATGCCAAAAGTGTACAACACTTGTTGTTTTTTTTAATGTTTGAATGCTCGCAAAAGTGTGTTTTGGAATGAAATGTGTGTTTTGTGAGTTTTCTTGCCACTTAAAGTTTTTTAAAACAATTGACTGGTGTGGGAACAGGTGAAGGGTCTGAGAAATTGACATGTGCAAAAGGGTATGAATCTGACCCGCCTTTCTGGAGCTCAGAGTCCCAGTTACTGGGGACTTGCAAGACAGGAGAGCCATTCCTGATCGGGACCACGGTTGTCCCCTCTGGGGTCCGGGGGCTCAGCTGGCCATCGGACAGGGCGGCCAGTGGGGTTCCCATCTGATGGCTAACCAGCATTTCAAACGGCTGTTTTCTGACACCCCAACCCGCACTCCCTTCCTCACACGAATCTGGCTTCCAGGCTAATTTGCCTCATGAAAATTTATAAATTCACATCAAAAGCGCCAGTCGGGGAATACCCTTTTTCTCCCCAGATGGCTGACATTTTTATTTCACCTTTTTTTGGCAGTCCTCCATGATTGTGCCATGTTTGGGGCATGCCAGAGCAAACCCTGGTAGCCAGAAACACGCAGCGGGGCACAGCGCCCAAGCGGGGCAGCAAGCGGGGCCAGTGCTCTGAACACCGGCCTGTTCCCTGGACCGCCGTATAACCAGGGCTTGTCCTGGTCCACGGCTCTGCCCTGGTACAGAGCGGTTAAACCAGCCTCCTGAAAATCCTCCTTTTATCACGCTTGATGATCTCTGAGGAGCAAGTTTCTAGACCTACCATGTATGGACAAGGAGGAAGCTGGAGGACGGTGCTGAAAAGCTGCACAGGAACAAAAAATTTCTCCTTCCACTGGCCAGAGAAATCGAGAACGGGAAGCTTGGAAGCGCATGCCGAGGTCATCTAGTCCAACCCCCGGCAGGGGAGAATCCAACGTGCTGCACTCCGGGGTCTCACACAGGCCCCCCTGGAGATGAACTGAACTTTCTGCAGACCAAGCCCATAAGGCTGTGCCGAGCGGAGGCCTTTGGCTGTAATTGGCTGAGCTTCCCTCAGGTTACAGAAGGGCAGGGCAGGAAGAGAAGCAGAGCAGCCAGCAGGGGAGGCTGGACGAAGAAAAAGAGTGGTTAGAGCAGGTCCCTCTCCAGCTGAGAGGTCTCCGGCAAAACAGAGGGAATCCCTGGCCTTCTGCCCCGGTGGGGGTCCCCCAGGAACATGCGCCTGGCCACCATGAACATGGAGGGCGGGGAAGGGCCACAGAAGCAGGGCCCCAACGGGGTCCCACCCATCTTGCATAACGGGCTAGTGTGCAATTGCTGGAAAGAGGCCGTTGCTGGAAATGGCCACCCAGCGTCCAAACTCACCCAGGGGTGAGTTTTATAGGCATCACAGGGACCCTGTATTTCGATATCTGATAGCATTTGATGTCTGATCAGACTCTCTTTTGCAAGGCAGCTTATAAATTCATAACTTCCGGAGTGCAGCTTAGGGTGGATATTTCCATCATCGAATGGAGTGGGGAATAGATTTCTAAACATCCACATTTTACATTCCAACTCCGCATCCCCCCAAAAGCTAGGGAGTCCCTGCTATCAATTTATTTTGTGCAGGGTCTCTCTTTATGTGCAAACAAACTGGACCCTCTGACACCAAACCCTTCTGCAGCCCAAATAGCCATATCCTCAGTGGGTAGGGAAGAGGAAGAGGAAGAGGAAGAGGAAGAGGAAGAGGAAGAGGAAGAAGAAGAAGAAGAAGAAGAAGAAGAAGAAGAAGAAGAAGAAGAAGAAGAAGAAGAAGAAGAAGAAGAAGAAGAAGAAGAAGAAGAAGAAGAAGAAGAAGAAGAAGAAGTTATTAAACTTGTATCAGCAAAGCTGGGCCTCCACCTTTAGTGAAGGGCAAGCAGAGTTTATCGAGAAGCAGCTCATCTGGCCCTGAAGGTCCCGTTCTGGGGCTCCTTCGGCTACTCGGCCAGGGCCCTGAGAAGGGGCTGCGCTCCCACGAATGGCCCTTTCGCAGTGGTGGTGCTTTGTTGCTGCCCGCCTGGCGCAAATGCCCCGAATTCCTGCCCGGCTGCTGTGGAGGCCGAGCGAGCCCGGATGGTGAGACAACAGCCGCGGCCCCCCAAGGCGTAAAACTCGGCATTCCTGGCTGACAGCTGGAAAGGCCATAATGGGGGGCTGAGATGTTCCTTCTGCTGCTGAGTGCAGAGTCTGCCAGGGGGACAGTCCGGGTGGGGGGTGAGCGAATTCGAGAAGGAGCTGGAGGGAAGGGGGAGACGGGAGGGGCGGCTCAGCTTAGCCCGTGGGCTCGGATGTGGGGGGTCCCTGCGCTTCCTCCCCCTTGGCTGATGTCTACGGCCTGAAGCCGGGTCAGCAGCCAGCTCCTTGGCTGGGGCTGGGGGGGTCCTGCACCAAGCTGCCCAGGTCAGAGCAGGAACCAAGTCCTGAGAGTCGCAAGGGGCCCCCAGGGGCCTCTAGTCCTACCCGCACCTCACACCAGGGCAGAAAGCAGAAGGAAACCGAATCTGGTGTGTCTTGGGGCGCCGTGCAAAGTGACGGCCGGACAGCTGATGCGTTTTCTATTGCTACCACTGAGGGGGGAGGCAGGGATGTCCCCCAGGTGGGGTCCAAATGTAAAGGTGGTGCACATAAGAAACAGACAGTGCTCCGGTTGGCCGCCTCCTTGACCCAACTCTGCAGACACCCCTGGATGGAAGGAAGAAGAATTGGGACCCTGAAAATGGAGACACGCAGATGTCCTCTGGAGAAAATTAAAACTGTCCAAACCTCATAAATGTGTAAAATTCCTGTCTGTTGCTGTCCAGTTAGAAACTCCCAAAGAGATGGTTTTCATCGTTTTTTTTAAAGGAAAATGGGGTGGGGGCTAATCAGATTTTAGGGTCAAGCCATTCCATAGTGAGGGGCTGCTTCAGCAAAGGTCCTCCTCAAGCTCCGATTTCTCTGGGATAGGCCCCCTGAGCCTCCCCTCCTGGCTAGGTTGTGTAGGTCAGGCCATTCCTGGAGAAGACCATGGCCCATGCTTTAAAGGGCTGTGCAAGTAACAACCAGAACCTTAACTTGGGCGTGGCAGCCAACGTGGTTCCCCAACATAAGGGCTATTTTCTAAACCAGCCAGCTTTGGCCAGCAAGCAGGTAGCCTCATTCCAGCCCCAACTGTAGCTTCCAAAGCATCTTCAAGGGCAGCTCCCTGCTCAGCAAATTGCAGCAGTCTGACCGTGAGATGACAGAGGCATGAGTCACTGTCTTCAGCACCTTCTGGTCCAAGAAAACGTAGAACTGGCAGACCAGACTGAGCTGGCTGAAGGCTGCCCTGGCCGTGACCTCCATCTGCTGTTCTAGCAGGGGCTGCAAGCCCAGAAGAACCCCCCACCCATTGTGTAGCGTCTCTTTTGGGGAAGTGCCCAAAAGAGAGAGCAAAGATGGAACATCCTTGGATGAGGGGGGTCTCTCTACCAGCAACAACTCCATCTGAGTTGCTGTCTAGGTCAAAACCCGCCTCCCTCTGCTGGGTCTCCTGCTCTTCCTGGGGCAACGATGAACAGTTGAGGGTGTAGATGGAGCAAAGAGTTTCCAACGTGTGGCCAACTTCTGGGGTGCAGCTTAGCTTAGCTTGGCTTTTGAGGAGTACCAATGCAATTTGTAGGGTGGGGTTGCCTCTTCTTCTGTCGTTTGGGCTGCCCCCATGCTGGTTTTAAGGCTCTGGTTGCGCCAGATTTCCAGGCTAATAAAACACCTCACGTGATAACAGACTGTTTCATCCTTTACTCCACTCCTTTTCTTTTGCAAAGTGAAAAATAATGCCTGTTTACTAGATCTGCAGAAACAGGACTGTGTCCTTGCATGAAGTGTTTGTAGTGAAGCTCTCAGGAGAGGATGAGGTCGTCTTACCGTACATAGATTGAGGAATCCCACTTTTTGAGCCCTGAAGGTACTCCCCCATTTCTTTTCAAAAACTGTTTGGGAAGGGCCATTTTCACGCTCCTTCCTTTTCCATTCTTTTGTCCCCCAATAACAGTTTGAAAATAACCATGATTGTTTTGACTTCTGCCAAATCAGAACCACCGAGATCAAGGAGCAGAAATAATTGTCTGGCCTGGACCTATCCTGAGTCCTCCAGGAACAAAAATCACCTCGCCCCCACCCCTCCTTCCCCCTCTGCGTAGAAGGAAAGAAAAGAAAGGAGACACATGCTCAGAAGGCTGGTCTTGTTCTGCGTCCATTTTTCCAGAGAACTGACAGAATCTGGCTCATTTCATCCTAGCACCTTTCCCTGGGCCGAGAGGGAGCTTCAAAGCCATGACCCACCGTGCCCCTCGAGGACCTTCTGGGCAGCTGAAGCTGAAGAGCTGGAAGGAGGCTTGTGGCAGGAAGGCTGGCTGGGGAATTCTGGGAATTGAAGTCCACACATCTTAAAGTTGCCGAGGTTGAGGAACCCTGCCCTAAAGATTGCACAGTCTGGAACCAACATCCAGGCCGTGCTGTATGGAGAGGGCATGGCCTGGATGGCATTGGGCATTGTGGCTGGAGACTGGTGGGGCAGACATGGTGTGCAGGAGCAGTATATTTCCGCTCAGAGGGTCCTGGTTTCTTCCCATGATAGAACTGTAAGAGGAGAGCCGTGTTAGTTGAGGGGATCCAAAAGCTCGAAGGAGCCTGAGCAACAAATTCTTTTAAAAGGCAGAAGCTTTCGTGAGCTGCAGCAAACTCCATCAGGTGCCTAGAGTGGCTTTGCCAGGGGAGATGCCAGGAGACTGGAGAAGAGCTACCACTGTTCTAATCTCTCCCCTGAGAAGTGGCGGTGGGGAGGTGGGCCCCGGGGACTACAGACCAATCAGTTCGACATCAGTACGGGGGGAAATTCTAGAAAAGATGATCAAAGAATGGCTTTGCAAGTTCTTAGGAAGGAACAAAATGATTACTAGAAGCCAGCAACAGTCTGTTAAAAATAGGTCACATCAGACAAATCTTATTGCCTTTTTTGCCAAAGTGACTGAAGGAGTAGATCGAGGGAATGCAGTGGCTGCAGTGTACTTAGACTTCAATAGAGATGTAACCAAGTTGTGTGTGTTTCCTGCCTGATGTTCCCACAATGTGGGATGGACAGTTCCACTGACAGGTGGATTCACAGCTGGCTGAATGACCATACCCCATATGTGGCCCTTAATGGATCTATTACGCCTACATGGAGGGAGATATGCAAGGGGGTCCTTTAGGGCTCTGATATGAGCTCAGTGCTCTTCACCCCCTCTATAAATGCCTTAGAGAAGGGGATAAAATAAATGCTTGGCACATGTGTAGGAGGGGGAACTGCTAACACCTCAGAAGACTGCTCGAGGTTCAAAAGGATCTTGATAGGCTCGAACACTGGGCCCTGTCCCACGAAAGGCTGCTCAAAGGTGAGAAATGTAAGGTTAGGCAGGAACAACCAGGTGCGCAGATACATGATGGGGGGACCTGGCTCAACAGTAGTATTTGTGAGAAGGGTCTGGGGGTCCTGGTGGACACAGACTAAGCATGGGCCAGCAATGTGATCCAGCTGCCAAAACAGCCAATGCAATCTTGGGCTGGATCGAGTTTAATGTTGAGTTCACAGGAGGTGACAGTTGCGCTCTCTGCAGCCCCGGTCAGCCCACGCCCGGAATACGGCGTCCACGTCTGGTCACCACAGTACGAAAAGGATGGTGAGGGGTGGAAAGCGTGCAGAGCAGCGGGACAAGGACGGTGAGGGGCTTGGAGGCGAACTCCGAGGAAGAGCGACTTGATCCGTTCGGCCCAAAGAAGGGAGGGCGAAAGAGGCCACCGGAAAACGGCCCTCCAGTCCATGGAGGGATCTCCCGGGGAGAGGAGGGGGGTTCTTCTCCAGAGCCCCCGAAGGGAAGACAAGGGCCGGCAAGGGGGAGTTCTGCAGAGGGAGAGCCCATCTCAAAAGGAGGAGGACTGTCCTGCCCGTGAGAGGCGGGAAGCGGTGGACCAGCCTCCCGCCTGGCATCACGGGCGCTCCGTCCCTGGAGGGTCTCAAGGAAAGGCCAGGCAGCCCTTTGTCTGCGATGGTCAGAGGATGCCTGCCCTGGGCAGGGGCTGGACTAGAGGACCCCCCAGGCCCCTTTCAGCCCCAGAGATCTATGATCTCATTTTGAGGTATTGAAAATGCCAGCGAGCTCTGTTCAGTTACTCAGCCATTGGGTGGGGGTGGGGGGTCCTTTCTTTCTATGAAGTCCAGGCCAAGTCAGATGGCCAGACTGACTGACAGGAGAACAACCCAGAACTACATTTATGAATCCCTTTGATATGTTAACCTTTCTTTCTTCTTTCTTCTGTAATATGTGACTTTGGCGAGGGCTGCAGGAATTAAGACATCTGCCCAGAACCTTTGCACTGAGCCAGCAAAGACACTATAAATTAGAGTGACATATTTAAAGACAGATGCAGCTTTTCCATTACAAAGTTTTGTAGACTCGCTCCAATCTCAGCTGGAAACGGAAGTGCTTTTCTCTGGCAATATTTGACGTGTGTTTAAGTAGAGAAAGAGAAGGGTAAATCTCAGGTTGTTGTGTGCAATCGTCGGCTCCGTTGGTTGCTGATTTGGGAGACATCGAGCAAAAAAGGTGGGTTTTTAAGCTGGCGGATTGTCATCTTTTCTGTTTCAGTAATTCCAGTGAGAAATTGAAGCATGCATAAAACACCATGAAAAAAGAGTAAGAAAGACGGTCTTTCTGTAATTGGATCCCTGTTTACACTGAAATTCTGTTCTGTTCTGTTCTATTTTCAAGATACGCATTTATTCATGTTATTTATTTATGTAATTTCTATAGTCGCCAATCTCAATCCAAGTGTCTCTGGGCGGTGCACAATTTCATTGGAGCAATACCACACCAAATACAACCAAGCAGGGGGGTCAAAAGAGTCAAGATGGTGGCCACAACCATGCAATCAACCCCCCTTTTTCTACATGTGTTGCATGACCGCGCCTGCTGCCTTGACTTTTTCTTTAACACCCCCCCCTGCGACCAAGCAAACCATTGCTGTTTCCCAAATGATCCAAGCGCACGTCCCATTAATCAAACATTGAGACAGCATTTTTGCATGTTTTTGGCAATTTGCTTGTGCAGTTCAGAAATACAGAATGGAAAACTATGCCGTAGAGCTAGAACAATTAAAATCAACTGCAAACTTTGGCCAGGCACATTATCCTGTGTGCAATATTAGAAATAATAGAAACGACGACAAAACAGTGAAGTGTTCATTAAACCTGGGCCAGTTGGGAATACCAAAGTCCAGCGAGAATATTTAGAAGAGAAGAGGGGGGGTTGTGTGCGCGCTTTGCTGGGACGAACGGCACGAGGCCGGAGCCCAGAGCGCCCTACGCTAGAACGTGCCGGCCTCGAAAAACCGAAGTGAGATCCGTTCCTTCTCCTGGATAACGAGGATATTAATCTCTTCACCGTGAAGCAACTTCGAGTTTATTGGAGGGCTCCAGATGGCAGGGAGAAACAAGCATCTTCCGACTGGGTTGAGTTCCCTGCGCAAAAGTGAACCCGGGAAAGGTTTTTTTTTTTCCCTTATAAGGAAAAAAAGCTTTTTTTCCAATTGCATGGAAGCCCAGCAACTTCCTGACAAAGTTGCCATTCCCTTTGCCAGAGAGATGAGACATCTGAGTCGATTCAAGGCTCTTTTGGGGGGGCCAAAACTTCACTGAAATTCAGAGTAGTACTACCCCCCCTTGCTGCTAGTCAATCCCCGCCCCCCCAGGTCCTCAGCCTGCCTCCAGAAGACCGGGCTGCCAAACTGGGCGTGGGGGATTCCTTCCCAACGGTGTGCAGAGGTGGAAAGGCCTCGGAGAAGCTTGCCGGACCTGCCCGCGCCGCCCGCAAAGCTGGTCTCCGTGGCCAGCCGCTGCCGGGCGTCCTGCAAGGCCAAGGGCAGCTTCCTGCGGGAGCGATGAGAGACGGGTGTAAGGCGAGAAGGGACCGTCTTCTGGCGGCCGCCTTCCCCACTGGCAGCCTCGCCACCCACGGATGCGCGGACCCCTGGCTATTAATAAGATTGTCAAGGAGATTTAGTGCCAGCTTAAGGCGTCGGGAAGCGGTTCCCCCGGTCCTTCCCGGGTTCGGCCAGAGCGGCAGCTGCGAGATGCGGCGGCCACCCATCACGAGCGCGGCCATAACTCGCATTTCGCTCCAAAAGGCGAGGGGGAAGGGGGGCCGCTCCATTCCCTCGGCCTTTGGCTCCTTCTGCTGTGACGAGCCGTAAAAGAGGCCAGCAAAGTTGGAAAAACTCATTTTGATTGGCAGCGGGGCATGGAAAATTCCCTCGGCAAAGAGCAGGCTGATCCAGGCCTCGGAAGAGACGCGGCTGGGTTTCGCGTCGGCCGAGGGGCTCGCGGGCCCGTAGCGAGCGCGGCCGAGGAAGGGGCGCTGCTCCGCTGGCCGGCCGGCCCCTGTTCCCGGGACTCCCGCTGGACTCCTTCAGGGCAGAGGTGATTCAGAGGCCCTCTCCGGGCGAAGGGGCAGCCAAAACGCGGAGGAACCTGCGGTAGAGCAAACTCTGAAAGATGGGTGGCCAGGCATAAGCGAGGCTGACCTCCCGCCCCCACGGAGGTTGGGGTTTGTGGGGCCTGGAACAAATCCCTCCAGCTTCTGAGAACCGCAGGCCGGCAGGGCAGGTAACACTCTGCACATTCTCAGGAACATCTTCCACAGCTCAGCTTTGACACTGTGAACAGCACTGATCTGTGTAGCAAATACACATGTAACCTAGAAAGAGCCTGTTTCCCTCTTTCCTTCTGAGGGGGAGATCTGGGTCCCTCCGGTGCCCGAGTGCTCAAATGGGGTCGCCGGGCCTGGGGGCCAGGAGGTGGGGCTGAGCCCCTACATTGCTTATGTTGACTTGTGCTTGGCGGGTGGGGTTCTACCCCAGCTGCTCTTCCTCTGTGTGGGTTTGTCGCTTTTCTGGGTTTTTTTGTTTTTTTTAATACTTTTAGATTTTCTTTTAACACAGCCGGCTGCGCAGAGCCATGAGTCTGAGACGGGCGCCATATAAACTGAAATAGTCAACCAGCCAGCCAACCGACCCGTTGCTCGCATCCGACAACCATAGGCCAAGAGATGCTGGTTCTCGCAGGCTGGGCACCGGGGCCGGGGCTGGGGTGGAGAAATAGGGTCGTCTTTTGCAGAAAACTGCCCTCCATTCATCGGGACGCCGAGAGAAGCCTGGTCCTTGCGGCCGAACTGGAGCCGCTAGCCCCCTCCAGACCGGGGGAGCCGTCAGCTGTTCTCCATTATTTATGGGCCCCACATGGGGCTGGGAAAGGAGGGGCGGGACAGGCCCATCGCTCTGGCCTGGAAGCAGGAGTGCCCAGGAGAGTCCCGCAGCTCCCGTTCCCCGCTTTTTGTAACTGCCTCCCTGATCCCCGGCAGGAGCCGGGATGGTCTTTCCACTTTCGAAGTGCAGCGAGAAGCCATTTGCTCCAGTCCTTTTCTAAAAGCGGCCTTGGCTGGGGGGGGGGCGGGGGGGATTTATGAGCTAGAGGTGCGGAGGGGGCTTATGAGCGCCCTCCCTGCCCCCCTTTGCAAAAGAGATGGGAAAGCCACCCAAGGATGGGAAAGATCTTCCGGGGGGCTGAAGAAGGGGGAACCTGGGGGCCAGGTTAAACCACCAATCTTCAGTGGAAGCCAGATGCTTCCGGCCCCGCAGGACGATCAGCTGTTAGAGCAGGAAGGGAGCATGAGATCAACTAGTCCACCCCGCCAAATTGGAACGGATTTCGTTGCTGGGCTGGGTGGGCAACGCCAGAGCCAAATCTCTCGCGAGGCCGATGCTCGTCCTGGTCCTTCAGAGCAGGGGCGGAGCTGGGCTCACTGTGGTAGGTGAGCTGTTTCGGTGCCAGGGGGCAGCAAAGGGGCAGGCGTGGATGCGGGGAGGGGAGCATCATTTATGGGAAGCTGCCCACATCACTTTTATTCATCCACAGATCTGCCTCACTGCATTCAACATTAAGTTGCAGATATAAAAAAAAATCTGTACCCAAAAATCATGCGTAAATAAGCTGTTCGGTTCTCTCTCCCCCCCCCTCAGTGCACTTTTCAAAATAGTCCATCGTGGCATGCACGATGCGAACTGGATTTTCAGGATTAATCTGCAGTGTTTAAAACTGTCAGAAAATTTACATGCAAACGTTTACAAAACTCTACATTTTTCAGATGGAAATGGGAACACCTAAACACAAATTCTATGAAGCTTTTTTGAAATCATAGACTTCTTTGTCTTATCAACCATGGTTAAGTCTGGGTGGTTGTGTGGCAGGTGTTTGTTATTCTTATTAAACATCTGCCTGTTCCTTGGGAAGGACTTTTGTGGTTGTTACATACACATCAACATGAAATCGCAGCTGCCCATTCTTTAGCTGGTGTTGGCCGTCAGTCGCATTGAGTTCTTCCCAAGAACCGAAGATGCCCTAACGCAGGGTTCCTCAACCTCTGCCACTTTAAGATGGGTGGACTTCAACTCCCAGAATTCCCCAGCCAGCAAGGCTGGCTGGGGAATTCTGGGAGTTGTAGTCCACCCATCCTCAAGTGGCCAAGGTTGAGGAACCCTGCCCTAACGTATCCATGTCTATGAGTGGATCCAAGCAGGGTGGCCTTTTCTAATTGACAGATGGAACATTTTGGGTATGGCACCCCGTTTGCCAATAACCCCTGGCACCACCACATCCGGTTTACGCCATAATCTTTCAGTTTCGATTTTCCAATCTTGATACTTTATCATCTTCTCCAATTCTTTGTCTTCTATTCCACTATCCCCAGTATGACGATGATCTATCTACCGCAGCCGACTCCAAAAGCCCCTGGGAGGGATGAAGAGTGACATCGCTGGGAGCCCTCAACTTAAAGGGGTTTTACCTTTGATCTCCTGCCGAGTCAATGCGGGCCGGGGATGACGGGAGCTGCTGTTTACACATCTGGAGGGTTCAGAGACAGGGCGGCCGCTGCACACGTTTGCCCAGAAGCGCAGCAAAACAAACTCAACGTCCCAAAGTTGATAGGCGGCTGGTCCATCCAATCGCTCTGGCGGGGCAGAGGGAGGACCACCAACAGCCCACCCGAGGTTGCAAACGGCAGCCCGACCCAGTGCGGGGAGGCTGTGCCCCTGCATTCGTCTGCCCTCGTGGGCAGCTGAAGAGCAGTGTAAAATGCAACACATTTGCATCAGTCCAGGGACCGGGCTGCCCTTGACATGGCAAGGTTAATGGGAAGCAGGGGGAACGGAATCGCCCTTTTTCCCTGGACCCCCAGGGGCCAGAGGAGCCCTCCTTGCCCCTTCCCTTCCCTTCCCTGCCCAGCCACCCGACCACTGGCGGGCAGAGGGAGAGAGGTCGGGGGGCTCCTGCATCTGATCTGGGCTGAGTTGATCCGAAACGAAGGAGGGGACCATCAGCTGCTTTCCGGCTGCTAAACCGAGTTACTCCAACCTGGTGCCCCCTGCACTGCTCCCTCGGCAGTTTCTCTCCTTTCCTTCATCTGAGCCCCCAGAGTGCGGAATCGCCTTTGACTCGGCAGCTGGCCCCAAAAGAAGAGGCACAACGCCCCACGCTAATTCAAGCCGGCAAATAAAAACCCGGTTCTGGCTGCCATCACCAAGGGGCCCAGCCTAGGCCCGGGAGGGAGGCTCTTCCTGAAGGTGGGGCCAGAATGGACAAACGGGGTTTCTGGTTCCCAGCCCCCAGATCTCACCCAAACGGGGGTCCGGGTGGAACCTCTCCCGAATCATCTCCCGGGATGGGTTGACTCTGCTTGGTGTTGGTGGTCCTGAGGTTACCGAGGTAGGAAGCCACATAGTGCTTTATAAGCCCCAAATAAAATGTTTTAGAAAGGGAAAGAGGGGGTGGATAAGGCTGGTTAGCTGCCGGCCCGGCAGGTACTTCGTCTTCGTTTTAAGAGAGAGGAAATATTGACTTCCTGCTAAGAGCCAGCTGGAACGGGTCCATGATGGGTCTTTCTTTTAAAGATAAAACAAAACAGCCAGATGCTGAAATAAAGGGGGAAATGAGGGAAAACGAGGGGTCAGCGCTCTTCCGGCCCCCGGCTTGCTCAGCCGTCTCCCAGGGAGGAATTTGTTCATCGGAGATCTGGTTTCCTTTGAGTGATGTCTCAGGAACGTTTGTGGTCGACCAGCGCCCCGGCCTTTCCATTGCCGGGGGACAAAGACGCGTGCCCCCCTCCCCTTCTCTCCCCCCATCTGGCCACATTGCCACGCTGGCCTCGGGTCTTCCTGGAAGCCATTCGTGCGCCAAGAGCAGCCCAAGGCTCTCCTTCCACGGAGGCTGCGCTTGGCAGCCCTCAGGAGGAAGAGCGCAATGATGGGGGGGGCGGTTTGACCAGGGCCCAAGGGAAGGGTTCTCCGGGGGGGTGAGGGCGGGAAGGAAGAGGAGCTCCGGCAGGGCTGTGCTGGGTCCCCTTTCCACGGACACTGACCAGGTGGGAGCAGCTCAAGAGTTTGGGGGCTGGATCGGGCCAAAGGCCGGTCTGCTCCAGCCTCCTTTCGCTGGCCTGGGGGTCCCTGGGCGACGCCCACACCAGCACCGGCTGTGCACAGGGATGCCGGGAACTGGTCTGCCCCCGTGAGTCTCTGGTACCAGCCACCACGAAGCCACGAAGGTCCTCACACGAACAGTACACCCTTTTGTGGGTTTAATTCTCCTGTTGGGTCGCCATTTTATGTTTTATAGACTGGGTTGCCTTTTTCTGTCTGTTTTTGCGATGCGCCATCCAGAATCAAACTGTCCGAGTTGGGCGGTCCTGCAAATCCAATACATAAATAAACAAACAAACAAACAAATGCAAACTGTGTGATTGGTGAAGTCCATCATTCAGAGACCCCTGCTGTCCCTCCCCCGCCCCCGGACACCCATGCCCCTTCCCCCAACCCCAACCCCAACCCCCGCCAGACGGCTTCTTGGCGTGGGCACCTTTCTCCAGCCACCTGCCCCACTCCGGGACAAAGCCGGGTTCAGCATCAACCGGGACGGCCGGGGGAGGCTGCAGCCCCCAAACTGGTTTCCTGGCTGGGCCCCACTGGCAAAAACACATCCTTGCGGTCCTGATCTGGTGAAAATGACCCCATTAGACCGGCCCGGTGAGATCAAGGATATCTGGATAGGAAGCCTGGACGGGAAGCTCCAGCAGATGCAACAGCCTGTGCCATCCGTCAAAGCCAGCGCCTCTCAACCCTGGCAACTTTAAGACGGGTGGACTTCAACTCCCAGAATTCCCCAGCCAGCTTGGCTGGCTGGGAGATTCTGGGAGTTGAAGTCCACCCGTCTTAAAGTTGCCGAGTTGAGAGCCGCTGATCTAAGCACTTCCTGTCCCCACCCAGGGGTGAAGGAGTCACTCACGAAACAAGATTCTTTGGGGCATCTTTTTCATTCTCTGTAGGCGCACACAGGGCACGGAAATTGGGGGGGGGGTCCCTGCTGGAACAGCTATTCTATGCATTTGGAAGAAGCCCCCTGGGGCCCCCAAACATGCCAGAAAATGGGGAGGACGGCAGAGGAGCCACACCGGGTAAGGCCTCTTGGGCTAAAGAGCTCCGCATGTAGAAAAGTAGCCCTGCAGGGGGAAGAATGCTGCTTCCCCTTTGGGGCTGGCTCCCCATGAGAAAAAGGGAGTCTTTCAGACACAGATGGTGGCGGGGTGCCCGCAGGGTGTGGCCCCCAAAAGGAAAGATGTTGGCCAGGATGGTACCCTCTGCTTTTTTACCCTGGACACCCCCTGGACGGTGCCCAGATTTTGGAGCGGGGCTGCCCGGCTCTTCTCCTTCGGAAGCAGGCCTGCAACCTCCGGCCAGAAACAGAAGGGGCCCCCGGGAGGAAGAATCCAGTTCTCGGGAGCCCCCTGAAGATCCTGGGACACCAGCCGGGGAAAGGACGCCCGCGGGTCTCTCTTGCCGGGCGGCTGGAGCCCCGCGTTCCCACGCGCCCAGCGCCCTGCCCCGCTCCCTCCTTCCCCCCGAGGGGGACCTTCCCCCGGAGGCGCGTGGGGCAGGGGTCCGGCTGCCTGGGAGGAGAACGACCCCGAGGGCGCAGGGGCGGGGGGCAGCGGAGGGCAGGAAGACCCCGGGGCGCCCCCGGAGGGCGGGGGCCTCCCGCTCCCGCCACGACCCTCGGCGCAAGGAAGGGCGCTCCGCTCGCCACGGAGGGACGCGCCGAGGGCGGCCCTTCGGGACAGAACCGCGGCGCGTCGGAAGCGCCCGAGCGAGACGGAGGGGGCCGAACTCGGTCGTTCTGTTCCTCTCCTCGGTGATTTGTTTTGTAAAAGAAAAGAGAAAACACACCACGCATCTTGCCAGCGTCACGAGCAGCATTCGCTTTACAGTGCAACTTAGCAAAATCTGTGTTGTCCTAACCTTTGTACAAGTGCTATCATTCACACGGGGGCGTGTGTTCACCCGCGCACGAATCACTTCTAGAAGATAAACAAAATAAGCAGAACAGGCGAACCCTAATTAACTAAGAATATAACCAGTCACTACGGCAACCTTCTACAGATACAGACTAAAGAATCATTTGTAAAGAGAAACATGGAATATTTTAAATGAAATAATTAACATTGTTTACCTCCTCAGTGATTAGTTTTGTAACAGAAAAAGAACAATCAAAAATGCAGCCTTCCTTTTTGCTGAAGTCATGAACAACTCAGACTTATAATGCAATTTACAAACTACATTTTCTTATGTTTTTCTGTAATATGTAAACTCTAGCAAGTATAATACAAAACAAAAAGAACATGTTTAACTATGGTTAACGTTTTGCAAAAAAACCCTAAAACTTTCTTAAACTGAATCTGGTGGAATATTGTCCTTATCTGAATCCTATTAAAACTGAAAGCAATTAAAAGTTCAGTTTCAATTAAATCCTATTCCAGTGTTTTCAAATTGACTTAAATAACAAGTAAGGTCCATCAGATTCTATCTAGGACCACAACATTTTAAATTTGTGATTAAACGTTTTACACAATAAAGACAAATGTAAAGAAGAACACTTAAGAGAACCCTTGAAGGAAGCTGAGAACGGCTTCTTCGTTTTGCTATGGTTAATGAGCACATAGATGTTGTACGTGGTTTAAAAAAAAAAAAAACGTAGCTTTCCATTTATTACGTGCCCACCACAGTAAAGTAGATTCAAAAATTTGCCAATTTTCAGAGGCTTGTTTGGAGGCTGATGTCTTCCTGCAGCGATTCCCTGAAAAGATACAGGGAAAATAAATGGTTAATCCCAGTGCACATCGCAGTACATTGTAACAGCAGGAGAGCACATAGGAGTTAGCTCTGTTGATTTTAACCCCGCAACTTATTTATTTATTCATTCATTCATTTATTTATGTATTCATTTATTTAATTTCTGTAGATGCCCATCTCAACCAAGTGACTCTTGGTGGTGAAAACAATTCTAAAACAATGAAAACAATGAAAAACAATACAAAAATAAATATATACAGCAGCCGAGAAAAATTATAACCATAGATTCAATATAGCCAGGAAATGGGGCCCTTAACACACTCGGGGCCCCAGGCACATAGCCAGGTCTTTAAAGCCTCGCGAAAGGCCAAGGGGGTCGGGGCCAACCTAATCTCCGAAGGGAGGGTGTTCCAGAGGGCAGGGGCTATGGCAGAGAAGGCACGTCTCCTGGTCTCTGCCAGCCAGCGGCACGCCCGGCCTGCCGGACCGAATCGGATGGGTAGAAACTATTGGGAAAGACGGTCCCTTCGGTAACCCGGTCCGAAGCCACGCAGGGCTGTAAAGGTGACAACCAGCCCTTTGAACTGCACCCGGAAACACACCAGTAAACAATACAGCTCACGCAGTAGTGGTGTTACATGTGTCGCAAATCCAGCACCACTTACTCCCTGCGCAGCCGCATTGTGCACCAGCTGAAGCTTCTGGATGCTCTTCAAGGGCAGCCCCACGTAGAGTGCGTTGCAGTAGTCCAAGCGAGAGGTTACGAGGGTGTGGGCGACTGTGAGCAGAGCCTCCCGACCCAGGAATGGACGCAACTGGCGCATCTCCCGGAGGCGTGCAAAGGCCCTCCTGGCCACCTGCTCTTCCAGCGGGAGCTGTGAGCCAAGTTACCAATGACTCTAAATTCCCTTTTCAATAGGAGAGAAGATCCGTAGCTCAGGGCTGAACGGTGGAGTTCTTGGTGCTCTCTGAGCCTGGTGGTTTGCTTGCGGGCGTTTCATGACCCGACTTCATCAACGGCCTATTTGGGTAACGAAAGGTCTGCAAGCAGGCTCAGAGAGCACCAAGAACTCCAGAGATTCCCTTTGGCTCTGGTTTATTTTTTATTATTTATTTATGTATGTATCAAATTTGTCACCGCCCATCTCTGGGCGGTTTACAAAGTGGTTAAAATAAATTAAAATTACAATATACAATAACCTTAAATAAATGAAGAATAAGTAGATCCAAGGGTAGACGTTACCAAGCATGGATAGGAGAGAAATCTGTTCGGTTCGCCTTGGAATGCAGATCTGTCTGTTGGAAATGCAGCAAACTGGGTCTGCCTTGGTTCCGTAAGGAGAAGGCACTGGGCTAAGCAGGGCTTGGGAGAACCGGAGGGGATGCGAGAGACTTCCCGGGTGTGGGGAATGGCTTTCCAGGGGTGGGGGGCTTCCCAGACTCGCCCAAGCAGAACCCATCAGAGCAACTACTAAAAACAATGCACAGTTTAGGGGCTGGAGTAATTTCCTCCTGGCCCAGTTCTTGGGGGCTTTGGGCAGACGGGCAACAGCTGAGGGCATAAAACACTTTCCCCATCCTGGCACCCCAGATGTGTGAGACAGCCACGCCTCCAAGTTTGTGCATCAAGACTTTTCGAGGGCGCCTGGTTGGGCACGCATACGAGAACCCCAGTTTCAACACCTGCCTTCAACTCTAGCAAAGGGAAGGAAGATTCTTGGCAAAGTTGAAGGCCTATTTTTGATTTCCCAGGGCTGTTACTGACATCTAGTGGCCCATAAAGCGGTTTTCTGCTCTTTTTCCAAAGCCGTGAGCCCACAGCAGCTCAAGTGGATGGGTGAGCCCCAGGAGAAAGGACACGCAGTCTGTGGGCTAGAGCCGGGGAGGCCAGGGGCACGGGGGGGGGGGAACGACTCGGCTTCTGCACTTGCTCCCAAAGCAACGGCACACGACAGAAGTGGCGAGGCTTCAGCTTGCATGGTTGAGGACACCATCCTGACCTTTCTGACCGCCCCCCTGGGCCCGTTTGTATTCACTGGTTCACCTGATTCACTGCGGCTCAGACCCTGCGTTTTCCGGCTGTTCGGCTTGCCCTTGATCCGGAACTGCTGCTGGATCTTCGGGTTGACCTGGAACTTCCAGCGGTTCGGAGACTTCCGCTTCACCAAGAGCTTCTGCCTGACTCTCTGGAGCATCTGCCCGGCCTGAGCCTTCTTCCGGCCAGCCAGCACCTTCGGACTGGTCAGGAGCCCCTGGCAGCCCCGAGGGCTCGGTTGGCACGGAGGCAGCGGGATCTGTGGGCTCCACTTCCTGGTCAGGCATTTGGACAACTTCTTGGAGAACTTCGGAGGCTTGAGGCAAAATGCCAGTTTCAAAAGCATCCAGCCTCATTTCCATCACGTTGCGAATTAAGCCTATGTGAGGAATCAGCCCGGGTTGAGAATGTAACCTGCGAGGGGCTTTAGGGCTGATCACAGCCAACCCCAACCCGTCCCCCTCCCCTAATGCAGCTGCTTTGCAATGGAGCAAGAGTTGAATCTCCTTCTCATCAAAAGCTCTGACGACCATCCTGGTCACTCTGGGCTTGGAATAAGACTATTGGGCAGTGGAAGCCACGACCGGGAGGGGTGAGGGGCGGGTGGGTTTGATTGGCTTAGTCTCTGCTTGCTGCTTTTTTTAAGGACGCTATATCGTTTTATCAGTCCAGCCTGTTCTTTGTTTTCTGTTCTTACCTCTTCCTGACTGCAGTGCGGTATAAAGTTATCCCCCCTCCTTTACAAACAGCCACCCATTCTATAAGGGACGATGTTCTTCAGCCTGGTGGAAACCCAAGATCATTTCATCCAACGATGGCAGGCTAATTGGCTCGGTCCAGATGAAGTTGCCTCCCCACCTCTAAAGACTAAAAATCTCTCTCAGGTGGAACGTGCCAAACCTCCCCAGGGAGCTGACCCCAATCTCCCAGAATTCCCAGCTAGGAATTCTGGGAGTTGTAGTCTGTACATCTGGAAGCTGCCTTTTTGAGTAAGGAATCACCAGCTTCAAACGGGGCAGCCAGAATGGAGGCAAAGCAAACGGGAGGGAGCCCCAGCAGAACCCCCTTCTGCCCCACTCGCAGCCCCCAACAAGGAGAACCGAGGAAGACGGGGAGCCCACACGCAGCTGCCCCCTCGCAGGGGAAAGCATTCTGAATATGGGGCCGGGGAGGTGGAGACGGATTCAGCCGCCTCCTGCTAGGGGTGCCTTTGCTCCTCTGGAGGGAGCGCCTGGGGCTGGAAGCCCCCTCGGTCTAAAGAGAGGGGCATTTGCTAGCCTAGTCCCTGTTTGTTTCGCTCACGGGAACGGCTTGAACGTGGCGCAGGGTTCCGGCACAACTTTGTCCCCAGCGTTTTGGTGCTGGGGGGCCTTTCTCTGGCATTAAAGGGAGAGGTCCAGGGTCAGCCCCATGGAGCTGGGCAAGACCAAGAAGCAAGAGCTACACAGATTTGATGCTGGTTGGGGGTCAGTGCAGAACAAGAATTTGCCAGCCCCAGTTAGAGCAAGCTTGCTATGGAAGCATCTCTCGGAGTGCTCTGAAAGGCCCCCTCCCAGGCTTCTCCCTCCACCCCCCACCCCCCACCTCCACTGCGTGGCCATTTAGGGGATACCCTGCCCAGAGACTCCCCTCCTGCCTACTCTCCGTCCCGGCCCTCTCCTGGCCTCTTCCTGTCATTGGGACAAACAAAACTTCCCTCCCTCCCCTCCCTCCCTCCCTCTTTCTCCATTTCCTTCCTCCCTTCCTTCCTTCCTTCCTTCCTTCCTTCCTTCCTTCCTTCCTTCCTTCCTTCCTTCCTTCCTCCCTCCCTCCCTCCCTCCCTCCCTCCCTCCCTCCCTCTTTCTCCATTTCCTTCCTTCCTTCATTCCTTCCTTCCTTCCATCCATCCATCAGACTGAGCCTGGGATGACAAGAAAAGGGGCCCCACCAGGATTTACCTCCCTGCCATCGGCCAGGACAGCCCAGGACATCCTTTACTGCCCCCTGTGGATTGTCTGAGAATTTGAGGGGGGGATAAAATCTCACTCTGGCTGAGCCAAACAATCTCTGAGATAATCCACTCTATTTGCAGGGGACCAAATTGGGGTTGGGGGGTGGCTTTTTGGAGTATTTTCTTAGGAGAGAGATCGAAGAAGAAAAATATGAATAAACCTGACTGTTTTCACTGCATGAACAGACAGTGTGTTTCGTTCAAGCTTCTCTGTGGAAGAAGACAAGAATTTGTGGGGATTGGCAGGGGGAAGGAAGGGTTTCAAATTGCCCCAAAATTCAGGAGAGCTAAAAGGCAAACTGAAGAATTTTGGTCAGGGTTTCCTCACTTCCAAAAGTTATGCCGCAGTTTACA
The DNA here is from genome assembly GCF_059951505.1 of Python bivittatus. Taxonomy (NCBI): domain Eukaryota; kingdom Metazoa; phylum Chordata; class Lepidosauria; order Squamata; family Pythonidae; genus Python; species Python bivittatus. The sequence goes on along the minus strand of NW_028277079.1, from coordinate 1,051,756 downwards.
CTGTGTCTGCCTCTTTGCCTTGTCTTTGCAGTGTCGGGGGCAAAAGCCGTACAAGCCTGGTCCTGCTTTTGATCAGGGCTGCTCAGCAAAGTGCCGGATATACTGTAAGCGTGCTAGTAAAATTACGTTGCATCGTGATTTGGTTGCTTTAGGGGAGCCCGGTTTTGACCACAATGGTCCAGTCGAGTCTTCAGCCTCGGAAACTCTCCTCCAAGGAGACCCCAGCCCACCCCAGCTCTGCGTTTCCTGGGAGACTGCTGAGTGGGGAGGGGGTCAGTGAAGGGGGGCCTTGTTTCCTTCAGGCAACGTGTGAGCCCCTCATTTCAAAACAGCCCAACTGCTGGAGAAGCAGAACCTCACTTACTATCAGCAATGACTCGGCCGAGGATCTTCTGCTCCAGCAAGACCTCCATCCTCCCCATTATCCAAGGGATGAAGCCGGTCTCGATGTCTGGGGGGGAAAGAACAGGGTCACCGTTCTCACTCGGCCACTGCTATGCCCCCCTTTGCCAACCTGGGGCTTTCCGGGAAGGGATGGAGGACGAGGCCCATCATCCCTGGCCGGATGGCTGCACGGTGCCCTCCGCTGAGCCACACCAAGGAGCCCAACCCTGTGCCGGAGGCCGTCGGGAGCAGCTGCGATGATGTCATCCGTGTCATGATGTTATTTGTACAACGATGTCATGATGCATGTGACATCCATTGCCCCCCCCGTCACCTGGGCCCTGGGTCTGCTTGCCAAACAAGAACCGAGGGAGCCGTTGCAGTCTGTGACGGGGTCCTCGGCCTTTTAGTAAAATTTGCGAGTTGGAAAAGGTGCCACCAGACTCCTTCGAAGGCAAGCCAACGATCCGGAGCTAAGCAACTCCAGCATGCTTGTTAAACTACGAAGTCCTAACTGGGTGTGTTTTTAAGCAGAGATCTGCCCTGGGGCATGTCGGCAGCTGTGCATCCTGCAGCCGCAGATCAGGGGACCGTCACCCCGGGCGTAGGCGCACTGACATTCGTACAGACGCCTGTGTATCTTGTGTTGGAGCATGGAACATTTTTAGGCCAACGCCAGAACTAAAATATAGTTGCCTTTCAAAACTGGGACCCCTAAGAACGTTGCTTTGCAGCTAGCCGATAAAACATGCACTGGGGAAAAAACATGCCTTCAATGAATATATGAATGTATCCATGAAGATAATAAATGATTATGCCAAGGAAAGGTGCTTGCCAGAACTGTAGGCAAAGTGGCCAACGAAAACACACTTTTGAAAAAACATGACAAACTTATATACAAGGGTTCATACAAACCAGGGGTGTCTGCAGGGGTGGGGTCAAAAAAGTCAAAATGGTGGCCACAGCCATGTGATCCAAGCCTGGCCCTTTTCGATGTACATCACATGGTTGTGGCCACCACCTTGACTTTTTTGACCCCCTCCAGACATCCCTGATGCAAACTTTTTTTAAAAAATCACCTATGGGAATGGGATGAACTGAATGTACAAATGGAAAAATGAGAAATGTTGAATTGCACAAATCTGCAAAGGGGGAAGTCTGAAACAGACCCGTCCGTCCGTCCATCCCTAATCCTCACTAGCCTCCAGGATAAATCAGGATATCGAAACATGAAAGACCTCAGCCTGGGTCTTCTTTTCCGATTCCACCGTCAGGCTGGAAATCTCCAGCGCTAACCAGAGAAACCGTCTCCCCCTGCACCTCTTTCCACAGGATCATAGAAGTATCCGCTGTCGCGAAGGCTGCTGAAGACGGAAGGAAGGAGGTCCGAGAGGTAGCGCTGGGCGAAGGCCCGGGCTGCAATCTTCTCCGCCGTTTCTTTCTCCTTCTGCAGGATTTGCATCTGCTGCTTTTTACGACGTTCCTGCGGGAGGAAGCCAGACGCATCGTTCAGCCAACCTCCTTCCGTCTGCTCTGCTGGCTTTACCTGGGGCGACTCCAGCCTCTCCTGCCCAAAGAGTGCTGACCCCCGGCACGGCTTCTTTTGCTGTCCCAGGCAACCCCAGGGGTTCCTTCCTTGCTTCCCGCTTAAGATCTCCCCTCCATAATTCCCAGGCCTCAGAAGAGGGGGGCGGCACTCAAGGCCCCTTCCCAAGGCACCACCCGGTCAGCTTTCTCTACCACGCTTGCCCTGCAGAGGCAGAAGTCCCTGAAACGCCAATGCCAAGGTTGCCCGGGTAGTGGGACAATCTGGAGCAGCAGCCATGGGCTTCTGGGAGTTGAAGTCCACATGTCTTAAAGTGGCCAGGTCTGAGAAACGCTGCTCTGGAGCAACCCAACGACATTTGTGTTTCAGCCTCGGGAAGTGAACGGAGTGCCGAGAGGGCCAACTCTGCTGTTCAGGAGAGGTCCAGCCCTCTCTGGTGGGCCTTTTTCCAAACCCTCCTCCCAGAAGAGCAGCCTTGCAGGACCAGGTGCTTTGGACTTCAACCCCTGAAGATGCTGCAGAGGGTGCAGGTCTCTCAAGCAGCAGCACCTTAAAGCAGCCACAACTTTCCTGCAGTCATGCGGCTGCCCTCTGCAGCTGAAGTGCATCCTGGGAAAAGAGGCGCTTGCTTTCAGGCGTTCCTGGCGGGTGTTGCGTGCACGCTCCTGGGAGTTCCAAAGCACATTTGGGGTTGGGATCCAAAGCGCCGCACAGCCTTATGGACTGTGGCCAGACAGCTGCTTTCATAAGACAGCAACCACCGAAGGCCATAACAGGAATGCCCTTTCCTTTACTTTTTTTTCCTCCCAGAAACTGGGGTGGAGTGCCCTTAAAGATGGAGGTTCCATTTACTTTTTGGAAAAATAGCTGTACCTCGATATCCTCTCCCCTTCATCCTGTAGACACTTGCCTGCCCCGCTTTGGAAGGCGCTTCCACCAGCTGCCAAGGCCACAGCTTTGGGCCGAGAGACATCCGGTGCTGACTGTCGCTCCAAGACGTAGCAGAGGGAGAAAGGGGGTGCTGCCCCCTTCTTTTGGGCCCTGATCCCAGCTGGGATCAGCATGCACCCCTTTCCACAGGAAGGTCCTGACCCAAAAAGCATGCTCCTGCTCTTTCCCAAACCAAAAATGGCCTCCCCAGCCTCGCGTCTGCCCTTCCGTACCTTTTCTTCTCGGTGCCGCCTCTCTTGCTCTTCAAGGCGCTGGACCTCAGCGAGCTCTGCCGCCCGCAGTTCGTGGTAGGCATACTGATGCATGCGCAGATTGGCCAGCTCCTCTTCTTCCATCACCTCCAGCAAAGCCTGCTCTATGGTTTTGCCCACCAAGACCTCAAGCATCGGCCGGACTTCGATATCAAAATCAAAAAGCTGAGATGGGGAAAACAAACCCGAAGCAGAACATTTAGGGCGGGCCTTAAATTTGGGAGAAGGGGCTTCTGGGATTAGTGTTCTGCAAATTTCCTTTTCGGGGACTGTCTGTGAAGGGGGACATTTTTGGGGGAGAACCCCCTTGCCATTACTCTGCCTGCAGACACAGTGGGAAGCCGATACTGCTGAAGCTGAGAAATACCTGGATCCATTTCGGTGTCCAGATAAAGTTTTGTGCAACTATTTTTCCATGATGAAATGATCGTCTCTGCATACAGACAAGGAGCTAGTCAAAGAAAAGAGCTCTCACTTTGCCTTTTCCCTGACATGCCACTTTTCTACATGCAAAGGCATCTGAATTTCCTCTATCCAAAAATGAGGCCCTGCAAAGAATGGTGGTTTCATCAAAGGGCCACCTGTCTACTGGGCAGTTTCCTGAAAGCTCACCTCTCCTTCCCATATTTGCGTGGCCACGTCTCTGCCGGTCTTTGCGGGGATGAAGAGTGGAGTGGCCGGTCGGTCCAGAAACGCATCGGTTTGACATTCCACGTCCACCTCGATGATGCGGTCTGCAAGCTCTTCCAGGTACAATTCTGAAATGGCACGTGGCGAGCTCTTAGGCTTTGTCCTCAGCAACAGCATCCTTCAGCAAAAAGGCATTTCTGCTGGAGCATGGCCTGCAAAAGCCACTTGGTTTCCTCAGAGGAATTTCACGGGAAAAATCCAACGGGAATGTAATCGACAAGCTTGACCAGAGTGGGTTATCTTCTGTGGATCGCAACCCACAGCATCACAGACATGGTGCTCTGAGAAGGGGCGCTGCATCACCCAGCTTTCGCTGGGGTGGGAAGGAAGAGGAGGAAACGACAGAAGAGGAATGGCAGGAGGATGGGACCTCCCCTCCCCCTTTTCCCTCTTTAAAAGCAGTATAAAGATAATCAGCAGGTATTTTCTTTGCTGACAACCTCACAATGCTGAGAACAAGCAAAAAAAAAAAAAAATTAACCTGTCCCCTACCACCATAGCTCCTGGAGAAACAAACATCCCCTTACACCCACTTCATGCAGAGGAGAAATTGCATGGAAGAGGAGGAGGAGGAGGTGGAAGAGGAAGAGGAGGAGGAAAAAATCCATGTAGTTCCTATGAGGGCGAGCTGCAAAGCTGTCAGGCCACCTTTCCCCTTTTCTTAGGCCAAGGCAGCTGAGGAACTGGTAGGCTTGATGAAGAGAGAATTGCTACAAGTGGGGAAATGGAGTTTGCACAATGCCACCAAACCCCGGCATTTCAAAGGAAGCGCTGCCTTCAATGGGGTTCCAAATGCACAACCATTGAGTCAGAAATACATTGGCTCAGCTCTCAAACACTGTCGGCATTGTGGAGATCTGGAGCTGATGCTGCAGCCAAAGCACTCTGCGAGACGACCCGGAACCGCTTTTGAATCGAAACGAAAGCATTTGTTCGAGGTGACGCAGACATTTTTTTGGCACCGACTCGTCCGTGTACACATACAATGCGATCAAAAGCCTCGGTCTTTGTTTAGTCCTCTAATTGATTCCACCTTGGCAGTTCTGTGACGAAACTGGAGTTCCGTCTCTCAAGGGCTGCCAAGGTGGCGCCTTCAAACGCTACGGCACGTTTCTTCCTTTTGCTCCGAAGGACTCGCAGGGCTTACTGGTAGGAAACTCGCACGCTTGGCCCATGCGCAGCCCATGCGCCAACCCCTCACAGTTGCGTCCTCCCAGTCACCGGAGGGATTCAAACACAGGTCTTGCCTGAATGGAAAAGGCCCTGGGATCCCACCCCCATGGACAGGCAGTGGCATTTTACTCCAAGGCCCGTGAGGCAGGTTACCTGTCTGCACATCCACGTGCCGCCTGCCTTCCAGCGGCTCTGGGGTTTGAGTCCGCAGCTGCTCTTTCGCTCTCTTCCTGGCCAGCATCTTCCGATGGGCTTCGCGCTGCCGCTGCAGCTCCAGCGGATCGGGCTCAGTGCTCTGGAAAGCCAACCCACAACCCTCTTGTCATGTTTCGGTGGGTTCCAGGGGCGTTTTCTGAGCTGGTGACTCAGTGCGGGAGCTCTGGGAGAGGAATTTCTTGAGAGTCCTTAGGGGTGCGGAGACCGCCCCCTATAGGTGTACATCCGCACGCGTGCACACGCACACACACACGTGCACGCAGTTACCGTGGGTGAATGGAAAAAGCCGCCTTGCTTAAACTGCTAAAGGTGAAGGGTCAGGCTAGATCCAGGCCAGGTCATCCCAGGCTTCTCCAATTGCCTTAAATATTTCCCACCTTCACAGCATCACTTCTTCCCAAACCACCACCCTGTGAGAAAGGCTGGGCTGCGGGGAAGGCCCGGCCCAAAGAGCTGCCCCAGATGAGGGGGTGGACTCGAACTTGGATCTCCCCGATGCCGGTCCAACCCTTTCCCTACTATGCTGGCAGGCCCTCTTAGCTCAAACGCCCCAATCCACGGCTCTGCCTCCTCCAACCCTCTCTCTGCAGGACTATTTGGGTCCGGTTTGTGCTACTCTGCAGGGTACGGAAGACGCTGGGCAGCCCTAAGCAAAAGCAGAACCAGAGCTTGTATACCAGTGTTTCTCAACCTTGGGAACTTTAAGAGGTGTGGACTTCAGCTCCCAGAATTCCCCAGCCAGCACAGCTGGCTGGGGAATTCTGGGAGCTGAAGTCCACACCTCTTAAAGTTCCCAAGGTTGAGAAACACCGGTGTATACTTTGGCCTACTACATTGCAAAGACAAAACAAAGGAAAAAGACAGACATTACGGGAATTTCAGTGTGACGTTGGAAGGTTTTTGATAAACCCATCCGCGTGACCTTCTTATTATTTCTCCCTTCCCACTAGGTCAGCCTGCTGCAAAGACAGTACTGTCTTTCCAGTGAATGTGGACCATTTGGTTTACCAGGCCAATAGTCCTTGTCTGATTCCTCCCCTCTTGCCACTCAGGTCAACTCAACTGGCCGTGAAGGTTTTATTACACGGGCGCTTTCAGCAGCTCCCTTGTGGGGAGGCATCTCATAGGTCTGGTACTGAATGCAGCCGCCATGTATATGGGGGGGGGGCTACTTTTCACCATCACACAGCATTGGCTGGAAACGCTGGATGTTAAAATCCTAACACGGTGGGTGGGCGGCCAGTTGGCCATGGGTGAAATCGGCCAGTTGATGCGTAACCCTTTGGCAGGTGAATGCAAGAGCAATCATGCGCAGATCACCTAGTCCAGCATCCTGAACTTCCAAAGGACAAGGCACATTTCAGGCCCAGCACAATTTATGGCCATTGGTTCCACCGGATCGTTCTGGCCCCTTCCCGACACTTTTTCTTGCGCAGGATAAGTATATTCTTAGCACGCCTGTTTCAAAACCCACCGCCGGAGAAACAGAAAAGATTTATGGAAGAAGAACCCACCCAAGGTAACACATGAAGGGCATAGGTGTTGCCGCGAACCACTCTCCGCTCGTACATGAGATTTGCGTAGCGAACCGGTTCATCGTCCCTGAAATAATCAAATTAAAGAGGGCGTTAAAAAAAAGATGGAAAATAGCATTTCACGCTCCCGTTGCAAAAAGCTAAGGCCGCCAAAGCGCAAGAAAATAGATCAGCGAGGAGGAATTTGACCTCATAACGTACCAGCTAGGAGATGGCAAGATTGGGGCGGGGGGTAGTTGGGCACAAAACCTCCAGGACTGAGCATTTGGGGAGGGGGGCAGGCAGGGGACGGTCCTTGCCAGCAGTTCTGGATGGTCTTTGCTGCCCCTCCAGGTGGATAATGCTGAACTACATGCAGTGTTCCTCAAGCTTGGCAACTTTAAGATGTGTGGACTTCAACTCCCAGAAGTTGCTGGCTGGGGAATTCTGGGAGTTGAAGTCCACACATCTTAAAGTTGCCAAGCTTGAGGAACACTGGCTATATGGACCAATGAGAGCCAGTTTGGTGTAGGGGTTAATGCACCAGGCTAGAAACCAGGAGACCTGAGTTCGAGTCCTGCCTTAGGCACGAAGCCAGTTGGGGGACTCTGAGCCAGTCGCTGTTTCCCAGCCCCAGGAAGAAGGCAAAATGCTTGTTCCAAAAACGTTGCCCCAACTGCAGGGCCTTGTCCAGGCAGTCGCCAGGCGTCAGCGAAGTTGGAGCTGGCCCAGCTCCTTCCAGATTTGAACCCAGGGCTCCTCGCAAGCCAAGAGATGGATCTGGGCAGTGCAAAACCGGTTGCTCTGCTGGGCCTGGGGCTTTCTGCCCTGGCAGCGGTCTTCGGAGGGGGAGGGGGCTTTGCTCTCCTGCAAACGGTTTTCCTGAGCCTGGGACTCCTGCATTCCAAGCGATGCTCGGCCCCCGAGGCTTCCCGGTGCCCCCGGCGTGGCTTTGCTATGCCCGCGCAGGAAGAAAAGCTGCTGGTGGGGTGGCAAACCCTGGATTTGAGGACCCCTGTCTGAAGCCGAGTGGGGAGGAAGGGGGGAAGGAGGAGGGAGAAACGCAGGACCAGCTGTGCCACAGGGCACCCAGCGCCAGGACGTTCCTCTTTCCCGCAGGGCGGCAACACCCCTGCCTCCTCGCTGTGAAGCGCAAAGGCTTCGTCTTGGGAGGAACCTGCTGGGCTGGAGACCCTCTTCGCTGCCCCTTTGCCCCACTGCCCCTCTGTGTCTCCCCCCCCCCGCCGCCCGGGGCATGACCAGGGTGCTGGGTACTCACAGCTCGTTGGCCTCCAGGGAAGTCCGATACCGCTGGCGGTTGGTCACGGCCCGGGGCCGGCTGCAATAGGAGTAGGTGGCAGTGGGCACCCCCGCCTCCTCCCGGCTGACGAGCACCGAAGTGGACGCCATGCTGGCCCGGAGCCGCCGCTGGGTCAGAGAGGCCTGGCTGGCGGGCCAGGGAACAATTCTCCTTGGCAACCGTTGCCACGCGACATGGAGCAGGCTCCTGAGCAACAGTCGCCAAGGTAAACTGAGCCCGGGGCCTGGAGCTGCCCGGGCACCCCTCCCTCCCCTCTCAGCAAACAGACAGCCGAGGGCAAGCGGGCACCGCGGTGGCAGGGCGGGGCTGGTGACGGAGGGACGCCTCACTGGGCAACCATCTTCCGCCAGCAGCCAGACCCCTCTGGCTTTGACTGCCACCTTTTTGGAGCCTCAGGCAGGAAGGGGCTGGGGGGATCTTGGCCCATTGAACAGGAGGCTGCGTGGCTCTGCTCCCCCCCCCCCCGTGGTAGCATTTCCCCTCCAGGAAGAAGAAGGGGTTCTAGCCCTCATGGAGAGAGGTCATCTCAAGAGGAAGCCGCCTTAGAGACCAAAGTGAGCAGGCAGGAGTTTCCCAGCCCCCCCCCCGAATGGTTGGGGTTTCTTTGCAGGCTGAAATAGCAGTGCAAACCACACGGATCAGAGGAGGAAATCACCCACCGGCTGTGCAGCTGAACGGGGCTCGAGACCCCTCCAAAGCCGGCTGCCCTGAGCCACGATACTGCATGGCTCCCCTGATCTAGGAGCAATCATTCCTTGACCTTTTTAAAAAAAGTCCCCTTTGGGGGGGGTCAACTCAAGGTGGCGAACATACCTAATCCCCCTGCCTCCTATGTTCCCCACAACAACCCTGCAAGGAGGGTTGGGCTGAGAGGGGGTGGCTGGCCCAACGTCACCCAGCCGGCTCTCGTGCCTAAGAGAGGACTAGGACTCACCCGCCTTCTCCACGCCAAACTGTGCGTTGAACTACTTCCCATTTTTTTTTAATGTTAAGCAATTGCTTAAAGGCCTGGGGAGATAAGAAGACAGACCCCCCCCCCTTTCTGAGCTACCAGGTCAAAAGCTGAAGGCATCTTTTGATGCCTAATTTTGAGAAAAGACCAGGATGGATCTCATCTCAAGCCCCCACCCCTCCGGGAAAACATCCTCTAGGGTGGATGAAGACAGCACTGAGGCACAGAGATTAGTCCTTGATTTATGACGATTCGTTTAGCAATCAATCAAAGTTACGACGGCACTGAAAAAAGTGACTTATAACCAGTCCTTGCGCTTACCACCATTGCAGCAACCCCATGGTCACATGATAAAAATTCAGGTGCTTGGCAACCGGCATGCATTTACGGCAGTTGCAGCATCCTGGGGTTACGTGATCACCATTTGTGACCTTCCCAGGGGGCTTCCGACAAGCAAAGTCAATGGGGGAAGCAGGATTCGCTTAACAACTCTGGTGATTTGCTTAACGACTGTGGCAAAAAAGGTTGTAAGATCAGGCATGACTCACTTAATGACCGCATCACTTAATGATGGAGTTCCAATCCTAGTTGTGGTCATAAGTCGAGGACTACCTGTACTGAAATGCAGTATTGTTGTGGGGTTGTAACTCAACAAATCTGGGGCTCAGAGAAAGCGGGTTCCTGGGACAGAATGGCGATGCCCATGCCTCATCTCCCGACGGTGTCCCTCTGTGTAAAATGCCTAGGATTATCACGCATAAGACAAGGGTTCATATACATTTTCTAAATAAATCAATAAAGTCTTGTTTTGTCAAGAGACTTGTGGCTAAATGACACAATGCAATTATTATAATGATGCAAATAACCATTTAAGATCGCTTTGGGTGCAGAGCAGTGTCTCTCAATCTCAACCACTTCCAGACGTGTGGACTTCATCTCCCAGAATTCTTTCCACTAGCCACGCTGGCTGGGGATTCTGGGGTTTGAAGTTCATACGTATAGAGAGAGAGGCCTGAACCGGGAAACCTGTGTTAGAGAATGATGGGTTCCTGGCTTTGGGAAGGGGACTCGTCCCTCCCCAGCCCACAAGAGTGTGGGTCAGTATTTTTAGGGGGGCAGGATGAGGCCGGGGCAGGATCTCTGTGCAGGGAGAAAGCTGAGAGCCCCTCAGGCCTCCTGCAGAAGATTCCACACAGAACAGCTTCAGCCTACAGCTGTGAAATTTTGGGGTGGTCTCCCATCCAGATACCAACCAGTTCTGACACCGTTTAGCTTCTGAAGCTGAACCGCCACAGGTCTCCTTCGTCGAGCCAGAAACACACACCCTTCACTTTCTTGCACCAGATGTGAATTTGGGGTCCCTGGAGGGAGATTTAGGATGGAGAAAAGGAAATGAGGTGATAATGGCCATTCTTGGAGGTGGTCTTAAAAGGGGACCGAATTCAATGGAAGAGGGGCCTATCCGTGGCTCCTGCTCCCAAGGGTGGTTCGCCACCTCTGGGAACATCTGCCAGGGAGCAGCAGCAGCAGCAGCAGCGGGATTTGGCCCTCCTGGCTGGGCTGGGAGTTTCCCGGATGCCTCTGGCTGGCCACAGTGGGACACAGAAGGCTGGACTGAGTCTGCAGGTCCGATCTAGCCTCTGGGCATTTCTTGGGTGCTCTGAATGTTTTCATTAATCAAATCTTGGGGGGGGGGCTCATTTCCTCCTTGAATAAGGAAATTCTGCAGCCCCAGGGCACCTCCAGATGCAGCAGCCACACCACGCCCAGAGCCCACCTGCCGTCTCCATGGGATTTATTTCTGGCCAAGAGGAGCTGCTCGGGGATCGGTGTATAAGCAGAAATGTCAGAAGGAGCCAGAAGCACCATTTCTGAGTCAGGAACCTTATTAAAAGGCAGAAACGTCACAAGAAACAGTGCTACGAGGCTCCTTCTAACTTTGGGCTACCAAAGATTCACCTGTCTCTCCTCCTACAATGCCAAGCCTTGTCAGAGCCTGTGGTCCTCTTCCTTCTCCCGCCCCCAGCCCCTAAGCTCTGCATCGTGGGGCTTTTGCAGAGGGAGGTGCCCCCTAACAGGTGGCTTGGCTGCCCTCCCTTGCAGGAAGAGCGCCAAAGGCCAGATCCCTTGGACACAGCCGGGCAGCAGAGGGTCAGATCCAGTCGGAGGCCTTCCTCTGTGCTCGGCCCCAGAATCAGCTGAGGTGCCCTGAGGGCTGCAAGGAGAGCAAATGGGGGTGCTGAAGGGGCACAACGATGGTAGTGCAAAGGCACCTGATGGCTGGCCAGCTCCAGCACAAGGAAAGCGTCTTGCGGCTCCAACTGACAGTTTCATGACAAGATTCCCGGCCAGGAAAAGTGAGGCTGCCACACAAGGATCCGCCGGATTCACACAGTGCCCTGAATCTGGATACTGGATGAAGCCGCTTCCAGAGTCCTCACAAGGCTCTCCCCCAGGATGCCAGGCGCAACCCGTCTGACTGAGCTGGATGCCAACCCAGCAGCGCCCTGCGGAAGCAGCCCTTTGCTTCCCACAAGGCCCAGCCCAAAGATTCAGGGGGCTGGAGGGCCCCTGCCTATGACTGGATGCACAAAACCCATGTTCCAGGTCCTCCTAAGAAAAAGTGCGTGCTCTGGGGTTTCCCCAGGAAAAGGGCTCTCGCTCCTGCCCTCGCCGTTGGAAAAGGCTGGGCCCCTCTTGAAGGAGGAAACGAATCTCCAAACCCACTGAAAAATTTGTGCCCCAGCACAGACGCCCTGGATGGCACCCTGGGGCTGGGCTCCCTGCCCCTCCCACCCCAGAGACTTGCCAGAGCCTCTTATTCCCAGAAAGTCGGGCAGCTGGTCCTCTGCTGAGTCAGGGGTGCCAGCTCAGCAGTGCCAAGGTGGACTGGCGCCGTCTCGCCCTGATGTTGCAAGGGGTCTTCCAGCCCAGCCTGGACCCTTGGCCGGCATGGCGGGTGGGGTCCCCTGAGCCGAGGCCCCTCCTCGGGTGGCTAGCCTCCTGACACCCCGTGCCCGTCCAACGCCCTGCACCCCCATTGCTGCGCCTGCCACCGTGCCCCATCTCCTCCTCTGCAGGCAAGGCGGTCAGCTGGCTCGGTGGGTGCCCTTCGGTGCGGGACCGCAGGCCGTCCGAGTCCTGCAGGCCGAGAGAATAAGGCCAGCGCGGGCGCGGGGACTCCCTCCGCCCGCCTCGGGGACAGAGGTCATCTGTGCCGCGCAGTCCGTCCGCGGGCGGCGGGGCCGGGGCTCTTTGTTCGGAGCCGGCGTCTCCGCTCCCGGCTCGGCTCTTCCTGCCGACGGTGCTCATCCGCTCCCCCGGGAGGGCGGGGGCGCGGCGGCTCGCGCACGGGGGCGCGCTTCTGGCTGCTCGCTCGCTCGCTCGCTCGCTCGCCCGGCTGCCGCGCCGCGCCGGGGCTGGGCTGGGCTGGCGCTGAGCATCCTCGGCGAGGCGGGCGACTCCGCTCCGAGTCCCGCGTGCGGCCGCCGCTGGTGCCGCGGGGCTGGTGAGCGGCCAGGCCACTCGGCGCCGCCTGCCTCGGTCCCTCGTCCGGGGGCGCTTCCTCCCGGGCGCGCTCGGCAGCGCAGCTCTCCAGCCCGAGCATCGGGCGCTGCCCGGGCAGGCCTAGCCGCGGCGGGCGGATGGAGGCCGGGCCGTAGCGGGGACCGCGTCTGCAACGCTCCTCCGCCTGAGGCTCCCGGACGCACGCGGGAGAGCCGCCGCCGGGCCCGGTAAGCCGCGTTCCGCCCGCGGGAGGGGCGGCGGAGTCCGGGGACGGGCCGGCCGACTGGCCGGCAGGAGGGGTCCCGACGGCGGGCGAGGGCTCGCCGGGCTGCGCCCTCCCCAGCGCTGCCCGCGGGGGACCCTCTGCCCAGCCCCGCCCCACCTCCGGGTGCCCCGGACGGCGCCCGAGCTCCTGGCCCTGGCAGGAGAGGCCGGCGCAGGTGCTCGAGCATCCCCCCCGGGAACGGCCGGCTGCCTTCGGAGGGAGCTGGGAAGGCCTGGCCGCGCTTCTCCCCGGCTGCCCGCAGCGCTTGCGGGCTCGCCGCCGCCGGGCTGCCTGCCTGCCAGCCTGCCTGGCTTCCTTTCCCCTACCGCGGCCGCCCGCCCGCGGTCCCGCCTTGCCTGGAGGCGGCGAGGCTGGGCTCAGCCTTGCTCGTTCCGCCAGCCCGTCGGCTGGGAAGCGCGGCCCAGGGCGCCCGGAGCCCCTGCCCCGTCCCTGCCCTGCTCGCGAGCCGCCCAGCAGCTCTGCCCGACGGGAGCCGAGTGACCCCGCGCGGCTGGCTCAGCATCACGCCTGGTCCGGCTCTGCCGGCGCCGGGGCTGCGCTGCTCAGATTCAGATTCAGTTTCAGCCCCGACCGTGGCCCTCCGCCCCGTGCATTTCCTCGGCAAGCTCCTTGAAGCTGAAGCCCTGCCGGGTGACTCTGGAAGGCCGCACCCACCCCGACCGCCGGCTGATTATAGGCTCGCTTCTATCCCCCCTTAGCCGAAAGAGGTCCAGGCCAGTGCAGAAGGAAATACCTGCCTAGAGCCCCCGAGCCAGCCGACTGTGCTCAAAAGCAACAGAGGGGGCAGTGAAAAAGGAGGTCCCGCATAGAAGTGGGCAAGGCGAGGTGATCCCAGGCAGCTTTAAAGCCGGCCAGCCCTGGAATTCTCCTCTGGCCTCTTCGCAGAGAACAGCTTCGTTAACTCAGGGCGGCCTTGCCTCAGTCCCCGGAGCGTCTCTGGGGGAGAAAGAACCGGAGGTCCTCTGAGCAGGCGATGCAGAATGAGTGCCTCTGCCCCACTCTTTGCCTGGGGTTCTTTTCCTAGGCCTGGCGGTGGCGTCAGGAAGCTGGAGAAGCAGGAGAGGCTAGGACAGTGTTGTCCAAACTTGGCCACTTTAAGATGAGTGGACTTCAACTCCCAGAATGGCTGGCTGGGGAATTCTGGGAGTTGAAGTCCACTCATCTTAAAGTGGCCAAGTTTGGACAACACTGGGCTAGGAGGACCCGGAGCCCCACTTTTTAAGGAGCAAAGTCCCCCCCAGGGATGGGCCTACTCTGTCAAAGACCCTGGGCAGAGGTGCCTCTGCTGCAGCCCTGCCTTGCAGGCCGAACTTAGGACAAGACTAGCAATTTGGGGGTCCAGAAAGCATCTGCGTGGACAATTTCCTTTGGGTTCTAAGCTTTCGAAAGAAAGAGTCAAGGACTCTACAGGGAGAAGCGTTTCTTGTCTTGGGAACGGGGTACTTCTGCCCAGAAAAGAGAACCTGGAAGAAAGGTTGGCGTTTGGGGGTCCACTCCTCTGCCAACCAGGAGTTCTAAGGTCTGTGTTGTTCTTTCAAGGACTGGTGTCTCCTTTCACAGGTGAGATAACTTTCCAGTGAAGGCAAAATGGGGACCACGGAAGCCACGCTGCGGATGGAAAATGTGGACGTCAAGGAGGAATGGCAGGACGACGACTTCCCCAGGTTGGTGCTTGCCAGGGTGAAGAGATGCTCCCTCCCTTTCCCCAAAGAACGAAGGGCTGGAAGCACCATCCCACAGCAGAGATGGAGGGTGGGAGGGCCATTCTCGGCAGGCCCTAATCCGAGAGCGTTCCCTCTGGGCCCACCATCATTCAGGGGCTTAAGAAGGCACTTCCTTCGCCCCTGAAAGTCTCCCTGGTCAAGGAGATTTTCTCTCTCACGTTCTGCTTGAGACAGTCTCGATCTCAGTGGGTAAACAGGCTGTTCTTGCACAAGGCAGCATCCTGTATTCACCCTCAGAACTATGAGGACTAGAAACTTGGATTTGTTTCAGAAAAAAGAAGCACTCTTGAAAAGTGGAGCATGGGCTTTGTGTGTGGGCAGTTCAACCCTTGGCATCCCAAGGCTTGTTTGTTTTTAAGTAACAGACGGTATTGAAAAAAAAATTTTTTTGACGTCCTGGACGGCCCCCAGTTGTTGGTAATTGGACAAACCGTCTGGACAGGTATGAGGGAATGCTCTTGGCATGGACGCCGGGTGGGGGCAAGTGGAGTTTCCTGCATATTTGGCCAGGGGCTTCCAACACCAGTCTCTGAAACGACCCCCAGAATTCTCTGCAGAACACGTGGATTTTAGGCCAAACATCCAGAGGTTGATCTGCAGACATCCTGGCACGCAAAGAGTTCATCGCAGGCAGGAAATACGACGTTAAAGTTGACTTGCTTCTGAGCTGGTTTTCTAATGGGGGGATGCTGTTCACTCCATTTTCAATGCATTTTTCACAGTTTGAATTGAATGGCTTTCATTTAATAATCTATCTGAATGATGTTTTTTGGTGGAAAGGCAGGATAAACATTTGATGAATAAAGAGTCTGGAAACTAATGGCTGCAGATAGGAAACTGTCTTTCCGAAGTATTTGAGGCTCCCACTGAATTTTTGTGCCCTTGTGATGCTGTCCCTAAGGGCTGGGTCTTATGGTTTATGGTTTATCACCAAGCCTGTTTGCACCATTGCTATCTTTTAGCTATCACAAGGATTTCATCATTGATTTGATTCCATGAGATTCAGAACCTGGGCATTTTTGTAGGACAAACTAAGGGATTGCATACAGTAAAACAGACACCCCCTGTTGACACTGTTGGCTGTTGGGCAAGATTGACTGTGTCCAAAAGGGCTTTTGCAGCTTTGGTGAGTCTCTCAGAGAAGATCCACAGGGACTCTCTGTTCTTTGGACAGTCGATCCTCTGTCCAGCCCCAGCTGCCGGAGCAGACAGACCCTCTGAGCCAGCCTGTGTCCTCCTTCTGCACTTCTTAGCTGAGCACTCTCTCTGGAAGTCACAGCTGCAGAGGGTGTGTCGGTCTGCTGCGCACACCTCCTCGTCAGTGGGTGCAAGGGGGGCACAGTGGCTCGCTAAGATCTAGGTTAGAGACCCTCACTTGCCCCAACTCACGGGTGCATGGCTGGGGTGAAGCTGGGCTTCCGTTGCACTTGTAGCGTACGGTCCCAAGCGGGCCCAAACGGTTGACCTTACCAAAAAGCATTCATTGAAAACCTCAAAGCCAGATGGGTGGCAGGGATCAGCGTCTCTGGGCATGTGGACATTTGCGATGTGAGAGGCATAAAGGGTGAAGAAATGAAGGAATTGAAACAAAGGGAAGAAAAGCAGACATAGAAATATAGGGAGGGAGAGGCTGGAGCTGAATGAAGAGTGGAGCTGAGAGAGAGAGAAGTGGAGGAAGTTCAGTTGTGAACAAAAGGACTCAAATCTTCGTCAGAATTTGTGAATGATTTGTGAATTGCTGAGTGTTTGGATCCCTACCATTTGAATTTGGCAGGGATCCAAACACAGTGACAGCTGTATGTTACTGTCCAGTGAATGGCGACAAGGGAAGAATTGGGGATGAGTTGGGGGGGAAATTGCAAACTTCTGGATGAATGCAATCCAGGAGAAAAACGTATTCTGTTAGATGACATGAATGGATGGTTGGGGAGGAGACAAGAGAATGCAGAAAAAGGAATGAGAATGATGACTATTTCATGAATATTTATTTATTTTAAAAGACTTATAGAGCCACCCATATTTTAACCACAACTCTGGGTGGCACCCAAAACAATAAAAACACCACCACCCCGCAAACAATCAGAATAAAAATCAATGAAACTCAGTATCTGCTTAGAACAGGTTTTCTTTGTTTGGAACACGTAGTTCAAGCATAAGTCTATTTCTATGGCAAAGGAACGATTATGAATCTAACTCTCCCAACAGAAGGAATGGGAAAAAAACCTAGAATATAAAACAGATTGATTCAGGGCATGTTACTTTCACCGAACAGTAGGAGAGTCTTGGTGGAAGCGATGTCGCTCTTTGAAAGCGAGACTTGGGGTAAACACCGGCAGGATCTTGGTGGGTTCTGGCTTCCCGGTGTGTAGTCAGGAACCCTGCACGGTGAGAACGGGTTCTCCCGCTGAGGCTGCTGGTCCCGAGAGGGCAGCAAGAAGGATGTGGGAATAAGCAAGCCGGGAGAGGAAGGAGAAGCCTCTGCGGCTGTGGGGCTGCTTTTCAGCTCCAGGCGAGCGGTGATGCTCCAGGGAGGCTCCAGGTTGGGATGCAGGGAGCATGCTCAGTGAGTCATCCCGGGCGGAGGTGACTCATGCGGGCGCCGTCTGCGGAAGGACCAGCGCGTCACATGATCGGAGCAGCCCGGAATGGGGAGGCGATCAGCTGGATTTCGGCAGAAGAAAGGGGAGGGAAGGACCTGCGCCAAAATAAGTTGGAATATAGAACAGATCGATTAAGGGCATGCTACCTTCACGGGCCTTGGTGGAAGTGATGTAGCTGGCTCTTTGAAAGCAGAGAGGAAACAGCGGGGGTGAAAATCCGAGACAGGAAATTAGGAGCTCAGGCAATGTCCGCCTTTTCCGTAAAAGGTTCGACAAGGAAAGAGTCTCTTCTTTGATTTATTCCTTTTTAATTTTTGCACAAGGGCTGCTTTTTCCAGCTCTCTTCTCGCTGTTGCATGAGGGGATCCCCCTAACCTAGGGAGGCTTTGAAGCAGAGCGGCTGGGGAGGCCCTAAAGAACCTTTAAAGCCGCGTTTTCCAAACTTGGCCGCTGTAAGATGAGTGGACTTCAACTCCCAGAAGTCCACTCATCTTACAGTGGCCAAGTTTGGAAAACGCGGCTTTAAAGGGAGGAAGAATTTGATGCATATTTAGGTGTCACCCTCTCCATTTTGGTGCAGGTGTGTAGACACTGACGCTAGTGTGAAATAGCATTTGTTCCTGTTCTAAAGATAGCTGTGTCCTAGAGTGAAGTAAACCTATTTCATAATACCAAACCTCGGCTTCCAGAAGAGGCTTTCCCTATAATCTAAGTAAATCCGCAGATTATTTTACTTCAGCTGGCTCGGAGGTTCAGGCATGGCCAAACATGGGCAGGAGGCTGGCCGCCTCCCGCTTTGTGCAAAATAGGCAAAATCTGGCCTGCTTGACCGGAAAACGGACTCCCTCTGGCTTGCAATATGTGTGGCTTTTCTCAGCAAGCTGGAGTGGGGACAGGCACCGGAGGCATTCAAGGACACAAGAGCTTTGGATAAGTAGATTTCTTCTAGAAAAGCTAATGAAGCCGTTAAGGATTCCAGCCACTGCTGTGTTTCAAACGCAAGCCCTATTTATAGTAAGACGAAGGATCAGATTCCTGCCCCCAGCGATGGGGAGGAACAGACCTGAAGCACTCTCTTGGGCAGGAGGGGCAGTTTCTAGCTGGCTCTTGCCTGTGGGGGTGTCCCCAGACTGTTCTTTTTCACTTACACATCCCAGAGTGAAGAAGAATATTAGTTGGAGAGAATAGAAATTCCCATCGCTTTAAGACGGTTGATTGACTTCTTGGTGGTCACTCAGAGGACTAGAAACAGCCTTGTTCTCTGCTTTTGGTTGAGGCCCTCGATGTGAGACGTGTTCAGAAGATGCGGGGATTTCTTTAAATAGCTGCAGTTTCTTCCAGCAGTTCAGCGCTGAGTAGCTATGACTGATTCATAGGGAAGAGAGTAGGATCAAAATCACAAATAAATAAATGAATCATCATTTAATCGTTTGTCTCCCCCCCCCCGGCAATAAAATCTTATGCTGTAAATTGATTGGCTGGGGAATTGCTGGCTGGGGAATTCTGGGAGTTGAAGTCCACCCATCCTAAAGTTGGCAAGGTTGAGGAACACTGGTCTAGCCCAACCCCGGCGCAGCGCACCTCTGTCCAGTGGTCATCTGTTGGAATAAAATGCTTGCTTATCAGAAACTTGATTCAGGCTTCTGCAGTGTGGACAGGCCAGTGGCCGGCACACGAACCAGAAACCTAGGATGAGGGAAGGTACCAGATAATAAAAGCACCTAAAAGCACGATAAGGCGATCACTGCTTGAGAAATACCTGATGCCACGTAAGCAAGTAGGGAAACGTATAACCATGACAGGCTATACAGGAAACATAGAATAAACCAATAGTGTTGCTTAAAGCTGTTGCATGACTATAAAAGGCTATATGCCCCCACAACCTGCCCCCACAACCTGCTTCCTGACTTGTAATACCCAATAAAAGAGTAGTTCAGAACACGCTCTGGGCTCACTCACCTCGAGGAAAACCTGCGTGTTTGTCTTCACTCTCGCCTGTCGAGACCCCATGAGTGGCCCACCCTGATGCGGACTGCAAAGCCGCATTGTGGTGACCCCGACGTGATCGCGTGACTTCACGAGGTGCGTCTCGGACCGTCCTTACTTATTCGCTCGAGGGGAGCTGTGCACTCGTCCCGTCTGAAACACGGCTGGATATTCGTAAGTATGGGCGGAAAATTCTCTCAACAACAGACAGCGCATCTGAAGGAATTGAGGGAATTAACCGAATCTTCCTCTAAAATTTCTTCAAACGGAGGCAAAACCCTCCCCCGTTTGAAAAACAAAGAATTAATTGGCCTTTTGTCTTACATTTGGCAACAATGTCCATCATACCCTGAAAAAGGGTCACTGAAAATATCCACATGGACAAAATTGGGGGAATACTTCCACGCGGCCCCTAGGGCCCCGGTCCAAATTCTGACCTCATGGCGTGTGGTCATGGAATGCTTAATGATTCACCATAAATTCGAAAACCAAATGCCGGCAGAACCCATACCACCCCCGTATGATTCTGTTAAAAATTCTCCGGCCACTTTACTTCCCATGTCAGCAGGTTCTGGGTGCCTTGATCCAGCCAATGGTCCCACGGCTCCCATGGCTCCAAGCTCCCCCCTGACTATAAAACCTCAAAGGGGGGGTCACATAATCAGAGCTATGCAGACTGCTCAGCAGTCAGGTCAACTCTCTGCTGAGGATCTTGAAGCGTGTGCAATGTTTCCGGTGACCTGGGTGGTGCCCGCCGGAGCTGCTGCGGGCGCTCCCGGCCAGCCGGTGCATACGCACATAGATTACAAACAAATCAAAGAGATTAAAAGTGCTGTTAGAGATTATGGCCTGCAGTCGCGTTATGTTATGGGCTTGCTTACTTCGCTTTCTACTGCTGCTGTGGAAATGCTGCTTGCAGATTGGCAGTCGCTTTTTGGCATGATTTTAACCCCTGCTCAATATGTAATTTGGAATTCGGAGTACGGCAAACAGGCTGCCGTTGCCATAAATGCTGGACTCCCTCAAAATGTTACTGCTGACGATGTCCTGGGGACTGGCACCATCAGCACTATTGCACAACAGCAAAACTCCGATAGAGCTGCTTTTCCTATTATTAAAAATTGTGCCTTAGCAGCCTTACGAAAGGTTGATGACAATCAGGGCAAACCTTTGCAAACCTTTTCTAAAATAATTCAATCGCCTACAGAAGACTATTCTTCCTTTATTAGTCGCCTTCAAGTTGCATTAGAACGCCAAATTGACAACGTAGATGCTAGAGGTGAACTGTGTATGAAATTGGCTTATGAAAATGCTAATTCGGACTGTCAAAAGGTGCTCCAGCCCATAGCTAACAAACCTGGCATCACCCTGGCTGATTTTCTCCAAGCATGTCGTATTGTCGGAACCACCAGCCACAAAATGGCTGCGCTGGCCTCCGCCATTACCACAACCTTGCTTCCGCCTTCTTCTTCCTCCCTCGCGCCACAAGACGCACTTCCTGTGTCACGCCCTGCCGGAAATTGCTTCAATTGCGGGAAACCTGGTCATTTCAAATCTCAGTGCAGGGCACCAGGAGGCGCACATCGCAGTTTCTCCCAACAGGCAGTCAAGCCTAAGACCGTTTGTCCAAAATGCAAAAGGATTTCATTGGGCCAACCAATGCAGGTCCTTTAATCAAAGTCAGCAGAATTCGGGAAACTGATTGTGGGGCATGCAGCCAGCCCCACCCCCAAGGCTGAATTACCCAATGAGGACCCGTCCCCTCACTCTGTAGAGATGACTGCGGACGAGACCGTGACCTATTCTTTACCCGCTCATGTTTATCATCTTTTTATATCGCCTCGCTTGCCTTTGACATTGCCCCCGAAATGCCGGTGCTTGTTTTCCCTAACTTGGACCTTACCGCTCAAGGAGTCATAGCTGCCCCCTTTTTGCGCAGTGCTGACTCCTTTTCTGATTTTGCCTTGGCAATTATGGTTAATTCTCCGGTAACCATCAAACAGGGAGATGTGGTGGCGACAATGATCCCCCTTGAGACTTTTTCTGACTGTATGACTATAGAGCAAAACGTCAACTCCAAAAGGCCAGTAGCCAAGTTTAAACTCAATGGACGTTCTTTTTCCGGTCTTCTAGATACCGGTGCCGACGTCTCGGTCATCTGCTCAGCTGAATGGCCCGCCGATTGGCCTACTGACCCTGCCCCATCCGTCAGAGGGGTAGGAGGGATCCAGACGGCTCAGATCAGCTGCAATTGGATCTCAGTCACGTCAGCCACAAGCCCTGTTACCGCTTTCATTAAGCCTGTAGTTTTACCTTTACATACTAACTTGTGGGGACGAGATTTGATGTCCCAATTCCAAACCAAGCTTATTTTGCAATAATGGCTGTTTCAGCTGTTTTGCGGCTGGAATTGCAATCTCAAACTCCAGTCTGGATAGATCAATGGCCGCTCACAGTGGAAAAACTCACTGTATTAAAACAATTGGTCAATGAACAATTGGACAATGGGCACCTTGAGCCCTCTTTAAGCCCTTATAACACTCCAGTCTTTGTAATTAAAAAGAAATCCGGTAAATGGAGATTTCTTCATGACCTTAGGGCGGTGAATGCAATTATCAAACCAATGGGGGCGCTGCAATGTGGCCTCCCAAATCCAAATTTGATTCCTCAAAGTTACGATATGATGATCATTGATCTTAAAGATTGCTTTTTCTCTATACCCTTGCATCCTAAAGATAAACATATCTTTGCCTTTACTGTACCTGCGCTCAATAATTCTCAACCAACTTCTCGCTATCAATGGAAAGTTTTGCCACAGGGAATGCTGAACAGCCCCACCATGTGTCAATACTTTGTATCGCAGGTTTTACAACCCTATAGGGATAAATATTCGTCATTTTTAGTTTATCATTACATGGATGACATTCTGGTTGCTGCACCAGGACCCAAAGGTACTGTCTTAAAAACATTGCCTCACCTACAACACATATTGCAACAAGGAGGATTACATATTGCACCAGACAAAGTACAACTTTCATCACCTTTTCATTATTTGGGACACAAGGTGCTTGAATCACACGCTAACCCCTGTTTGCCGAACATTCAATTGCCACCTGCGCCTACCTTGCTACAATTACAGCAATATTTGGGATCCATCAACTGGATCCGCCCCTATATAGGTCTTTCCACCATTCAACTTTCTCCCTTATTCACGGCACTAACTAAAGGAAAGCAACCTGCAGATGTCATCCCTTTGCAAAAGGAACAATTGGACGCTGTAAAATTAATTAATCAGGCCCTACGTACCAAATGGGTGGATCGCATGAAAGACAACTTGCCTTTCTCTTTGCTCCTACTGAACACGCTGACACTGCCAACAGGTGCGGTGGTTCAGGTGACACCTTCATTGCTAATCCTTGAATGGATCCACCTGTCTCACACGCCTCGTGCAACGCTTACTACTAAACCCGCTCAATTTGCTTCCCTTATTACCAAAGGTCGGCTGCGGTCTAAGGCCCTAGCTGGTGTTGAACCCTCTGTCATTTATGTTCCTTGCTCTCTCTCCACATGGGAGTCACTGCTAGCGGTCAGCGACCACCTTCAGTTTGCCCTCGCTGACTGGCCTGGCACTGTCTCTTGCCATCCACCACCAGACCCTCGGGTACAACTTCTCAGAACCACTCCCTTTATTTGGCAAACTCCTATGTCTCCTTTCCCCATTCATGATGCAGTCACTGTCTTCGCCGACGGCAGCAAAAAATCTGGCGCCTGCGCTTGGCAGATTGACGGCCAATGGCACACAAAAACCACCCCTCCACAATCCTCCGCCCAACGGGCAGAGCTTTATGCTTCCATCCTTGCTTTTGAGGCCTTTCCTCATCAATCTTTTAACCTTATTCTCGACAGTTTTTATGTTTCCCAAATTATTTCCTCCATTTATCAAGCCTATTTATCCCCCTCTATCGAACCAACTCTTCTATCTTTGTTTCTGTCCTTACAACACCTCATTTCTAAAAGGACTCATTTTTTCCATGTTGCACACATTCGTAGCCACCAACCGTTCCCTGGTATCCTCCAGGAAGGAAATAGCGTGGCCGACGCTGCGGCCGCGGCTGCATCCTCCTCCCCACTCATTTTGCCTTTTCCTCACCCACTCCGTGGGAAAGTCATTCCTATTTCCACCAGAATAAAAAGGCGCTCATTAAGCAGTTCAAAATTTCTGCTACAGAGGCCACTGCAATTTTACAGCAATGCCCCACCTGTAGCAAACAAGCGCACTCTGTGCCCATGGGAGTTAACCCCAGGGGGACAGAGTGCAACCAAATTTGGCAAATGGATGTTACCCAATATGCTTCTTTTCCCCATGGAAGTACTTACACGTTTCCATTGACACTTACTCGGGGTTCATCATGGCCACCCCTCAAAGGGTGAAGCCTCTAAACACATTATTAATCATTGTATTCGAACCTTTGCAACGCTGGGACGCCCAAAAGAACTTAAAACAGACAATGGGCCTGGCTATACAGGCAGTGCTTTTGCCGCCTTTTGCCAGAAATGGGGAATCACACACAAATTCGGCATACCATACAACAGCAAAGGTCAAGCCATAATTGAAAGAGCAAATCAGACCTTAAAACATGCTCTTGACAGATATATAGAAACCAAGGGGAAAGGGCCCCTAGCCTCCCAGCGGTGCAAGACATTCTCAACCTTTGCCTCTATACTCTTAACTTTCTCAACTTGACCGGACTACCTGCCACTTCTGCTGCTTGTCGTCACTTTGCCTCACAACCTGCTGCTGACCACCAACGACCACTTGTCTACTATCGTTGCCTGCCAGACCCCGCCTGGAGAGGGCCTGCGCAACTCATCACCTGGGGTCGAGGTTACGCGGCCATTCAGCTTCCCGATAAGGTTCTGTGGGTCCCTGGTCGCTGCGTCCGTCCTTGTCATCTCCCGCTTTCGCCGGACGCCCAAGACGTCCCTCCTCCTCCCCACATAAGAGGCCTTACTGGTGTCACTCCGGAAGCTGACCCTCAACGTACGGCCGAGGAAGAGGACAGCAGGGACAACAGAAGGTAGACCAAGGGAAGGGCCTCAATCAAAATGTCACATCTGCCTCAATTGGGAAGAATACTGTGGTTCCCGGTTGCCCTTCAGCTACTGAGCGTTGCCCTCTGCGCACCTAACTATGCGCAGCACAATCCCCATCAACCCCAGAACCTAACGTGGGCGGTATTGGACGCACACGCAGACATCCTGAACTCCACTTCATCTATGGCGGTGCCGGGGTCCTGGTTTCCTGACCTGTACTTTGACTTTGGAGTGATGATGGACACCACCACTTCTCCCAACAGACCGGGTATGGTTAGCCACAGATGGATCAAGAGATGGCCCCTTTATGTCTGCCCCGGCCATGTCAGGGCAACAACATACCGGAAGAAGTGTGGTGGGGAAAACGATTATTTTTGTGCGGACTGGAGCTGCGTCTCCACGGGAGAAATAACATGGAACCCCCCTTTCAGAGGTGATCTTATTACACTCAGACGGACTGGTGAGAACGTACGATGTGAGCAAAACCAATTTGGAACATATGTTAATTGTAATCCGGTTAAAATCTCTTTCACCACTGAGGGAAAACGACACACGGGGTGGCAGTCAGGGGTCACTTGGGGAGGCCGAGTTCATGATAAAACCGGGGAGCCAGGGAATATTTTTACTATACGCCTAACACAAACCCCCATAGAACCCCCGGTACCGGTGGGCCCCAAGACAATACCAGCCAACCGCAGGGAGCCACCCCCACAACCCACCCCCACTCCCGGGAAAAGTTCGCCTACTTCCATCGGTTATTCTTTGTCCCCTTCACGGAGCCGCCCTGGGAACCCCTTTGGGACATCGTCACAGCCACCTATCACATGGTCAATGACACCAATCCCAACCTTACTACAGCCTGCTGGTTTTGCTACGATGTTCGACCCCCATATTATGAGGCTGTAGGGCTTGTTTCTCCATACAACACTTCCTCGAATGACAAGGCATGCAGATGGAAACATGGCTCACAAACATTGCAGTCAATCTCAGGCAAGGGAACCTGCCTTGGACAGGTTCCCACACAGTATAAACAATACTGCAACACAACACATAGTGAGGTTGATACAACACTCTTTTACATACCACCCACAGATGGATGGTGGGCTTGCTCTACAGGCCTCACGGCCTGTGCCCATGGTCATGTAATAAGCACCAAAGGTTTTTGCATCCTTGTCCAGGTCATGCCACGCATATACTACCACACAGAAGAAGAAGTTTACAACACTTACTCAGGGTCAGAACTCATAAGACACAAGCGTGAACCCATTTCCACCCTCACAGTAGCTCTCTTGGTAGGACTTGGCCTAACAGGAGCAGGAACTGGGATAGCATCCTTTGCAAATCAGTATGTCCAATATCACCACCTTAGGGCAGCCATCGATGAAGACTTAGAGAGAATAGAAACTTCGATCTCTCACTTACAAAAATCCCTAACCTCCCTCTCAGAAGTGGTCTTGCAGAACAGAAGAGGCCTTGATTTACTTTTTTTAAAAGAGGGGGTTATGTGTGGCTTTAAGAGAAGAATGTTGCTTCTATGCAGATCACTCTGGCATAGTGCAGGACTCCATGACCAAACTCAGGGAGGGCCTGGATAAACGTAAAAAGGAGAGGGAGGGTCAGCAAGGATGGTCTCAATCCTGGTTCAACTTTTCCCCATGGTTGACCACCCTGATAGGTACCATAGCAGGACCACTGATATTGCTACTCCTTGCATGTACATTAGGCCCCTGCATTTTATCTCGCCTAACAAAATTTGTGGAAACTAAAATAGGTGCCTTGGAAAATATGGTACTGGAACGCCACCATTACCAACCAATACGGTCTGGAGAAAATATGGAAAAAGCATCCCTCCGCATATTAGACTCTGACGAAGAGTTGGAATCCACCAGTTTTACTTTTAAAACAAAAACGGAGGAGATGTTGGAATAAAATGCTTGCTTATCAGAAACTTGATTCAGGCTTCTGCAGTGTGGACAGGCCAGTGGCCGGCACACGAACCAGAAACCTAGGATGAGGGAAGGTACCAGATAATAAAAGCACCTAAAAGCACGATAAGGCGATCACTGCTTGAGAAATACCTGATGCCACGTAAGCAAGTAGGGAAACGTATAACCATGACAGGCTATACAGGAAACATAGAATAAACCAATAGTGTTGCTTAAAGCTGTTGCATGACTATAAAAGGCTATATGCCCCCACAACCTGCCCCCACAACCTGCTTCCTGACTTGTAATACCCAATAAAAGAGTAGTTCAGAACACGCTCTGGGCTCACTCACCTCGAGGAAAACCTGCGTGTTTGTCTTCACTCTCGCCTGTCGAGACCCCATGAGTGGCCCACCCTGATGCGGACTGCAAAGCCGCAGTCATCCAGCCTCTGCTTGGAGATTTCTTGTGAAGGAAAACTCACTGCCTCCGGTGTCAGCCTGTTCCACTGGCTAAGACAGTGATGGCGAACCTTCTGGGCTCGGCATGTCAAAAATTTGGAAAATGCCTAAGTTGACTCTGCTGGCGTGTCACCCCCTCCCCAAACAAAAGAGAAACAATTCTTTACGTATTCATTTATTTAAAAAAAAATACAGTCCAATCACATGTGGTTGCCACAATGCAACCCTGAGCTACATATATTCTCTTCTCGGTGGGTCAGAGTTTTGACCCAAAGACACCCCACAACAGAGGGCTTTAATCACTTCAATATATTTTCCCTTCTCTTCCCACAACCTCACGCCTTCCTCTCAGCAGCATCTTAAAGATGTAGTCCTGCATTTATCTGAAGGCATCTGCTTCAACGTACATCTACGATTCCCCTGTTTATGGAAGGAAAGAGCCCACAACTGTTGCTCAGAAAGAGCATCTGAACTTTTGTTCCTTGGTCTCCCCCCTCCTCAATGTCTCATCTCCAGGCCCCTCCCAGAGGAAGCAGGAATGGAGTCCTTGGGAAGCCCATCGGAGAACGCCTTGGGTGAGTAGAAGGAGACGGTCAGCAAAACAACAGGATTTTCACTCGGTGGAAATGTGGACGTCCTGAGGCCATTCCTCTAGCGGGGATGGAGAACCTCTGGCTCATGGTTCTCCTCTGGCCTGTGCTGGATTTGCAGCTGGAGAGCCTTCAAGGACGGCTCTGCCTCTGCACACCGTCCCCTTTCCTGATGGAGGGAACGTGGGGTGGCCAAGAGCAGGGCTCACCGTCCCTGCAAGTGTGTGGGTGGGAGGGGCAGATCCTTTGGCCACCCGGCTTTTCCAGCATCAAGGAAGGCATCTGGAGGCTCTTCTGGCCCCCTGCAAATTGAGAGGTGCTCCTTGCTGGGAGTCAAAAGCTTTGGGGTCGGGGGCTGAGGCTGGGCCTTCCCTGAGCCATTAGGCTAAGAGCACCTTTGGATTCGGTGTACTGTGAGAACCCAGCCGCTTTCTCATAAGATGGTTTACTTGTTTGGGGGTCAGTGGTTATATGAACTTAGCTGTTGGGTTGACTGGCCTTTTCGCTGCATTGTTGTATTGAATCCCACCTCTGGGTGTGTCCACTCAGTTACCCAAATGCAAGTAGCTGATAGCCTTAATCTTGGCAAAGATCAAGGTTAGGAGAAGGGAGGTATTGACAGGTTTGGAGCACCCAGAATTCTGTGGCAGTATGAAATTTAGGAAAAAGTTGAAATATGTTGTACTTGTTGAATTAAATGTCATTACCTCATGGAACAACAGCCTGAAGACAGACAGGTGGGTGCTCAGTTTGGGACATTTCAAGAGCCCTTAGTAAGCGCCAGCTATAAATCGAGACGTAGAAGAACATTGACATCTGCAGGTGTTTGCATAGTCATAAAAGCAAAGTTTAGAAGCTATACATAAGTGTGTCAAAAGTGCATCTTACAAGGGTTTTCCTACTTGTGAAAATCTCCTCTCTTTGAAACTGATCATAATTTTTAAACTGTTGACCAAACTCTGCCGTTCTTTAAAAACATATTAAGCTGCAGTTATATACCACTTGTTTGTTATAATTACATTTTTTTGCAAGATTATTACTGTTTGAATAACAGTAATAACCTTTCTCACACGTTTCTTCTGGACTGCCTCATTTTTTAATTTTTTTGTACTGCAATCCCACAGCTCCACCAAGCACCTTACATTTTAGTAACGGGGCTCATCACAAGCGGAAGACACTTGTCGCTCCCGAAATCAACATTTCTTTGGACCAGAGTGAAGGCTCACTCCTGTCGGACGATTTCTTGGACACTCCGGATGACCTGGATATCAACGTGGATGACATTGAGACTCCCGACGAGACGGACTCCCTGGAATTCCTGGGGAACGGGAACGAGCTGGAATGGGAGGGTAAGAGATGGCAGATGACCTCTTTCAGCTCTGCGTCCTGTCAGGAGCTGCTGCGGCCAGCACGGGCGATCTGTGGTTTTGCAGGAGGACATCCGGGTCTCCCCTTGCCAAGTTTTCCTAGTTGGGGTGTCCTTCCAGAAGAGTGGGCGTTGTGGTCCAAGTGTTTTTGCCCACAGCAGGAATGGAGTTTGTTCTGGGCAAGGAGTTCCGTGGGGCATAGAGGTTTTGTGCACCAGCGTCAGGCACATCCTTCTGCACTCCCCATACAGGCCAGAACAATTATTCCTGCGTTGCAGGATCATGAGAAGGGGGTCCTGGGTATCAAGCCGTGCTCCGATACCAGACTTCAACCCAACAGTCTCACGAAGAAGACTGACACAGGCACAATCCCAGGGCGCTCCCTTGGCATTCCCTGTGCGGACACGCGGGCCTTGGCTTCTGTAGTGCTGCCCCCATAACCAGTGGGGTTGTTGGATGTTTCCAAGAAGAGGTTTGCTAGCAGTTACGTTACTCGTGAGCAACTTCACAGATCAAGATTTGTCCACAGAAGGCACTTAAAATCTGTAGCCAAGTCGCTTTATTTTATTTTTATTTTTTTCATTTTATTTCTTAAATTTGTATGCCCCCTGACCCCCAGTGGCTCAGGGTGGCTCACAAGCAAATACAAAAAGGGGGGGAAATGCAATAAGAGACAAGAATGCAAGGCGGCCAAGGGGGCAAGGACCGGACGGGGCGGAAAAGAAACAGCCCCACCCGCCCGAAAGGGGCGTCGCTCCCCCTGGCCAAAGCCCCGGGAGAAGGTCCTGGTCCTCGAGGCCCGGCACGACACCAGCCGGGCAAACTTCGGCCTCTAAGCCCGGGCCGCGTTACAGTCTGACTGCGGTCGTGCACAATTAGTAAGCAATGTACAGTTATAATCGATATTGCAAGGAAACCCCTCAGCAGCCCTATCTGAGGAATGATACAAAGAACGAAGCCCGTAAAATGCATCCAAATGCTTGCAAGCGAGGTGATGGTAAGGAACTGCCTGATGCCCTTTAATGTCAATTTTTTTCCCTCCCTCCCAATTTTCTTCTGCACAAGTCAAAATCCGGGCTATGCCGTTTGGCTTAATTTTTGCTTCGTTGTTTTCCTGCAAAAGGATCGTCCCAGATTTGCTTTGCGTTTGTCTTGGCCCAGAAATCTCAGGCTAGGCTGGAAAGTCGGCAAAACGTTCTGTTTCTGCCGTTTCCAACTGGGGTGTCTGGGGTGGGGGGAGTGTAAAAAGAGTCAGGATGATTGAGGGTCAGGGCTTTGACGGCGCGAGTGCCATCTTGACCTTTTTGACCTGCTGTCCCACGGATGCCGCTGGTGCCCAAGAAAGTGCCACGGATGTGTCTGTATATATAAAAAAAAAGACCATAGAGGTGAAGGCTCAAGGCAATCTTTGCCTTTCTTTCCTATCTGACCTGGGGCTAGATTGTGTAACAATGGTAATCATCATCAGTGGGGATCTGGGATTACAGGAATGAGAACAAACCAATAGCTACATATACGTGGGTCGGTACCGTGTTGACGATTAACTGCAGTCCAAAAGCCCAGGAGCGGCTACTAAGAAGGCCCTCTGTTCCCTTCCCACCAACAAGCTTCAGGAGGAATTGAAAACCAGGGTTGACTTGAACGGGCAGATGCTGTCTTTCCAATAGCCAGGACAGATAGACCACAAAGTGATTTTCAAAAGGAAGGACGTCTTCTGCCTGCAGATACAGAGTTTAGAAGATGGGACGCAAGTAAAAAAGGATGGGGAGGGAAGAGAAATGCATACTTCTTAAATGTACAAAGGTGTAAAGCTTGAGAGAAAACTATTTAGGGTGAGAAAATGGGAAGAAGGGTGTCCCAGGCAGTCTCACCGCTCCCATTGATGTGGATGGAGACTATGATTACGGTTAAGGGAACAGCCAGTTGATGTTCAGCTCAACTCAGCAGATTGAATGAGGCCACCCAAGGCAACAAACAGAAGACAGAGTACTATCTTAATAAAATATTTATAAAAATAAATACCAAATAACTTTCTTAGTAGATTGTAGGAATGCTATAGATGTAATGTATCTTGATTTGAGCAAAGCATTTGACAAAATAACACATCTGATTCTGATTAGCTAGTGTGGGCTGGATAACAAGATATTTAAGTGGATGTCCGGGCAGCTTGAAAATCAAACTCAGAGAATGGTCATCGATGGTTCCTCATCAAATTAAAGAGAGGTACTGAGTGGGTTGCAGCATGGTTCACTGCAAGGCCTTCTATTATTCAGTATTTTTGTTAATGAGATAGATGAAGAGGTGGAAGAAATCCTTATCAAATTTGCAGATGGCACAGAAGTGGGAATAGTTAATACCCCGGAGGACAGACATAAAATTCAAAAGCATCTGTTGAGAATTGGCCTGAAAGTAAGAGGCTGAAATTTAGCAATGGCAAATGCAAAGTTCTTTACTTAGGAAATAGAAATTAAACGTACACTTTGCAGTAGGGCGGTGCAATTGCAAAAATGGCAGATGCAGTTTTAAGCTGATCAAAGTCCGCAAATCAAGTGAAGTAATAATGCCACTTTATTCTGAACTGGTCTAGTTATACTTTGAGTCCCGTTCTCGGCATGACCCTGGAGGGATTCAAACAAACTGGAACAAGTTCATAAAAGGATGAATCAGCAACTAGAAACAAAGAGATGTTTTTCCAGAAAGAGAAAGATCTTAGCTTTGAGAAGGATGTCCTGCAGAAGACTTCTGTGCCCCCAGAGAGATTCAGGGAAAGCATTTTCCGATTAAACGTTAGAAAAAAACTTTCCAACCTCAAGGGCAATGGCAGGGAAATCAGTTAGGAGGGAGGAGGCGGCTCCCTTAACTGAAGGCGCTCAAGCAGAGGCTGAGAGGCCAGATCGCCCATCTTTTGGAGAGGAGGTCCGTAGCCGGCCAGTCCAGCTGGCCTCGGAAGTCAGTGCGCAGGATCCCAGGTGCATTAAATCCTGGAGACGGTGTTAAGTCTTCCAGTAAACTAGCCCCTAAGAGTTTGTGATTCCGTGCCAAGTTGTGTTGGCGACTCGTAGCGCCAGGGTTACCTCCTGGGTTCTCCTCCTCAGATGACACTCCCGTGGCCACAGCCAAAAACATGCCTGGAGACAGTGCAGACTTGTTTGGGGATGGAGGCGGGGAGGACGGTGGTGCCCCCAATGGCCGCCTGTGGAGGACAGTCATCATTGGGGAGCAGGAGCACCGCATTGACCTGCAGATGATCAAGCCATACATGAAAGTGGTGACGCATGGAGGTGAGAGGCCGGGAGGCCCCGGGAGGTCTCCAGCGAAGCGCCTTTGGAGGAGGAGGGAGCGGGTCTGTCAGGTGCTGGACGCCCTTGTACTCAGCAACCAAGGAAGAGATGGGGGACCCATGGCCAGCTCAACACGCCAATTCCCTTGATGCCCCTGTCTCTCTCAGGTTACTACGGGGAAGGTCTCAACGCGATCATCGTCTTCGCGGCTTGTTACTTGCCGGACAGCAGTTTGCCCGACTATCATTACATCATGGAGAACCTCTTCCTGTGAGTGGCTCTTCCTGGGTTCAGCCAAGGAGGGGAGGACATCTTGCTAAAACCCCGTTTTGGGGGCTTCCTGAGGCATCTTTGGATGGGCAAAACCAGGCAAACTAACACGGGAAATTCACACGGGTCTGACCCGATACAGGCTTGGTTTGCCAGACTCCTGGCACTTTGGGGGTGTTTGAAAGAGGCTGGCTCTGTCTTCCCTTAAGTAAGGCCGTGTCTGTTCCATTCTAAGACTCCATCCAAAGACGACAATGTTGATGATGGTGATGAGGATAATAATAATACTGTAATAATAATAGCAATCCCAAAACATCTGGAGCGCCCTTGAAGACCATTGACCATTGACAAAATCACTGTCAGTCCATTGCAAGAGACGGCTTTCCTTGGAACAGCCTCCAGTCCATCCTGTGACGGTACCTTTAACCCCATCAAACAACATCTGCCTCTCCCAGGTCCTTGGGAAGGACTCGATCGGTGGATCAAAATGCCAAATCCAGTCTAAACATCTGGCTGACAGTGCGGCCAACCATAATAATGCAGGCCGCCCAACTCCCAGCAACTCTGGGCAGCTTATACTTTTAATAAATTATTATTATTATTATTATTATTATTATTATTATTATTATTATTATTATTATCAAACCATCATCTTGCCTGATTTCACAGGTCAGCTCTCATTTTTTTCCCTTTAAAAACGGTCCTCCGAGGCGTCAGACGCCCTCCGGGACCTGCCCGAAGAGCGTTTCAGATTCAGAAGAGCCAACGAGCTCCTCCGAATTCTGACGCCCCCGAGAGAGGCGTTGGTGATCTGCTGAGGTTGTTACAGGCGACGTGCACTTTAAATGCAGAAGTTCAAATGGAGACAGAAGGGCGAGGTCCCTTTGCCTGATCATGGCGCAAAATCCATTTTTGTTTTTCAGGGCTGCCGCAAACGCCAATGTTGGTTAGCACCCACTGGCTGCTTCCGTTTATATATATATTTATTTTTTTCTTTCCACCCTCTAAAAGGAAAGAAAGGGTTTTTTTACGTTTTTGTTCCTTTTATCTTGACAATACAGCGTAATCTGTCAAAATGTATCTAAAACAGTGTTTCTCTACCTTGGCCACTTTAAAACGGGTGGACTTCAACTCCCAGAATCCCCCAGCCAGCCATGCTGGCTGGGGGATTCTGGGAGCTGAAGTCCACCCGTCTTAAAGTGGCTAAGGTAGAGAAACCCTGATCTAAAAAGACACCCCCCACCTTGCATCCTTTGATATACCTGGATAGACACGCTTTTTCCTCACCTTGGTTTTTTTTCCTCTCTTCCTGCTGAAAGATACGTGATCAGTAGTTTAGAGCTGCTGGTCGCCGAGGACTACATGATTGTATATTTGAACGGCGCCACTCCGCGGAGGAGAATGCCAGGAATCGGCTGGTTGAAAAAGTGCTACCAAATGATCGACCGACGGTAAGGAGCGGTCCCTTCCCCCAAAACGGGCTGCTAAGCTGAGCTGGGAGTTGCCCCCCCCACTCTTGCTGGTGCAGTTGCGATGATCTATCCTGAGTTGGGGGGGGGAGCGCCAGTCTTTTCTCACATCAAAGTGTTTCAGTCCCTTTTTTTTAAATGGGGTTGGCTGGCATCCGGCCACAAGCTCGCCTCAGAGTAAGGCATTTTTAATCGGGTCTTTCGGCCACAATTAAAAAAATATATAGGCGTTCCTAGAACAGTGCGTGTTGCATCTCTGCTCCACAGGGATTGGTTGCTGGTGTGCTTCTGGGTCCAATTCAAGGTGCTGGTTTTGACCTTTGAAGCCCTACGTGGCACAGGGCTGGGTTATCTGAGGGGCTGCCTCTCCCTGATTACATCTGCCCGTCCCACCAGGTCCAGCAGAGAGGGCATGCGGTGGGTCTGTCTGCTAGGGAGCTTCATTTGGCGAGCCCTAGGTGACGGGCCTTTTCTGCTGTGGCCCTCGCTTTATGGAACATCGTCCCCCCACCCCGAAGTGAGGCTGGCTTCATCCCTTTTGACTTTCCAAAGGTCCCTCCAAACCTGGTGGTGCCATCAGACCTGAAGGGGGAGGTGATGTGATGGAGGCCGTAGCGCAGCAGCTTCTCAGGGAGCACAAGAGACAACACAGTCCGGAGCAGGAGCGCGGGAAGCGGAAGAGGTTCAGGATAGCCGCTCCCTCGACTCTCCCGGGGTAGATCCACTAGGTTAGAGTAGGGCAGGTGTAGTCCAGCAAGGTTCTCTCCACGCGGTGCAAGCAATAAAGGAACTGGATTGGGCTGGACTGTTCCCCTGTTGTTCTTGGGCTGGGCCTGACACAGGGGAAGCCGGGGATAGGCGAAATATTGAGATGGCTCCCGTGTACCGAACACCTGCTCTTGGCCTATTCTCTTTTTTATTCTGTTTTAGTTTTGTGCTTTTTATAATCATAAAGTTTTTAATATTAAGCGGGTCCCAGGTGTTGGGCTTTCTCTGCCATGGGGCCCGCCTTGTGGAACATTCCGCCCCCCCCCCGATATTAGATTAGCTCCATCCCTTTTGACCTTCTGGAAGTCCATCCAGACCTGGTTATGTCCCCTGGCCTGGGGCTCCCAGGGGACCGGGGAGATGCTCAGATGGCTCTGTGGCTGAGTTAGCTCTCCTTGCTCTCTCTTGCCCAGGGTTTGCTATTTGTTTTTTATCATATTTATCTTTTAACATTCATTTTTATATTTTTTATGTTGATTGTTTATGTATGGGTTGTTTTTATTGGATTGTTGTAAGCCACCCAGTTGCTTTTCTGTGAGATGGGCAGCTATGCAAATTTGGTTGATAATTATATAGATATATCTATGTATAATTATCATATAGATATAATTATATATAGATATACATACACAATATCTGTATATAATTATATATAGATATACAGTACATACACACTGACATATAACATTCCGTTTGTGCCCAGCATTGAAGGGAA
Organism: Python bivittatus; assembly: GCF_059951505.1. Lineage (NCBI taxonomy): Eukaryota > Metazoa > Chordata > Lepidosauria > Squamata > Pythonidae > Python > Python bivittatus. The sequence goes on along the minus strand of NW_028277079.1, from coordinate 1,016,715 downwards.
AATCATGCTGTGCTAGGAGTCGAAAATGCCTGGATGGCACCGAATCAGTCCATTGTTTCGCCAGTTAAGCTTTGTCTGGAAGAACTGTGGGTGGACCAAGAGGATCATCGTCTCAGCTGCCAGAGCTGCAGTTTAAGCAGGGTTGAACCGCAGATGGGAGGATCTTTAAAGGCAATTCCTGGTCTGAATCTGCAGGGGGTGCCCTATACTGACCGGCGCTGGCAGGCTGCCCCCCGCTGTCCAGTCCTGAAGGGGCTCCCTTCGCAAGTCCCCCCCATGGATGCATTTTGACATCAACCGATTCTGCCTTTTCAGGGGCAACTTGCAGAGAGACGTTGGAGTTCCCGGCATCCTTTAGGGAGGGTTTCAAAAGAGACATGTTTTTAACCTGTATAAAAGACCTTTTAGAGTGCTATATTACACAGATTTTTTGCAGTTATAATTGCTATCCTGAATTTTATTGATGACAGCTTTCTACAAATGGCAGATCATTTTTTAAATAAAGAAGTAAATATGAATACTGCAGATGTGTACATCCAGCCATCCGCATTCTTTTCAGAGACAGAAAATAAAGCAGACATAGCCAGCCCTGGAGAGATTTAAGGTGGGGGGGGTTGGTGCCTTTAAGTCGGTTTTTGACTCTTGGCGACTGCAGTTTTCTTGGCCAGATTTTTGGAAGTGGCTTGCCCTTGCCGCCTTCTTCCTGGGGCTGCGAGAGAGGGACCGGCCCAAGGCCGCCCAGCTGGCTCCGTGACTAAGGCGGGACTCGAACTCACAGCCTCCCGGTTTCTAGCCTGGTGCCTTCACCACGGCGCCAAACTGGCTCTCTTTTAAGGTTCACAGTGGTGCAGAACTGTTATGTCACTGAAGCATAACTGCTCTAACCTAGGTTTTTTTTAAGTGCATCGTCTCCATTTTTTCACAGGTTACGGAAAAACCTGAAAGCGTTAATAATCGTTCACCCTTCCTGGTTCATTCGGACGGTGCTGGCTATATCCCGGCCGTTCATCAGGTAAAGGAAAAAAAGCTGGAGCGAAACCCAGTTTGACACCGTTGAAGCGTCAGCTTTCTCTGCTTCTCTTTATTTCGTTCTGCGCTACGTTAAATGGAACCCTTTCCGCATTCCCTGGATGGTGCCCGAAGTCCTGGAACGACACCCAAATGCCACAGTTCAGCTTTCTTCGACAGATAGGTTGGACTACAACTCCCATCACCCCCGGTTGCCTGGAACCTCCAGCCAACATGGCCACTGGCTGAGGGTTATAGGAGCTGTAGTGGGCACTGGCCGCGCCAGAGTATCCGCGATAGATGCAAACGGTCTGAGCTAGAATCCGTAACGAGTAGTCAAGGCAGAGGCTGGCCACCAGCGTGGTGACGCTGCTTCGTTGGTCAGGAAATCGTGAAATCTGCCTTTCAGCCAATCCGTCCTTTTGTGGTCCGGTAGATTTCTGGCCACAGTATGGAAATTGTCGGCCTGATGTCCCCCGGGGGCTCCGCCGGTCCGACCTTCCTTCGATCGCTCCAGATGGACGAGATGCGGTTTGTGATTTATGAAACAGAAATAGCGAGCGTCTTGTTCAGGGTGGAAAGAAAAGCTTTCATTCCGGCGCATAATGAAGCTATTGGCGTTTCTCTCCAGCAGCCCTCCTAATTCTAGTGCAGGATTTCAGCGTCCTTGGGAGCAATTTCATTGCCCCTGATTTCATGCAGATGAACATCCTATAAACCAGTGTTGTCCAAACTTGGCCACTTTAAGATGAGTGGACATGGCTGGCTGGGGAATTCTGGGAGTTGAAGTCCACTCATCTTAAAGTGGCCAAGTTTGGACAACACTGCTATAAACTAACAGCCAGAGAAGTCTTCCAGCCGAAGCTAAAACGACGGGTCTGTGTCGATTGTGTCTCTTCTAGTGTGAAATTCATCAGCAAAATCCAGTATGTTCATACCTTGGAGGAACTAGCTCATAATATTCCCATGGAGCATGTCCAGATTCCAGACTGCATCCTGCAGTAAGTGTTGTATTTTGACTTTCTTAGAACCGTCACACGCTCAGAAAGATCCATTTTCCAGCTTTCCCCAGTTTCTCCACCAGCTGGCTTCTCGGCCGTTTACTGTTGCTTTCTGGTGGGGAAACAAAAATTAATTAAGACAAGAGATGCTCTCTTTCTTCAAAGTGCATTTGAGGGGGGGTGTCCCTCAGAATGCCTGCCAGCAGCCCCACTTTTATGACGTATGAAAGGCTAATAAATGTGATTATGGCATTAGGTCTCCACAAATTAGAGCCCGTTTCATTCGACGCATGGCCGTTTCTGCCAGTAGCCAGAAAGGGCTGTTCCGGGGTGTGTTCTTGAATTATAGTGCCTTATGGCATGGAAGGCAGAGCATGGATGAGTGTGCCCGGTGCAGGAAAAGGCGAAGGTTGGCACTGGGAGGCCCTGTGCTGCGGGTACATCATGGGCACGCAGGGAATGGCTAGTTCAGCCACAGGTATGCACGAGTAGCACTCGGGCCTCCTTGCTAGCAAACATCAGCCCGACAGCCTTGGAGAATGACTGTCGGTCCTGCTAGACCAGTGTTTCTCAACCTTGGCCACTTTAAGATGTGGGGACTGCAACTCCCAGAATTCCCCAGCCAGCTATTTTTAAAGAATAATCCAGGCGAAGGGCAGAGAAGCAGCATTGGGGAGGGGGCCCTCTCCCGCCTAGAGGGAACGGGGTGCTCCCCCAAGGAGACGCCCCGTGGCAGGGATTCCCTAACCCCCTCCCTGCCTTCGCCGTAGGTTCGAAGAGGAGCGAAGCCAGGCCAGGAAAGAACGGTACGTCTGCTTCGGTGGGCGAGGAGGGAAGGAAGGAAGGGGGTCCCCCGGACTCAACAGGGCCGCGCCTTCCGGGAAGGGAACGTTTTAAGGCGGCCGCGTTTCGTTTCGTTGCAGGGCAGAAGGAGTGAAACAGGACCCGGTTGAAAGAGAGAGGTGAGCCTCCCTGTTCCCTTTCGCCAGCAGCATCGTGTAGACCAGGGTTCCTCAACCTTGGCAACTTTAGGACGGGTGGACTTCAACTCCCAGAATTCCCCAGCCAGCTTTGGGGAGCTCCAATTCTGGGAGTTGAAGTCCACCTGTCTTAAAGTTGCCAAGGTTGAGGAACCCTGCCATAGAGAAAAGCTAGAAATCCCGGGAGGGGGGGCTGGGAGCCCCCTTTCCGCCCCCAAAGGCTATTCAAAGGCGTCCGAGGCACCTCAAAGGAAGAGGCTTTAACCTAGATCCAGCGTCAGTCTGGCCACTCCACGCGCCCAATGAAGGGACCTGTGGATCCCCAAAGCCTCCGCCTTGGAATCAAATTGCTTCGTCGGGAAAGGTGTTCCCAGACCGATTTTGCTGCCCCTGTAGACAAACGGGGCTCTCCTCCCACAGGACCAAAGCCTGGGGTGGCGAGAGAAGCAACGCCTGGCCAGCTCATGTCCCCTTGGACTTGATTCAAAAGCTGGGTTGTTCACATTCCCCTCTGTTTGCATCTGTTTGAAGTCCACCAGGAGCCTGCTGTGGGGTTCGCGACATTTATTCAGACTAATAGAAGCGAATATGTGGAGCTGAGGGTTGAACTGTGGAGTCCTTGGGGTTCTCTGAGCTTGGCTGTTTCCTTGCAAACGTTTCGTTACTGAAGCTAGCACTGAAGCTAGCACTGAAGATGTTGCCTAGCTGGGTAACGAAACGTTTGCAAGGAAACAGCCAAGCTCAGAGAACCCCAAGGACTCCACATTTATCCAGACTGGTGCCGTTGCAGGGTTCAAGACTCCCCAGGGCTGACTCTGGGGTTAGGTAGACAAGGCTACCGCCAGCCACTGATTATTATTGGCAGGAAATGGTTAGTGACCTAAACTGTTTCTGCCCTGTTTCCAGATAAGTGGCCACTTCAAAGGTGTGGGGGGGGGGGAACATGAGCTTCTCTGCTTGAGGCCTCCAAGTGTCTGGGGCAGCCCTTAGTCACAGTGGCGTTTAAAAAAATAAGTGGAGTTTATAACATTTATCAACACTTTGTCTCGCTTCCAAAACAGGACCGCCCTTCCTTCAGAGGATCAGGAAACAAGGTTTGGATTTTGTTTTTAATTAAAGCTCACCTCTTAAGTTTGGGGGTAGTCGTTGCTTTTGGGAGGTCACAGTCGTGTGTCCTCGGCTAAGAGTCAGTTTGTCAACCTATTGCATGAGAAGCAGTTGTTTGATCTGCCATATTGATGATCTGTCTTTACTGCAAAGTTCAAACCTAAGTCCTTTAAATGTTTTGAAACTCTGTATATACAGTACAAGGACAGTCGTGTTTCAGTTGCTCATTAGGGGTAATGGAACATCTGCAAGAAGACAACCAAGCTCAGAGGACCCCAAGTTGACTCACTGGGTCATTTCCAGATGATGTAGTTGTGGTAAAAGTGAAAACTTCCCTCTGTAGTTTTTCCAAACTCTGTATTTTTCTTCTAGTTTATGGTAACCTCCCAGTTCTTCCAGGGCACAGTCCAGACAAAAGCCACAATCAGCCATAAGTTTTAATTGTGAGTCGCCCAGAATCACCCGTTGGGGGAGATGGGCGGCATACAAATTAAATAAATAAATAAATAAATAAATAATCATCTCTCTCACTTAATCAAGGATGTTACCGGTCATCTGAATCTTGTCTTCATTTAGCTACACCAAGGGTTGGGTTAGGGTTAGGGTTGCCATCCAAGTGGGTGCTCTGAGCTGCCTAGAGTTTTAGCAGAATAACTCCCGTGTTTCTTCATCATGAATCCAGTAGCTTCATGAGAGAAACTCGCTGGAACAATGAGTTTTATGTGCATAATTGGTATGGCATCTCCTGGTGGAGGAAGGGATGCTCCGAAAGCATCTCTTTTTGGCCGAACCAGCCTTCCTCTTCCTGTCCTGTTGTACACAGAATCAGAGATTCTCCAGAACGACTGGAAGCTGTTTTAATCTCTGGGGCTTTCTCACCCTCATTGCCCCTTTTCACCTGTGGTTCAGCAACACGTGCAGCTGAGGGTCCTCTTTGGCTAGGCATATTCTATAAAAGCTTCCAGGGTGATGGGAGACAAGTTGCGCCTTCCGACGGATTAGTATCAGGAATGCCAGGAAGACGATGAATAGCCTACAAGGCTTCTCGTCCACATGGACTTGGGAAGCTGTGTCCACTTTGGGGAGCATCAGCCGCTCCAGGAAGAGTGTTTTCCTGTTTTTTCACCTTCATCTGGAGGAACTTGCAATCTGAACGGTCCAGGGCCAGCTGGCTAGTCTCTTACTTGGTGATTCACAAGTGTGGGTGGCTAGTGACTCCTGTCTCACCATCTTTACAAGGAGACCTTTTAGATCAGGAGCATCAAGAGTGCCGGAAACATCCAGAGATGGCTTAGATGTGAAAGAGACTGGTGTGAACATTCTTCATAACTTCTCCAGCCACAATTCTTTGCCCATTCTTTTTTCGGGCTGCCTGCTCTACATGTTCAGCTCCAATGCCTCCATTGACCCCTGAGCCTTCTTAATATATCCTTTCTCACTTTTGAACATGCTGGCTCTAACTGTCCTACCTCCTGGCTGGCTGCAGTTAGGAGAAAACCAGATACGTGACGCTGTAGTTCTCCGCTCATCCAGTGCCCAGTCAGTTCCATACAGGACTGTCACGTTGAGGGCTTATTCTCTCTTGGTTTAAACCAGGTTTTAGTTTAACATTAGGGGGCCTTAGTGGTTACAGCTGTTCTACTGTAGTATCAAGAGAATGGTGGCCCCTTCTGCCCTGGAGATCTTCCTTGCTGAAGATACTGTTTGATTTCCTCTGGCTAAGATGCCTCCGCAGAGGAAAGTAAATAGATTGGGCGGTCCAGCTCTGATTGCCCTATTTTGCCGGTCGTTTACATTGTTAAGCTCTGTAACGTAAATGACAGTTTGCAGTCTTCAAATATTAGCTCTGCCTAACTTTCTCTCTCTCCCCTACCCCTCCAGCATGTCATGAACTGAGATGCAGAGGCAGACGGAGCTGAAGGAACACCCAGCCTGATGTGTTACCCGCTATAAATTCCCTTCCTGGTGTTCAGACCTTGTAAGCTTCTCATCTTCAGCCCGTCAGAAGAAGAAGCCCGCTGCTTCTCCATTACCAAGGCAAAGTCAACTAGAGATATTCCATTCCACAAAAGAGTTTGCAAATGAATAACTGTGTCCGGGAAAGGCACCGAGCACTTAAGTTTCCACCGCGTGGCAGAGATATTCTGCAGCGCCAATCTACGCAACTTTGGGATATGATAGCATCTAGTCCAGAAACAGAGATCTTGATTTTTACAGGGAAGGCTTTTCCTGTAGTTGCTGCAGGCCAGCATAGCAACGCCAAGGTGGAAAGCACATATTTCTTACCCGATAATTGTGAAAAGCAACGTTAGCCTCATGCATCGCTGCGTCAGGAATGGCTTACGGACAAGCTTTCCTCTCCTTCAGAGGCGGTTTGTGCCGGCCTGTCCCAAAAGACACGGAAAGTCTGTCCACGTGTCGCCTCATCAACCCTTGCATTGGGGGGCTCGTGCCGAAATCCCATGCAGCAAATGACGTGAGAGAGAATATTCATCCCAATCCTCCTTCCGAAAGATTGTCTCTCTCGATCCTAAATTCCCCAGAAGTAAAGAATATCCTTCAACCATCGTCACGAAGGTGAAAATACATGTATGGCTTTGATTGTTGTTATGACACTGGACAATCATCCCCTCCCTCTGTATCCAGATGTGACAGAGGGTGCAGACATACCCAAATCTCCTAAAGCTGGCAAAAACGGAAAGGCAGCAAACTTAAAACAGCCGAGTTGGAAAATGCACACATTACGACAAGACGTAGGTTTTTCTTAAACAAGAATGACATTTCAGTACTGCTTTTGTTTCCAACACGACAAATGTGAGGAACATCCAGTGCGAAGAGGAGCTCTGCCAAAAGGGTTTAGGGAGAGAAGCGCCTGCTCAGTTAGGAGCTTAACGATCAAGATCAAGCATGGACTTGAAGTGCGCAGACACGCAGATCCTCGCTCACTTAAAGTAGGACGTGAAGACCTTCCTCTTACCTACAGCTCTTTGAATTGTCAGTGGAGTTAAACGTCGTAGTATCAGTCCAGTGAGCAAGTTGCTCAGCCTCGCAGTAATCGCCGTATGATTCTTGCACAGCTTCTCACTGAAATGTCATTCCAGACCATGAAATTGTAAAAGAGGCCCAGGCGAAGAGAGGAAGACGATACTTACCCTAACAGCAGAAGCCAACGAAAGGAGATCGTGTACCAAGCACGGAAGTAGAATCTGTATCTCATTATGGGGCAATCCTGCGTGCTGATCCATTCACACACAATCATTAAGCATCTCAGAAAAAGTTCACAATCTACACATTTGAAAAGTTGCTTTTTTTCTTTTAACGTGCTGTAAATAAACAGTAAAATAATTGCGGGGACAACTCAGAACTCTAAGCAGTAACTTGGACAACTTGTAAAACAGTAGAACAACTTCTGAAGTCGCTTTGGATCGCTGCTCGGTTTAGTCAGGACGGCACCGTCTGAAAAGGACCGGCTCTCTGGGACGGTGGGGCCGGAGAAAGCAGCTTTCCTGGCTTGCTAACTGAAATCCACATGGTGGAAAATCCCCGGGGTTGGAATTTGTGCCATGAAGCTTCACAAAGCCAGAAAGAGCGTATCACGGCATGTTCTGAAACCCGACACTGCAGAAACATAAGGGGACCTGCAATCAGCCCGCTTTTATCATTTTACGTGATTTTCACCTGTCTTCTGCGTGTGCAACTTGCTCTCCATTTACTTCTTAAAAGTATGGAATGGCCTTGTAATTTCAGGGATTTGAGAGAAGAACTGGGAAGGGTTAGACGTCTGCAACCTTCCACCCCGTTCTTCTGTATGAAGTGAGAAGGAAATCAAACTGGCCCAAATGATGTCCTCTACCACAGTCTCTAAGCATTAGTCACGCATAAGCAAACATCTGAAATCCAACAATAATCTATCTGTGTGAACAATACCGTTTTTATTTCTCCATTGGCACAGGATCATAGAGGGTTTTCTCAAAGCTCATGCTTTTGAACAGCAAATGCATTGTTTCAACATGAAAAATATAATTTCAGGCCTTTGGCTGACACTTCCAATAAATTGAGTTTCCTTGAAGAAATAGAACGAACACAGAGGAAACTTTTTTTCTGGGGCATTTTTCAACGCAAGCTACATAGGAAAAGGAGCCCCTGGTCTAAAACTGCCCTGAAGGTGGTTTAGGTAAGGACATTTCAAGGTGGCTGTGCTTAGGGGATGGGGAGGGCGTTCAAATTCAGATTGCAATTCAATCCAACTTGCTTTTCTGTTCCTGAGCTATTTTTTTGCTATCTACAATTCTCAGAAAGTTGCAGTAGACTTCTCCAGTTAAACACCATTTCCACTGGGGAACAAATGGAAAAATGTGAAAATGTTATATATGAAAGAAAACTGTTAGTAAAAGACATGTCATTACAGACAGATGCCTATGGTATATTATGCACGCCAAATGCAAGCGTTTAAAAATTCAGAAACAGACATGCAAAGGTGAGAGACGGAACTTGATTAGAAAACAGAAAAGGTGAACCGGATGGATTTCCCATGCAAAGCTGTGGTCGTTTGGACTCGAGCTGCATTCGTTGCACTCGGAGAAGTGCCAATTTATACCACTTGTGGGTATCAGCAGGTAAACGCCTGCAGGAACTTCAGGAACCAGAAAAGGACCTGGGAAATCCAGAGTCACTCCACTGAGAAAGCGTAAATCTACTTGCCTTGCTTGAGTTCGTACTCGTTGCGTTTGTATCTGGGATTTGATCTAAAAGTTGAGTGGATGCGTCCAAAAGAGATCTTAGCTTATTAGACAGTGGATTTAGACCAGTGTTCCTCAACCTCAGCGACTTGAAGATGTGTGGACTTCAACTCCCAGAATTCTGGGAATTGAAGTCCACACATCTTCAAGTCGCCGAGGTTGAGAAATCTTGATTTAGACAAATGAAGGGGAAAGACAAGTCCTTCAACAAAGCCCTTAGCCATATTTGGTATGTATTCGGAGGCAGGGTGCCAGTTGCAATTATGCTTTTATAAATTTTAGAAGTGTTACCAAGACTAGGGAAAAAAGTAAGTAAACCCTCCCTTGAATCAAGCTCAATTCTGGATGAGTATATGGGTCGGACACCGCTGTTCTCCTGCCAAAAATACAGAAGTGATTTTCCATTGCCCTCAGAATCTCTCTCTCTCTCTCTCTAAATTTCCCAGTCTAGCCTTGCAGCCCTGCGATTCTATGGTGACATCCCGTCCATGTGCTAACCAGGTATGCTGATGGAGGGCCACCACGTGATAGATCAGAGACCAGGACTGTATATATCTTTTATCCCTTGTAAAAGCTTGTACAGATAGTCTCATAAGGCTAGGGTAAGTAGCAAAAGATCCCACTTATGAGCTGTCAGCCTTGATACAAGCGGGAAGGGAAGGGAAGGAGGAGGAGGAGGAGGAGGAGGAGAAGAAGTGGACCTTTGGCTCTGATCAGTTCAGTCTTCTCCAGCTGTTTTGGTGTCTTGCTTTTTGGAGGCATCTGGCTGGCCTGATCCAGCAGGTGTCCAGCAGGCGTGGTCAAAAGGTCAAGATGGCAGCCATGAAGATGCCATTGAAGCTTCACCTGTTTTTTGTGTTGGTCACTCTGTCAAGACCATCTCGACGACTTTGACCACCCTCTGTGGACACCCCAGTTTATTATGTTAAATATTTATACATCCTCTTCTCTTAAAACCCCCCAATCCAGTTTCACAAAAGCCCAACGTTAAAAACTTGTTCCTTTCTGCGTCTTGTTACAGTTCCTGTGTATTTTCTCTCCTTGAAGAGGAGGGCTAAGTTCAAAAAAACAAAACCTCTGTTTAAAGTGCAATTATAGTCTGCACCCACTCTCAGTTTGAGTGTTGTGAGGTGGGAGCACAGAAGGAACAGAAATAAAATTCACCTTTTGCTTATTTTTTAGAAAGGATAAGATGATCAGATAATGGAGAAAGAACACCTAGACTTTTGTCAGAAGTAACCACACGCTTTTGGACAGTATAACATAATCGTATTTTGCACAAGCAAGCTGGAAGTGGGGCACCCGTGGGGACATATCAGATGGGGGGAAAAAAGGACCGTTTGTGCTGATGTACCAGGAACAGAAGCGACCTGTTTTTCTGCTCTGTGTTAGTCAGAAATAGTCACTTCACATTATCCCATGATAAAGATGTTCTTTTTTGAGCATCCAGGTATACCGAAGAGTAGTTCGTGTAAGGCACTTAGAACAAGGGTGCCTTGTGGCGATAAATACGCGTTACTCTGTGGCGTGTTTTGTGCAGCCGTGAACACTCTGGATTTGAACTTTGCATGCAAAGCTGTCCCTGGCACAGGGAGCTGGGCATCATTTTCTTCAGCAAATTAATTATTTCCAAAACCACCATCGCTTCCGGAAGACCCATCGGCTTTTGCCCTTTCACAGCCGGTGATGCAGGAGAGGCAGAGATGGTGGACTGGTTCAAGGTCACCCGAGATGTTTCATGGCCAAGGGAGGGTTTGAATTTGGACCTCCCCCATCCTAGTTTTGCTCTAGGTCAGTGTTGTCCAAACTTGGCCACTTTAAGATGAGTGGACTTCAACTCCCAGAATTCCCCAGCCAGCAAGGCTGGCTGGGGAATTCTGGGAGTTGAAGTCCACTCATCTTAAAGTGGCCAAGTTTGGACAACACTGCTCTAGGTAAAAAAGAAAAACCTTGTAAAGCATCCTGAGTGGTTCCTCCATGTCCCTTCTAGCTTCAGAGACTTGCTTACAGGTTTTGTATCTATGTCAATGGAGAAAAACCTGTGTTCCATATGTAAATACTCATGGTTTTTGTATATTCCCTGTAATCCTCAATAGAGCATGCCAAAATATCAAAGCGACTCCTGATACAGGGTACAACCGCCCCCCCCGTGCATTTCCCCCCCCCCCCCGTGTTAAAGTGGACGCCTTCTGTTGGAAACAGAACATGTACCGTTGTGGGGAAATGTAATCTCCCCAGGCTACCTTAAACGTGTTTGTATTTAGTTGGTTTACCTCTATGAGATACAGATCCCTGTTAAGTATGTTACGTTTTATGTTACTTTTTTCTTTTGCTGTTTGAAACCAAGAGAATTTAAATATTTAATTAAAAATACTGAGCCTTCAGCAAGATCCTTCTTTCATGTTGTAAGTTTAAGAAGTGCCATTTTGTTCTCCAAGTTTCCTTCCAGACTTTCAGAGCAGCTAATTTAAGGCAGGTTCTTTGTGAAGAGGATCTCCCAACCCACACCTCTGATACTGGAAGGATGGGGGAAAAGCATGCCAGCCCTGGGGAAAAGCCCCAAGGAGTCTTCCAGATTGGATGTGAGAAGAGAAAGAGTTTCTCTGGAAGAGCCAGTTCAGAGAAATTCTGGAAACGGTTGAACTGTGCCTGGAATGGCGGGATCAGGAAGGGGACCATGAAGTTCTCCAGAGCATTCATAGTTCAGCTTTGGAATTGGCTATTGTGGGGCTGGCTACCAGCTTGGCTAGCTTTAAAAAGGGGTTGGACCCATTCATGGAAGTCCTGGGGATCCGTGGCTATCAGTCTTGGTAGCACTGGGACTGCCTCCAAAGGCCACCTGCTGGGAGACTGGTGGGCTTCCTGGTGTAGTTGATGGGCCACTGTGAGGACAGGCTGCTGGACGAGATGGTCCAAGGGGCCCATCCGGCAGGGCATGGCTTCTGCTCTTATGCCTGAACTAGGGTGGGTGGTCCACAGAGGTTAATTCAAGGAGGTCCTGCTGCATATGCAACGAAGAGTCCAGATTGTCCTTGTTCTCTTCTGAATCTCCATGGGATCCTTTCACCGATGGCGTTAGCATAACCAGGAATTAAATGCAGGAAGATTCAGGAGGGACTGAAGGAAATGTTTATTCACACAGCACATCGTTAAGCTGCAGAATTCACTGCCAGCAGTTGCCATGGCAGCCAGTGCAGATGGCTCAAAAAGGGAACAAGACCATTTGTGGAGGATCCAGCTCTCCAGGGTGTTGGGACGGTGATTGCTGCCTCCCTCCAAATGCTGGGAAACTCCCCAGAGGCAGCGTGGGGGTCACTGAGTGAGGCCCAGGACTGGCTAGAGGGACCAAGGGCCTGATCCAGCAGGGCTCTTCTTGCGTTCTTACCAAGGAATCATGCAAGGTCTATCACATCGTGGAAAGCAAGGGAGCTTTTAGAAGTTCAAGGATGACGGTGATGCTATTTGTTCAATCGCGTCTCATTCTCGGCGATTCTATGGATCAACTCTCTCCACATTTTCTGATCTTCCACGGCTTCTTCCAGTTGCTTTACGCTCCGGTTGGGGTCAGCCTAGATGGCGTCTAGCCACGTATTTTTGGTGCCTCATTTCCTTTTACCGCGGACCACTCCGAGCACAACTGCCTTTTCCAGTGAGTTTGATCGCATGACATGGCCAAAGTTCTAGGAGTTCTAGGAAGAATTAGGAGAAATCCAGCTGCCCAAATAAACACCAAAGCTTCTTTGACAAACAGTTGCTAGTTTAAACCATCAACCCAGCAACCTCCCTGCTTCTCCCCACTGTTTAGGAAGAAGCTGATCGGTGGCAAGATCCCCATCCCACATGAGGAAGGCAGAGGCCCATAGCTCCCAGGTGGATCTGGAGGGAGATGACCTTTTGGCTCCAGCTGAATGATGACCTCCAAAGGCAACTGCTTCTTTCCCATCGACTCCCAAGGAGACTCTGGAGCTCTTGAACAGGTGCTCCAGAGAGAGTTTAGGGCAGGACGGACAGGTGCAGATGCAACCCAGATGTGGTGCATGGAGAAAATCGAATAACCGGATAATGTCACTGATTTTGTGCAGCATTCTGCCAAAAGAACGAACACGCAAGTACGTGGACGGTTGGCGGCAGGGAGGGGGGTGTCTCCTGGATTCTAGGAGTGCCCTTTACCAGTTTAGATTGGTATCCTGTTGGAAACCAACTTTTGCTAGTTGCATATTCACTAATCCCATTCGCTTAAAGCCTCCCAAGCCCACTTATCGTGCTAAGTCACATTGTTAACCGTGGCTTGTTGAACAAATCACAACTGGGTTCACACAAATTCAGAACAAAACAACCATGTTATGGTTTAGGGCAGTGTTTTTCAACCTTGGCCACTTTAAGATGTGTGGGCGTCAACTCCCAGAATGCCCCAGCCAGCAAGGCTGGCTGGGGCATTCTGGGAGTTGACGCCCACACATCTTAAAGTGGCCAAGGTTGAAAAACACTGGTCTAGTGCAATGTAGGTGAAGTCAGCTTATCTGCACTGGCTGTTTAAATCCTGTTTTCTCCTAGTGTTTGCTCTGCGCCCTGCACCACCAGCTTGCCGTCTGAATCACTTCGTGGTCTTTCACAGTCTTTAGTTTGTCCTAGAAGACAAGCCAGGAGTGGGGTGACCACCAGGAGGGTGGTCTTTCCGCGTGGCGCTGGCTCGCTCACACCTACGTTCTGACTCTGAGGAGCGTGACCAGCGGACGTACCGAGTACCCTCCGAGGCATCCCAGGCCATAATAACTGTGACTGAACAAAGAGATGAAGCAACTGAACGCAGGATTAACGGATGCTTTAGGTGAAATATAAAACGCGCCACCAGAAGACGCATGCCTTTCGCGGCGTACACGTGGTCTTCTAGACGGCTGCAGTGATTTTCCACAAGGACTTTGATAGTCTCCGTATAGTTTTCATTTGTTAAGAGGCATCCATTGTTCGGCTCTTCAAAACGACAACGGAAGTAGCGATACGTGATCGTTCTTGGGAAGCAGGAGAAGCGTCTCTTCAAGTCCCAGAGACCGTCCTTTCCCAGGCTGCGTTTATCGGGGAAAGATGGCCAGCTTTAGGCCTTTCCCAAGCGCTGGAGACGCGATTTCAGGAGGAGGAGATGAAGATCAGGAGGAGAAGCATCCGCAGGGCCTGCCAACGACATCAAAACGGGGGGCACAACCGGGCAATTGAAGCCCCTCTCTCTTCCTGTGTGTGCCACACATGTTCAAGGGGGTGGGGCATCAACTGCACCCCACCCCCAGCCTTTGATTTATTTATATTTATCAGACAATTGCATATGCTGCTGCAATCACAAGACTCTTAACACACACCAAAGAAGTACAACAAACACGTGCGCACACACACAAATACGGTAGACAAAGGCCAGACAAAATCTATGGCATCGGGCCCCCAAAGCTCTCCGTCTTCAGCTTTTTCTGGAAGACAGACCATATTGGGGAGAAGCAAATCTCCCACGGGAGGTCATTCCAGAGGCCGGCCCCAGGACTGAAAAACAGCGCTTCCAGGCAGTGCCCCCAACCTCCCAGCTTATCCCAGCAGGATCAACACGGATGGGCCGACTCCAGCGGGGAGACGTGGTCCTGCAGATAGCCAGGCACCAGGAAGGGCTTCCTAGGCTGAGACCAGCTGGGATGCCACGGTGGAGGGCACTGGAGGCTGCTGAAAGGGCCGAAAGGCCAGGACAGGCCCTATCCCACCCGGGTTCCAACATAGGCCAGCACCCAGAGCGACCGATGCCAGCTCTGTCCCATGCCTGGGTCTGAACCCTGACGGATGTGAGATGTTGATGCCTGTTTATTTTATTTATTTATGTATTCATATATCACATTTATGTAGCTGCTGCCGCTGTTGTTGTGGATGTTGTTGTCTGTTCCTACGAACCCCGACTGGGAAGCTGCAGGATCTCTCTCCAGCCTGCCAGGGATCTTGTCACCACGGTGGCAGCTGCAGGTCACACACTGTAGCAAAAAAAGTCCCTTTGGAGCCGTCCCACACCACAAGGGCACCACACGGGGACAGGCACCCGGGGACAGGCACCCGCGGGTGGGGAGTCAGAGGGGCCCCCAGAGCAACCTCTGGGAAGTGCCATTTTGAAACAGGAAGTCATAAACAAGGGGAAACAAACATGCCTGTAAACCTTAAAATATGTAAATCCGAATGCCCCTCGGTCATGCAAGACATTATCCTGCCTCCCCCCTTTCTGCATCCTCACCCTGCTGACTGCAGCCTCGGCCAGCCCCCAAATCTTAGACTGATTCCCCAGCTGAATGCAAGCACCCCCCCCCCCGATATCTGGTTTCTCTGAGGGCCCGTAAACACCCGCTCAGGGCCCCAGGCAGACCACCCACCTCCCTGTTTGCAGCCAAACGGGGCCGTTTGCTCCTTAGATCCACGGGCAGCTTGAATTCAGGTTGCGAGGTTCACGGAAGCGCTCATTATCCTGCGCTGTGATTCGCCTCCGGTGAGGATCTGGCCTTGGCACCCGAAGAGGGATAAAGAAGTAACTGAGGGACCGAAGACCACAAGTTATACACCGCCCCGAGGTACTTTAACTCTGAAGGTCAACAAATGCAACATCGGAAATGGGGGGGGGGGAAGAGGCATACAAACAGAAGGGGACCCAGGGGCTGGGGGCTTCTCCCCACGCGGGCCTCAGGAGCGAAGACGCGCCGCCGACAGAAAGCCCCTCTTCCGCGGCAACGGGGAAGGGCTGCTTCTGCCACGGGAGGCGCAGAACGCGGCGACTTCGCGCCCCCCCAGGACTAATTTAGGCAAAGGGCAGCTGGCCGCGCGGCTATTTATAACCGAGCCGCTCGGGCGGAGGAGAGGCCGGCGCGGCCGCGCGGCCCGGGCCCGACAGGTGCGGCCGCAGCGCGCATGACCGCCGGGCAGCGTGTGCCTTGCACCCCTGACCCGGGGCGGGGAAAAGGAGCGGGGTGGGGGGGGCTTTGCCCGGGTGCAAGGGTATATAACGGGCGGGCGCGGCAGCCGTTCCCTTCAGCTCCCAGCTGAGCAGAGGGAGGCGGCTTCGGAGCGAAAGAGGCTCCAGTTCTCTTACTGGTTTCCAGTATCCCCCGCGTCCTGCCCCCGCGTCCGAGAAGATGAAGTATATCATAGGCGTAGGAGGGTAAGTGGCTTTCCGCCCATTTCCTTTACTTTCCGCGCTGCGGGACTCGAGCGGGCGCGTGGCCCCGGCCGCTTTTGGGCCAGAATTCAGGCGCTGAACCCCGCCCGGACCGGCGGGTTCCCCGGCAGGTTTTCAAACGCCGGGGGCTCCGGCGGGGGCCTTTGGGAGCGGGAAGGAAGCGGAAATGGTGGACGCGCTGGATGAAGTAAGAAAAACGTTTTCAGGGCATGCAGATCTCACGCAGTTCTGGCAGGAGGCTGCGAGGACAAAAGAGGGACTGGAGAGCGCTTTCCTCAGGTGGGAGGATGTCCCGGGAGACATCTGCTCACGACCATTTTCGAATGTGCACGCTGGATCCCTTCCGCGAGCACCGAGATCACCTTTTTGCCACCGTTCCTCTGACAGCGGCACGGGCAGGAGAGGAATCTGAAAGCCGGGGGGGGGGGTCCCAGCCTGCCCGCTTATGGGGGCCAATAGAACCAAGGACATTTCATCTGTCTTGCATCTGGTCTCATTGACAAGACTAGTTGTAATTCACCCGATCTTACCGACGCGCAGTTTAGGCCCCAGACTTGCCCCCTGAATTGTGCAGGAAAACACGGAACGGGCGTCCGATACAGCCTTACAGAACCAACTGAGGGAGGAAATCTTGGCTGGTTTTTTGCAATCGAAACAGCATAAAAATGTTAATCTACAAGGCTTCCAAGCCCTCGGCTCTAGGCCGCATTGATGGTTCACGTGAAGAGCAGAAGCGGCAATTTGCAACGCCTCAGCAGCGTTCGTGCACCACCCTGAACCGTCAAAGGGCTGCCAGGGCTGCATCTGTTCACGTGTCAACCGTGGCGGGGTTTTACGTGGCGCTGCGTGTGGTGTAAACCCAGCCCGAGGGGGTCAGTGTGTTGGGTGGGCCCCCAAATGGGTCAGTGGCACAAAGCCCCCTTAAGAAGGCAGTCGGGGCTACTGGTTAGATGGGGGTGGAGGGGGATTACCCCCTGTTCCAGACCAGCCTACCTCACAAGGTTCTTCGCGCCTTGGGCCTTGTAGGAGGAAAGCCAGGTTGATCATGGGCTGATCCACGGGATCCCCAAATAAGGGGTCCCCTTTTCACAAGCTTCATTAAAAGGCATCAGATTTGGGGGCCCGCAGCTCCCTCCTTTGGCTGCCGAGGCTTAAAGATGAAAGACGCAGAGAACCGGGAGCCCCGTTTCAGAGGAGGAGGCTGGTGGGGGTGGGTTTCTCTCTCTTTTTCAACTCTTTTTCAACTTAAGGCGCTTTTAACAGACGTGAACTGGCCACCCAGACGTAGGTCAGAAGCGCCGCCAACACATCAGGTTGCCAAATAAATGAATAAAGGCCCATTCGGCATTCACTTTTCCCAAGGAAATGCCTCCCCCCCTTCAAAAATGGTAGGATGCTGATGATGGCTACTGTTGCCTCTCAGGAAGATAAAATATGTCTCCAAGTCGTCGTCCCCCCCCCCCCCAAAAAAGGCTGGGCGGACAGGAAAAAACGAACCTGGGCACAAGAAAAGGTCCCCGTGGCAAAGTTAGGAGAGAAACGTCCAGCCGGGAGGAGGGAGGGAGGCCGTTTCCCCTCGTATTATTTATCGCGTGGATTTCAAGGAGGCCCGGCCCCAGCCCGCTTCCCATAATAAAAGCTCAGAGCAATGAAACGCATCCGAAGACTGAGGAAGACATACGAAACAACATATAAAAACTTCCACCCGCCTCCCTGCTCCCCTCCCCCCGTCGCTCTTTGCGCAAAAGGTGCCGAAGCCGTCAGCGGGGAACGGGAAGGCAAACCCGCGCAGATGAAAGCGGGCTCTTCTCTCTCTGCCCCCCAGCCCCGCCCTCCTTTCCCGCGCCCGCCCAGCCCATTCAAAAGAACACGGAAAAGCGGGAGCGAAGGGAGCAAACCGTTTAACCGGCAGGGCGGGAAAGCCGCCCATTCACTCCCTGGCTCGCTCGCTCGCTCATTCATTCTTTCATTCATGCGCCCTTCCCGGCGCGAATCTGCCCGCGCGCCGCCTGCCGGCCAGCCAATCATCGACCCGCTGCGGGAAAGGCGCGCTTTTTTTGAAAAGACGCTCCTCCCCTCGCCGCCCCGCCCCCGTTCGCCCTGGGCGGAAAATAGGAAGCCGAGGCGAGACCGGCCGCCAGCTGTCGGGGACCACGGCTCCCATCCTCCCCAGCCGATAGCATCCAGCCCGCCCCGATAAACGCAGCCAGTTTCTCTGTTGGCGACTCAGACGTAAAAGGCCAGTGCAGATGTGCGCCGCAGTGTTGAAAACTGGGGAGTTGTGACGCGGACTTTTGCTGAAACCCGGTGGACTTGACTCGAGGGAGAATTTGCTTTTCTACGTGCGCCCCAGAGCATAAAGGGGTTTTCCACTTTCTCTTCCAAAAACAGAACCTTTAAAGCAGAGAGTCGTGTATTGTAGCCCCAAACCAGGAGGGGTCTGGTAGCACCTTTCCAAACTTTTTTTTTAATTATCATCTATGAATAATTTTTATTATGTTTTATTACCAGCGTGTTACCAGACTCCTCCTGATGACTGGCGCCCATAGGCCCACACAGTTCTCCTCCTGCAGTCACCCGTGGTGCATCCCTGATACTTAATTCTTCAGTACAGGGAGTGGTGACCCTGCAAAAATAAGGTTTGCCTCTGCCCCCCAGCAGGCAAAAACCCATCAGGGTAGGCAACGACATCACAAAGCTTAGGAAAATGTGGCTGGGCAAATTTCCGCCTCTCTTCACACAAGGGTTAGGGTAGAAATTCCCCTGAAAATGGAATCTTGGCCCAACGTGATGTACCTGGTGCATTATGAGAAGGGGCAGGGAATTTTGGGTGAACCAGAACATGGGTTATTGAATAACCAGGTTAAGTGTGCTGGGTAAACACAATGGGGGTGGTTCTCTTGCAAGCCCTGTCTTTCCCATCTTGTGAAAAAGGGGGCTCTCTACAAATGCCCACCCTTTGAGGTGCTGGGGAGTCAGGACAGAAGAACTAATGGGCAACAAAGCTTGCTTGTCATCTTAAGCAACTGACTGTACAGTTCAGGCCTCTGGTGATGGAGGACCCCAAAGTGGGTCCCCTTTCAGACCAGAGAGTTGTGGGGCAGGCAGAGAGAAGAAGCGGGTCTGGGTGGATGCTGGGAGTGTGTGAGAACATGCTTTGGGGACCTTTGACTCCTGGAATGCAGGAGAGGGCCTCGCCGACTTCTCGGAGAACGTGCCACCCTGGTCCTCATCTCACCCCTCTACTCCAGGCAGCTTCTCCCCTGAATCGTCCGTCTAATCTAATCTTTGCTGTTCTGCTTCAAATTCCCTCCTCTAGTGTGACCAACGGGGGCAAGACCACTTTGACCAATAGACTTATCCAAGCCCTTCCGAACTGTTGTGTGGTCCACCAAGATGACTTCTTCAAGGTAGGTAGAACTTTCTGCATTTGGTCGGTCTATTGGTTGGTTGAGTTGAAAAATGTCAGCCAGGAGTGCCCAGGTGAGCATCGTTGTACCACGTGAAGCCGAGCATGTCTTGTGGAGAGATGTGTCTTGGTGGGCTTTTGTGGGAAGGGGGGATGGTAGATGGAACAGACTGCAGATTAACTGGATTAGTGGACCCAGGGTAAAAGCCCCCCTCCCCTCTGTTTTGGGGGCAACAGCTAATGTGATTGGGGGCAAGAGGCCAGGTGCGTTCAGGGACCCTTGCCCACAATGATTTATCTTCTCACTAATAAAACACAAATACCCCTGGTCTAAATTGGTGCTGCCTATTGTATAAAGCAGTGTTTTTCAAACTTGGCAACTTTAAGATGCCAAGTTTGAAAAATACTGGTATAAAGTAATCTCCTTTTATTCACCAGGTCATAGGCAATGTATGTTTTTATTTGGAGAAAATAGACCGACGTGTCTACATATTTGGCTCAAGTGGCGGGTGGGTCTCCCTTCCCAGAACCCCCCCTTCCTATTCCCATCCCACACACAGGGGCTTCCTGGATTGAATGGAAATACTTTAAAACCAAGTGTTCTGGGCTACCCCTGACCCCCCATTTTTTAAAAAAACAAAATACAAGCAAATGTCTTAACTCTCTTTTGAATTGTTCTCTCAGTATAGCATTTTACTGTACAATAATATATATTTGTAAATTTTAAAGCTGTACACATTTATATTTATCTGAACCTGTTTTCAAACCTTATTTTGTGTGCTGATAGGCATGTTTGATTTTTATTTTGTTTTAAAAAGCAAAGCTCAGTGAAAGGAAATTGTTGCAAATATCCAAAGATTTGCCCTCTCGGCCCGATGCTTCTCCGTTGTCCCTCTCCCGTGCCTGAAAGTCATGGTCCCGTAATCTAATATTTTCTCTGTGGTGCCCACAAACCAGCAGTCCGTATGATGAATAAGTCAGGAACTCACTTAACGTATCTTGTATTGCAGATAAGATGGGCACGTGTAGATAAGCGTGCCTATTTTCGCTGCCTCTCACAACCCTCTCACTTCAAAAACAGGAGGAAGGTTGCCAAGGAGCCTGTGCACGTATTGATGTAGAAGCCAGCCAAGTTATGTTGCCCAATGAAGGAAACAAAAGTTTAGGTTGGCCGGATTCAACAGGTGGGGCTACCTGGTCTGAGCTGTGGGTCTCTGGAGCAGCAAGATCAGAAAACATTAACCCTTTGCTTCCACCTACTGCTCATCCAGAGGGTTGCAACCCAAATGTCGTAGCCCTACAAAAATGGGGCAGTAGGTCCCTTTGGCACAGTTGGAGGAACTTAAGCAGGATGACCCCCCAAATCACTTTGTCTCCGCTTGGGTGGAATGTCCACAGTATCCAGATTTGGAGGAGTAAAAGTACTTCCAGTGGATTTTGGAATCCCAGTTTTAAACCAGGATCTCTGTGGCACCCAAAGGAATCCAGGCAGAGTGGAACCAGATGCGATGAATGTGTAGACACTATTCCTTTATGAGTTTCTAGATCATTATCGGTTGGGCTGAGACAATGCCAGCCGAAAAGACCTTTCTCCCCTGAGCAGAATATAAATCCAAGCAATAATTAAAACACCATCGACGCTGTCCTTACGACTGCCTGAGAGATTTATCATCTGAAGCAGAGCCCAAATGTTGCACTCTCTTTAGGGACAACAGGTTAAAAAAATGGCTTGGAGGGCAACTTGAAGCTGCTGTTCCAGCCTGGTGTCACCTGAAGCAGGTCGCTGGCAGGGTGCTCAGTGCCCAAAGAGGGCCCGGCAGGGTGGTTTTCACCTGGTTATCAACATACGTGTCCTTTTAAGGTCTTCGCCTTTCCAGCTGGGAACAGCACTTTGTTCCCAAACTAATTTTTCATGAAATTGTTTTTAATATAATTTATCAACTTGTCTGATTTGTTTGATTTTCAAAATGTGCAAGACTAAATCAAATAATAAACTGATTCTGTTGTAGAAGCTATGGCACCCATACCTCCCCCCCAACCCATTTCAATTTCATTTGAAATTTGTTTGTGTAACCACATTGGTTGTGACAAATGTAAGGCCCGGTGACTTCAAAAGGAGCAAATTCTGAGCAACTAACCTGGATCCAACCCAGATTAAAGCTGCATACAAACAGAGTCTGTTTTAACCTCTCAGATTTTTCTCAGTAAAAACACCATCTGCAGCATTAGTTGAAACAAGCCATCCCCAAACTGAATTTCCTTATCTAGCATTTGATTTAATCCACGGATGGGGAGCCTGTGGGTGAGCCCCTAAAGTCTCTTCTAGCTGTGATTGCCAGAAAAATTGGCAGCGGTTTCCTGCTGTGGAAGTGGGAAGCGTAACAGATGCTAAGTAATCCATACAATAGGTTTAAAAAGCAAGAGAAGAAACAGAAAGGGATCTCCAACTATTATTCCAACTACTGTTTCTTTAGTAGTTACAGTACAAAGAAATACAGGTAGTCCTTGTTTAGTGACCACAATTGGGACTGGCCTCTCAGTTGTTAAGCGAAGCAGTCACTAAGTAAAACTGTGGCTGTGCTTATGATTTTCCTTCAGTTTTCCTTTGCTTTACAGACCTGCAAAGGTCATAAATGTGAGGATGGGTTGCAAAGTTACTTTCTCATCACTGTTGTAGCTGTGGTCATTAAACAAGCAGTCATTAAACGAGGGTACAGAAGGAAACATCATTGCTCATGTAGGGACAATTCTACTTTTCTCGACGTGGCAACCTTAAACAGTTCAATAACAACAAAAAAGTGCGTGGGTCATTTTTTTGTTTATAGGGTCATTGAGAGAAAGGAAAGCTAAAAATAGAATAATGATAGTCCATTTAGGCAACAGGTTTTAGTATGTATTATTTGCTTATATGGCCTCTTTGTGATTCCCAGATGATCTCTTGTTGATGCAGCAACATATTAAGTGCTTCCAGATCTTCCCACGGGCCATAATCTAATCTGTAGAGCTGTGACTTAAAATTAAGTATCTTACTCATTTCCCAAAACTGACTTGTGAGTTCATGCCCAATACAGTCATCTTAGGCAGTACCTGAAACTGGGAGAAGCCATTTAATGTACACTGTGGAGCAAAAATTTGTATTTTAGGGCTTTTGGGACAAGAGTGGGCCTGTGGGTTTGTGTGCACCACAGCAGTTTTGCTAAGAAAGCACTTGCCGTGTGCGTGTGTGTGCGCGTGTGCGTGCGTGTTTTGCAGTAGTGTCCAGGTTGTGATCGGGTCTTAAGTAACTGATCACCCTGCATTTGCAGCAATGTTTTATTGATCACTATATTTCAGCCACAAGATCAAATACAAGTCGGGGAAGACGGCTTTAAGCAATGGGATGGTAAGAACGGTGTTCGCTATAGGATGCAGTAATGTATATTTTCCTAAGTATATTTTTATCACTATTCTATTATTAAAAACTTAATAGTAAAATTTAAATAATTTTATAAATCACTTCTTTAATTTACATACTTTCACACTGAGTTTCATGTTCTTTAACTGATATTTGCATATGTGTATATATAAATTTATTTCTTCTAACTAGTCTTGGATTCCTTGGACATGGATGCGATGGTGAACACAGTGCGTGCCTGGATCGAGAATCCTGTGAAGTTTGCCCGATCCCATGGAGTGAATGTTTCGCATGACTCAAAGGTGCTCAGTTCTGAGGATATCCACGTACTGGTTGTTGAGGGATTTCTGCTTTATAACTACAGGTAGACACCCATATTTTGCTATTGCTCATTTTAATCATTTATGCTGTGGGATGTTTTTTAAATTGGGCTCTTTTTTTTTTATTTGATCCTGCTTCTGAGCTTTGAACAACAGCTTCACATAGTCATTATCATTCTCCAGTTTTTCAAAATGGTTATTGTTAAAGCAGAGTAGCCCAAACCTCCTCCTCCTCCCTCTCCTCTTCCTCCCCCTCCTGAAATGCTTTGGACTTCATGGAAGTACAACACTTTTTTGCACGGCTGGCCCTTTTCAGCTTGTGCCAACCTCTGAAAAAAGTCCATCACCTGGGAGGAATAACAGAGGTGGGATGCCTGCAGAAGGCCTTCTTCTCTACCTTGGAT
This sequence comes from Python bivittatus, assembly GCF_059951505.1. Classification (NCBI taxonomy): domain Eukaryota; kingdom Metazoa; phylum Chordata; class Lepidosauria; order Squamata; family Pythonidae; genus Python; species Python bivittatus. The sequence goes on along the minus strand of NW_028277079.1, from coordinate 993,167 downwards.
AAGACCCCTTGCTTGACTGGAAAGGGTCAGTGGCGCACTTTGTTGAAATTAACCCACTAGTGGGACAAAATGATCATTTCCGAATCCCTTTCAAAGCATGTGCAGCTCTAATGCCCAACCTGGTACCGGAGCAAAGACTAAGCAGGACAAAGATGAAAGGATTGCATTGCCCACAGGTCACCTACTGTCTCTGGCACGAAAAATAATACAAAGTTGTAATGACAGGTTGCCCTTATGGGCAGCCAAGGCCTGAAATTTCAGATTGGCGGCTGTAATTGTGGCCAGGTACATCTTAGGCTTCTTCAGTGATTTTTTTAAAAAGCAATTCTTATTTCTAAATAAATTCCAATCACTATAAACAGTCCAATAAAATCCAGTGCATTTAAAAAGGGAAGAAGAAAAACAATTCATTAAACCATTCAATTCCTTTGTATTCCTCCCACATGTTAATATATTCACCTGATATAAAACAATTATGGTTCCCTGGTTAGCGTAAGATATAAAATCAGACCGTATATTTGAGAAGAGTTTCCTTTTAACTTGACCAGAACACAAGTGAAGAGCGTTGGTCAATTTCTCTGCTATGGCAATATGCCAGGCAGAGCCCCGAGGCCCTCCTGTTATCTTCCCAGTGTTCAGCTATGACAGTGTTGTCCAAACTTGGCCACTTTAAGATGAGTGGACTTCAACTCCCAGAATTCCCCAGCCAGCCATTCTGAGAGTTGAAGTCCACTCATCTTAAAATGGCCAAGTTTGGACAACACTGAGCTATGGAGATTCTAGCAGCAATCAACAAAAATACCTTTAATTCTTTAGAGTAAATATTTGCATTAGACCCTAAAATATTCACCAAATCAAGCTGTGGACACTTCCTCAGTCCTCAGTGGATTTTAGTTTAGTCAGTGAGTCAAAGAAATACATGGACCTTTCCTGAAGAGTTTTGGTTATAAAGTGATTCACAAATTGAATTGATTGATTGATTAATTAATGCTGAAACTGTAGAATTATCATGAAGGAAAGTACCCATTTGCCTTTTTAATACACCTGATATCAAAGACTCGCTTCTTGTAAATTAAGATCAGTGACCAGCTATTTCTTCTGGTGATTCCAATTCTGGGTATTGTGAATGATTTATTTGTATAATCTGTGTTTTTAGAGAAAAAGTAGAATGTGGCTTCATTCACAGGAGATTGAAAAACGCATGCATTTTATTTTGTAATGGATTATTTGTGCAGGAGACATTTATCATACACTACAGGAAAAGTTCCCATTTCAAATTGTGCCTTGAAAGCTAAACACTGCAAGAATAGATGAGAAACTGTGCCATTAAATATTATAAATAATCCAGCCCTGTCCGCTCTGGCAACTAGGCCATCAACCTCGGTGACTTCCTTCCCCCTGCCAAACGGAGTCCTCCCCTGCCCCAAATCCCTGCTGTATCACCTCTGCCAGGAGAGGCTTCAATCAAAGGTTGGCTGAAAACGAGCCACCTCTTGAAGCTCTGCGGAGCCAGAGAAACCTTCTCCTAGATCTGAAGGGAGCACCGCTAGTCAAGACTTAGGGAATGGAGGGGAGGTCTAGCAATCACCAGCAGCTTCACGTGGTAATATAATCCCAGGTTCAATTATCCACTGGCTTCCAAGGGCTAATTTGAGCTTTGGAAAGTCACGGAAAGTCGCTGAAAGTGTGCTTAGAAAACCAGAACGCGCATACGGGTAAATAGAAGCCTAGCTCCAATGTTCTTCCTCTCCAGAGGACCAGTTTTAAGTCGCTCCGTTGGTACGCTGCCTGCATGCTTACACTAACACTTAGCAGGGCTTTGGCAGAGAGAGCCAGGGACTGAAAGAAGGGACATACGTTCTGGAAGCTATTAAAGCCTTCAGATTGGTGTTTTTCAAGCTTGGCAACTCTTGGTAGAACTGAGAGTTGGTCTACTCACCTTAAAGTGGCCACGTTTGAAAAACACGGCTTTAGATCTTTAAGGAGCTTCCCAAGGTTGCTCTCTGGCATATTTACAGGGAATCTAGTCAATTTAGTTAATTTTGTAATTGTATTTGCTGCAAAAGAAATCAGAAGCTTCTTCTTTCTCTTTTTGTTCTCTCTTTTTACACTTTTTTCTTCTTTTCTTTCTTTGCTGTTTTTACTCTTTATTAGTCTCTGCTAGTTTTTATGTTCTTTGTAAATTCTTTAATAACACTTGTAAAAAAAAAGAAAGAAATATAGTCAATTTTATGAAGCTGTTCTGGGATCAACATGAAGTTAGTCTTTGTGCTCTTTATGTTTATCCTGCTGTTTATCAGCTACAGTCCCGCCTTCTCCAAGCCGGCACTCTCTAAAGATGGTGCACTATGTTGGTTCACTTGTGGTGGACGGTGAGAATTGTATTCAAAAGGTCTGGAAGCCATTTTAGTCTGTTACACCCTGCCAAAGACAGGTCACTCTCTTTACATATCTTCTACAACTTGTATCAATAATAAATAAATGAATCTAATCAGTAAATCTAAAATGGCTAAAACCAATCAATGTTTTCGAGATTTGTGAGTGAACTATTGTTATCCCACTCTAATCAACAGGTTGAGATTATTTATTTTTCAGGGTGGCATACGTAAATTATCTATCTATCTAATTTGTTTTTCCTAAGAAAGATGCAGTTGAGTGATATTTTATACCAAATTAGTTCCTTAAGGTGGCTAAAATGTTTAGTTAGATCTTTCACGGGGGGGGGGAACAACCTCTTTCATCAAAGGCATGTCCCCCACTCTTAGATGCCGACAATGGCACCCTGTCACCTCTGCTGGGTGGCAAAGCCAGTCATGTCCAGCCCTGCTGCAGCGCAAAAGACACTTTGGTGTCGCAACTGCTGCAGCCTGGAGGTGGGCTGGTTTGGTTATCTGGTTCTTCTCTTCCCCCAAACTGATGAATCACTGCGATGTCCCAGGGTCCTAACAGCGGCGTTCTTAAACTGAGCAGGGTGGCTGCTTGACTACAGTTTTGTTTTCTGTTTTAATCGCCCAGCACAAAGTGCAGACGAGTTTCTCCCTCCAGCTGGTTTATAGGAGAATGTAGAAATTGACACCCAGGCAGTGTGCCCCCCACCCATAAGCCAGCTGGAGGTCTTTAAGACGAGTGTGATGAGGACAGTTTAGAGCTATTTTGAGAGTGGGGGGGACCAAAATGGGAGCTGCCTGGAAGTGTCCCAAGAGATCATGTAGCCTCAGGATGCTGAAAAGCACCAGTGGAAAGATGTGGGTTTATGGGATCGGATGCCTCAAGTGCGAAACGCCCTGGTCGTGTTTTCTTTCCTGTAGGCCTCTGGTGGACCTGTTTGATAAGCGCTACTACTTAGCCGTTCCTTATGATGAATGCAAACGGAGGAGGAGGTAAGGCCGGTCTTGTGATCTCAGGCGTTGCCTTGTCCCTTGGAAGTAAGGAGGTTGTAGACTGAGAAAGCTTTTATTAACACGACACTCCCAAACACCTCTTTTCAAGGAACTTAAATTTATTTATTTATTTATTTAATCTGTATGCTGCCCATCTCCCCCCAACGGGTGACTCTGGGTGGCTCACAGCTAAAATCAAAAACCCCATCAACAATTTAAAATACTCCATAAATAATAAAAAATTAATCCATTAAAAATCAACTATAAAAAACAAACTCTGTACATAAATACTAAAAACATTCAAGATGATGGAGGGGGGCAAGCCACCCCACTGGTGTGAGCCCTCATCCGGCCCCCAGGCTTTCTGGCACAGCCAGGATTTCACCCCTTTCCTGAAGGCCATGAGAGTGGGGGCACACTGGACCTCGGGAGGCAGACTGTTCCATAGGGCAGGGGCCACAGCAGAAAAGACCCTCTTCCTAGACCCCACCAGTCAAAATTCCTTGACTGGTGGGGTCTGCAACATGCCCCTTCTGCCGGACCCAGTGCGGTGGGCTTAATCTCTGTCTAGAAGGGGCAATTCTCAGAGCTGAAGGCTAAGAGTCACTGGGAGTTGGGCAGCATATGAATTCATAAATGACGATGTCGTTTTATTAGATCCAGGGCCTTCCTTTAACTTGTGGCGTACAGGGGTTTTTTGCCAAATCTGTCCGGGTGGCCCATCTGGCAGAGGGGCAATTAATGGCATGGCTGAGCTGCCCCAGGCTGCCCCGTACTACAGGCACCGCACTGGGGAAACCAGGAAGAGGCGGCGGCATTATTTGGAGTGTGTGGTCAGATTTCTGGTCAGGGACAGCTGTCGATCTCTCTTCAGAAACTCAAGCCCACCTTTAGGAACTAGATTCACAGGCTCAACGTTGCTAGAAGAGTAGCTTTACCATACTATGGCCAGAGAGAACGCAGCTGGACCCTGAAGATCTGTCCACTGCAGAATATAGGAATCAAGTTGTCTACACGGTGTACCTGCCCCTGGGCTGAAGCGTAGACCTTTTCATGCCATTCTGTTCCCCATCTTGACCATGGCAGGTCTTGGCTCCAAGTTTATGTTGCAATTCCACGAGGGCTCAGAGCATTACTTGCCTTGCCAGTTCTGGCTCTTGAAATTCTGGACTGGACAATTGGCTTACAAGAGAACACGTGTGGTGTAGTAGTGAAAGGCACCAGGCTAGAAATCAGAAGACTGTGAGTTCGAGTCCTGCCTTAGGCGTGAAGCCAGCTGGGGGACTTTGGGCCAATCACTCTCTCTCAGCCCTAGGAAGGAGGCAATGGCAAACCATTTGCCAGGAGTCCACATTGACTTGAAGGTGTGTGCTCACACTCATACAGATGCATGCATACATGCACGCTCATGGACACACACACTTCAGCTTATAAACCCCAGATAAGTGAATAGCTTCAGCCTTAATGGAAGAATGGTGCATATGTTATGAATAGCCATTCAGCTTTTGGAGAAAAGAAAGTATAACTTAACAAGAAATTTAGCTGATTCATAAGAAGTGGCACAAGTTATAATAAATATACTGCAAACTATTGAAGAGAAGTTGATTGTTCTCTAGTGCTGTACAGCTCAACATCTTTCTTCCTTTCTTTCAGTACACGTAAATACACAGTTCCTGACCCTCCCGGTCTCTTTGACGGTCACGTTTGGCCAATGTATCTTAAACACAGGAAGGAAATGGAGGCCGATGAAGTCAATGTTGGTAAGAAACACTTGGCAATAACTTGACTGCAGTTAAGAAGGGCTGTGTCTAATAAATGTGAATGAATGGAGTGCTAGGCACTCAAAAATGTCTTAGTGAACAATTTCAGGTAAGAACACGATAAGCAAGCTGCTTGCTTCTCCCTTGGGATGGGAGCAGTCATCTCACGTCCAGGAAAACATTGTTCTTCCTGTTTCTGAGCTCTCACAGCACAATGCTAACCCTACTTATTCTTAAGGAAGTCTCACTGAAGCTTTTCCTAGAAATGCGATGAGAATGATGGTGCTACATCTTGACTAATTACTGGGATAGATCTCTATAGGCCTGCTGAAAATTGGAGTTCACTCAATATAATTACATGCAAATTTTGTAATTATTCATTCTTATTTTCAGTTTATTTGGATGGACTGAAGTCCAGAGATGAACTTTATGCACAAGTCTTTGAAGATATACAGAACACACTCTTGAACTCGTCATAGGTGAATATATTCCTGATTGATTCAGGGGAGAGGGAGGAAATTCTACCGTTTTGCGGTGAAATAATTATCTATTTCCATAATTTATATGTCAATTTCTTCCTTTTTGCTTTTCAGGACCTGTGGGAAACAGAAAGATCTATGTACAGATTTGGTGTAAATACTCTTGGATATTAGCAGAAGCATGTAGGGTTGAGTTTTAAAAAGCCTGCTGGACACTGTCCTTTAGAAAACAACTCTGTGTATATAATTGAAAGTTAAGGTGACTTATTTACCACACAACCATGGGCAGTTTTTTATCTTATTTTATATTCCACTGATAATTGTGTTTTTAAGATGCATTTTTATACTTGGATGAAGTTTGTAAAATACTACTGCTTTTAGTACTAATAGGCAATCTTTTCTGTAACTATTCATGTAATACCACATTGTATATTCAATAAAGAAAGATTTAAACATTTCATTTCGTACTTGGGAACAGTCATGGCTGTTTGCATCTGCAGCATCTCTTGGGTGGGTTAGGACACTTTCATGACACACTCGGCCCACCACAGAGGCAGCATGAAGTCATTTTTAGCTATTCCAGTTTTATAGCAGTATTTTCTTTCTTCTCCCACACAATTTTTAGTGGTGGATACCATGAAAGATACTTGATAATGCAGCCAGGGTTGGGATGTGATTATCACTTACGTACCATCTCATGGTGACCACAGAGATAGACTTTCCAGGATGACCAGTTCCCATCCTTTGGCTCTTCCAACAGTGGACCCATTGCTACTGCTAAGCCAGAAACCTTAGCTGTTAATTTAGTCTAGCACTGCATAGTAAATAGTTAAATGGTAGAAATGTTAATTGCAGGCATTCATCTTGTTGCTGGTTGTCCTTTTTCCTTCCACATTTCCCAATATTATAGTCTTCTCAAGGGAGCTTGGTTTTCCTTCATGTGTCCAAAATATAATTTGAGCCAGGTCACTTATGTCTCAAGTGTGAACTCAAGAACAAATATGATCCATCAGTTTGTTTTCTTGGCTGTCCACGGCATTCTCAAGTATCTTCTCCAGCACCAAAATTCCAAAGCGTCAATACTCTCCCTATCCTGCTTCTTCAAAGTCCAACTTCTGCTTCCATAGAGGGTCACAGGGAACATCACGGCTTGCACGATTCTGATCTTTGTAGGTAAGAGATGCATCAGGGCATCTGGGTATCTCTTCCAAGGCCTTCATGGCTGCTCTGCCAGGCACTAGCCCTTTTCTGTTGATGGTTGATTCTAAATACCAGAAGTTATCTAACACTTCAATACCTTCATTGTTAATTCTAAAGGCTGGTTGCTGTCCCTGTCATCATTAGTTTAGTCTTTTTATTTAGTAGTCCATTTCTTTCTCTGTGCTGCTTGACCTTCATTACCGGAGCTTGCAAATCCTTTGCATTTTCGGCCATCAGGGTCGTGTCATCAGCATAATGCAGGTTGTCAACGTTTCTTCCAGTTTTAAAACTCTGCTCATCTTCCGATCCAGCTTCCCTCAGTATATATTCCATGCAGAGGTTGAATAAATGTGGGGAGAGGATGCAGCCTGGTCACCCTCCTTTGCCAACCTGGAGCCCATTTGGCCATGTCCCATCCAGACTGTGGCTTCCTGACCTGTAGATAAGTTTCTCACGAGGACAAGGAGATGTTCTGGGATTCTCACTTTCCTAAGGACATTCCGCTACTTGACATGGTCAACACCTATCCTCAACAAAGCATATATGGCTTGAAAGAGGGACCAGCTTGAGAGAGCGTTTGCCCTGCGTTGCACAGAAGGTCAATTTCAACCCACTTCTCTCTGTCTGCAATCTGTCAGCTGGGTTATTTTGGGACCTTGGTGCTCTCTTTCCAAAGAGTGCTAGACCTGTGCTCAGAAATAGCCCAACTGACAGGTAGCAGGTGCAGAGAACTGAGCCTGTAACCTGTTTGTCACCTGTAAGACAGGTGCCCAAGCCCTCGATCCCAGGCATGGTCTCCATTCGCCCAACTCTGCCCTCCACATGTTCAGAAGAGCAATTGGAGTTGTCTTTGGTGCTGGCAGGTGATGTCCAGCAGCCCAGCCACTTTGAACTTGTCCCTCATTAAAGCTGCAAGGACGGTGCCACTTGGCACCTGGTGCTCAGATGTTGGAGCAGCATAATTTGCCTGGCAGGCTTTTGAGTGACTCAAGGACCAGAGGTGGCATGTGAATGTGGCTTTGAGGAAGGACCCAGTGACCGGCAGGAGCAGTACAACTTGGAAATGCCACAGCCACATTTCCTTGAGCAACGTATTTGTCATGACAAATTTGTCATGACAGCCATGGATTTGTCAGACTGCCATGGATACAAATGGGTTGCTCATCCAGGAGATCTGAATGTGACTGTAATCCAAAAGTAGCCTGCCCTGCAAGATCTCATTGCTGCCCCAAGCCTTATTGCAGCATCGGCATATTTACCTATCTCGCCCACAGTGCATTAAAACAAGGGAGGAAACCGCAAGAGAAAGGAAATGGAACTGAGGGTTTTTAACGGAAGAATGTATACATTTTTTTTTTTAATGTCATCTCTGTGCAATCACAGAACCATAGCATGTACAAGTTGGAAGAGAGTGCAGAAATCTGACAGGTTACCATCCACCCCCATCTGAAAGCCTCCAGCGAGTCCACCCCTGCTCAAGGCGGACCGTTCCTTTGCTTCACACCTCTCTCTGGTGGGAAAATCCAAATAGTCAACCTGAATCTCTCTCAATTCCAGCTTGCTGGGTCTTCGTCCTGCTCTCTCCTCCCTCCCCCCTGGCTTGTGACAGCCTTTTTGACATATGCCACCCAATCTTCTCAGCCCTTGAGCATGTTGAACATGACCAGCTCCAATAACCACATTTTGGCCTAGTGTGTTGTATGAATGTAGCCGGTGCGCTCAGGTTAAGTTCAGCAGATCCACAAAGGAAGCTGGGTTTGCTGGGTAGCCAGTTAGCAAATTCACCATGCGTGAATGTGTTGTGTGAAGACAGACATTCTGGGGAAAAAGTGCTTTCCACCCTGATCCAGAGTCTTTGTCTAAGTCACCTTAGATGAATGTTTCTCAACCTTGGGAATTTTAAGATGTGTGGACTTCAACTCCCACCTCCCAACTCCTGTGCTAGCTGGGGAACTCTGGGAGTTGAAGTCCACACGTCTTAAAGTTCCCAAGGTTGAGAAACACTGCCCTAGATGCTCCCAGATGAGGGACACGTGAGAAATGTGACTTTGGTGGCAGTGACTTTGGTGGGGTATAAATAGGGACTTAGGGACTGACTCTGACTGCATGTCTTCTCATTGCCTGTTGTTCTGTCTGCTCTTTGTTAAAGGAATGGCTAATTTCAGGTCACTTTCTGCCCTCCTTCCTAGGGTCTCACAGCTGGAGCTTTTGCTCTTTCACTGTCCTCCTGAGAGGAAGGGGCTAGCTTTTCTCTGTCATTCCCCCACTCATCCCATGGATCTCATTCAGTGAACCTTCCTATGTAAGTTACAAGTTGCTGTTTTGCTACTCCTTGCTCAGGGTGAATTCCTCCTCTCCAAAAATGCTCAAATAATTCACTTCCCCCAAGAGAATGAATGCTCCCTGTGTGTGTGCGCATGTGTGCGCGCGCGTGTTTTTCACACCTTTTCTGGATTTCAGAGCAGCTGCTGTGAAAGAACAGCGGCTCTTGTACAGTATCATGAGAGGCTGAGTCACATCGTCCAAAGGACTTGAGTGCTGGAGAATTTGATCTGCGTCTCCTTTCCACAGAGCTGCTGACCTTTCTGCGTACGGATTTGGAGAGAGGCTGGAACTGTCACCAGAAATCTGGGGAATGTGGACAGGGAAGTGGCCTGGTCACTCCAGGTCATCAGAGAAAGGGGTTTGGCTGCCTCTCTCTCGATCTAGGGAGATACAGAAGACCCCTCTCCTCACCTCTTGGGAGAAGCACAGCTAGTCTCATTACAACTTTTGTAGACCTTTCTGGACCTTTCCCAGCATTTTTTTTATCTGACACGGAGTCTTCAATGGAAGACATGGAATTTTACGACGGGTAGCATTGGAATTGTGCTCAGCTTAGTCACTTGTTGGCTTAATATCAACCGTGGCAACCTTGTAAAAGTACTGCTACAGCTTCTGACAATGCTGTTGGCCAAGGACTGGATGAAGATCATGGTGAAAGGAGGAATTCTGCTGGGGACCTGTTTCCTAGGCCAGGCTCAATGGATTTGCTCAGGGCCCCGCAATCAGCAGAGAGCTTGTTGCCTTTACAGGGGTGGGAACCCAGCCGGGGCAACGGACAGCAAGTGATGTCATGCAGAGTGTAATGCCACAATGGTTTCTACTGGATGCTGATGCTAAATCTTTCCATTTTGGACAAAGCGTCCAAGAAGTTCCAGTACTGCCTAAACCAATTTGTATTCTTTTCTCCATTAGGGCTGCTGGGCCAATATTATGAAATGATACAGTAGTTGGGTTTATTTACTGCTTGTTTATGAGGCTGCGGCTCACCCCCAGAATTCCCACTTGCAACTTTTCCAGAGGAGAATCAGGCCTGAGATAAAGTCTCTCCCACAAAATGCAGTTGCCTTAAAGACAACCCCCCTCTGGAAAAAAAAAAACACCTCTGAATATATCTTTTATTCCAATCTGCCTAACTTAGCTTGTAAGGTAGCCTTTTTGCTCAATGACTAGGGGTTGAATTTATATTGAAAATACTAATCATTGCATTTACTTTGGGGAACTGCCTCATGAGAGTCTGTAAGCTGAAATGGGTTTAAAAACCTTTAAAACAAAGAAATAGAGGAAACATCATAACCGTCCTAGAATTCTGGCTGGAATTCTAGGTTCCAATCTCCACTCTTCATAATCGTTATTTTTGTGGCCAGAAAGAAGGCAGAGCATGAGAAAGTCACATGTGGGAGTTGCCCTGATCATTCTGACTGCCCTTTTCTGCAATTTCTCCAATTCTGTGAGATATTTTGGAGGGATGAAACCAAAACAGGGATGTCAGGCCCAGCCCAAGAACAACGGTGAAAAAGTCCAGTTCCTTTATTTGCTTACACCATATAGACAGAATCTTACCAGACTAAGTCTGTACTCTGACCTAGTGGATCTACCCTGGGAGATTCCAGGGAGTGGCTATCCTGGACCTCTTCCACTTCCCACACTCCCCTTGCGGACTCTGCTGCCTCTTGCCTCCTCTCCCCTCCCGGAATGCGCCCTCTCCTCCCTGATCGCCTTGCTCTCTCACACTGGATAGCATTCCAAAATAAAGGGCCAACACAAATTGGCAAACAGGCATTGCAATGTTTGTCATCTTATTTTCCCTTCCTTTTCTAGTGAATTCCAGCACATAGTTGGGGGTTGTCAGAGCGGCCACATTTGGCTGTTCTCCACCGGCCAGTCATTGCTGGCTGAAGACCCCCATCAGTGTCATGAGCATGTAGGAGAAAGGATTTCTTGTCCTGCTGGGCCCCACCTGACATGTGCCTCGCAAGAATGCCCCTTCCTCTGGCTTGCCGAGTTTCTTCTGGAGTTTTTTGCTGCCCCCCATTTTTCCATCAATCACCCCTGGGGCATTTGTTCACGTGAATGAAAGTGACCCCCAGTTCACTTTCACACATGAAGCAGGGTAGGAAAACAGTTGCGACTTGCTGGCTGTAAGGGAGAGGTCTCCAGGGTGCGCTGGCCATGTGGGGCTGACTGGGATGGGGGGGTGCATTATCATACCCTTAGCTGTCTCTTCGTCAGCAATTTGGCATAGCCAGCTGAGACTAGAGGCCTCTGACTGGCTGCCAGGTTCCCAAGTCTTTAACCAAAGTTGGGAAGGAGGGAAGAGGGGCAGGTTCCTGCTAATAATAGCCTCTGGATTGTGTTGTCCCCCCCACCCCGCTTGCCCAGCTGATGGGAAAACTACTGCCTGCCAAGAGGCAGAGAGAATGTTTGGCATGTGCAGGAAGAAAACTCAAATCTATTCCTTCCTCTTTTGCTCAAATACAGGCCACAAGTAATAATTCTCTTTGAAGGACAGCCATGCCTAGATCTGCTGTTCAGTGGTGGGACGCACCCTTTGCACCTTCCTTCCCATCCTGCTGAGCAGGATGGTTGTGGCATGGACAGCAGCTGCTGGGTAGTTCCCAGAATGCCTGGTTAATCATAGAACCCTAGGGTTGGAAGGGACCTTGGAGGTCTTCTAGTCCAGCCCCCTGCCCAAGGCAGGAGTCCTCATACCATCTCGGACAAATGGTGAGCTCAGCAGGTGGCACGTTCTATGATCCAGAATCACCAGGCCTGGAATGGTCCTTATTTTAAGGAAGGGGCCATGGGTCTGCTAAATGCAGAAGGTTCCAAGCAGCTTAGAGTTTCAGGCAGGGCTGCGAAAGATTCATCTCCAAAACCCAGCAGAGCTGCCACCAAGTCAGTTTCAACAGGACAGAGCCAGAGGGTTGGAAATAGTATAAAGTATGTTCATAAGAAAGAACAAAAGGAAAAGCATTGGAATGATTTAAGAACAGTGCCAGACCCAACCCTCACTGTTTGGGAGTTGACCTTGTATATCATCTCTTTTGGCACTTCTTTTGAATAATTTTTGGTTAACAAACTTGCTTTGGGAGAGTCCTCACCAAGTAAAAGATTAATTCCGTGCAGGGCTGCTGTTACTCTTCCTTAGGTATTGTTGGGAGCCACAGAAAAATGATTCAGAGGGCTACATGTTTGATACCCTGGATAACCACTTGGTGGCTGCAAAGAGACATGGAAAATATAGAATTCAAGAACTACAGAGCTGGAAGGTAGCCCTAGGATCCTCTAGTCCAACCCTTTACAATGTGCAGGAAAATTCATTCAACTATCCCTGGAGATAGTTGTCTTGCTCTTCTTGATGGAGAACAGGCGTCTTTCCAGCCCTGTGGTGTCAAGTCAACTTCCATTATCCTCTTTCAGTTTCCAAGCCATTGGTGTACCTTTCCAAAGAGTGTAGGTAAACCAGGAGTCCTCCAACGCAAAATGAATATGTGACATAACTTCTGTCAAAAGGGAGATCACAGGACCACATCAGGTGAACCAACTGCTGATTGTAACTTGACCTGATAGACTTTATTTTTCATTGATCAAGGCTTGATTAGAAGTATCTCTGCATAGATCACATTTGAAAACATAAGAGATGAACTACTGTCAGGTTTTAGATTCTCCTTCTTCACTGCCATCTCGTGGCTAAAATGTATTTGGACATATGATGTGAAGAGCCAGCTCTCTGGAGGAGGCTCCGATGCTGGGAAAGGTGGGAGGAAAGAGAAGAGGAGGACCATGAACAAGGTGGATGGGCTCAGCTGCGGTGGTGATGGGGGCACCGTTGGAAGACCTGAAAGACCAGGTTAGGGGGAGATACCCTGGAGAAAATCTGTCTATGTGGTCGCTAACAATCAACAGTGACTTGATGGGACGTAATCAATCAATGCAAAACCCCACCTCTCTTTGAGACGTCCATAATGCTGGGAAAGGTGGAAGAGAAGAGGATGACCATCAGCAAGGGGGCTGGACTCAGTTACAGGTCGATGGGAGGACCGTTGGGAGAGGTGAAGGACCAGGCTAGAGACAGATCATCATGGAGAAAATCTATTTCTGTGGTCGCTAAGAGTTGACGCTGACTTGATGGCACATAATCAGTCAGTGCTGATGACACTATTCTGATAGCTCAGTGTTGTCCAAACTTGGCCACTTTAAGATGAGTGGACTTCAATTCCCAGAATTCCCCAGCCAGCATGGCTGGCTGAGGAATTCTGGGAATTGAAGTCCACTCATCTTAAAGTGGCCAAGTTTGGACAACACTGTGATAGCTCCATAGCCCCATACGGGCCCCATAGATAATCTATTGTATAAATTGGTTGCCATTTTCTTCTAAACACTTCCTTACTCATTTGATCTCTCTCTCCCTCTCCGTCTCCCTCTCTGTGAATGGGGACTGGCCCAGAATCACCCACCCGCTTTCACGCCTAGGGCAGAACTAGAACTCAGAGTCCCCTCCTTGCTCCGCCACCACACCAGCCTGGCTCCCTAGCTGAGCGGGGAAAAAAAACAGGAAACTCCGCAAAGCCTCAGGAATCTGTGGAAACAAACGTCTGTAAAAACACTGACCGTGAAGCCCAGCAACACACCTTTAAAGGTTCCTCTGATCAAAAGGAATAAAGTGGCGGGAACCGGCGCCCACTCGCCCGTCGGAAAACGCGGGCTTCAGCCGAGCCCGCCTCGCACGAGCACGAAGGGAGGGGCGGCTCCGCCGGGCCTAGCCTGCCGCTGTGTGGGCGGGGCTCGGAGCCCGCCTTTTCGCCTCCGGCCGCCCTCAGCTCCCGCGCTTTTCTCTTCGCCTCACGGCCCTGCGCGAGGCGTGAGGGGATCCTCCCTCGCCTCATGGCCTTACCCGTGCGGGCGTCGCCCGAGGTTATTGCTCACGCGCGCAGGACCGTTTCTACCCTGAAACTGCATTGTAAGTTACTTTTATTTCTCCTTACTTAACGTGTAGGGGTGCTTGCTTTGAACCGAACTTCGTTGGGCCTTTGTGCGAGTCTGAACGCTCTCACGCTGCTAAATAAACCACTAAAACCAGCCGAACGCTGCGTGGGGTCTCCCGTTGCTGCATTTCAGAACCCCAACACCTCGGACGGTTTGTGCTTTATGCGCGTTTCCCCATTTCCCCTCATCTTCCCCGTGGAGGCCCATGGCTCTGGGCCTCTTTCGATCATAAAAGCGCTTTTTCTCCCTGGCCGTCAATGCCTGAATGAGCAACCTCATCTTCGGCCACAGCAAAGGACCTCCCTTTGGTCTTCAGCTGCCAGGAGATCCAAACACCGGAAAACAGCTGCGTGCTGAAGGTGAGGAACTTGGCTTTGTTAAAGCTAGTAGGCAATTTTGGCAACAGCAGCGCTGGAATCGCTTGTTAATGAGTGGTGGAACGTGGATGGGATGAGGCGTGTGCCCATCACTGTGGATCATCTGTGTTTTGCAAGTTTCATTACTGCCTTCTCTCCAGTGACGTCTGATGCAGGCAGCCGCGCAGGCTGAGTTTCCGCTGCCCTGTCCCAGTTCCATCCCACTTGCCTTGGGAGGAGTAAGATTCCTTTCTTTTTAGCTAGAAGGGATCAAGGGGGCTGTGTTGAAGGGCAGGAAGAGGCCTGACAGGATGATGCAAAGTGGGGAACGGGATCTGGCCCCGTCACACTTCGAACGCAAGGAAAAGAGGTCCTAGAAGTAGCATTGCCACAGCGCTAATTAATGCACTGATTAATGAATTAATTCTACTCAGGAGGCCCCCTCACCTGTTTACAGATGTGGGCTCTATAAGAACCAGCATCACCATCAGCACAGAACAGCCATCCCCAACTTACTCCAGATGCATTGAAAATTCAGGGGGGTGGAGCCCCAATTCTGGTTGGGAAAAACCCTTACGTGGAACTTGCCTCCAGTTATTATAGTTGGCAGAGAGGAGAATTTATACAGAGCCATCGCAAATACATCAAGCCTAGCCAAATCAGACCTGATGGAAAGATAGTTCCAAAATGAAACGGGGTTCCCCATCCTTTGTCCTTGGCCTGTGCCTCTTAGTCTGCCCTCCTGTCCCAACCTCTTCTTCACTTAGATCTAGGTAGCACCTTAGTGAAACTACCTGTCTGACCAGCAAGCTCCCTTCTGGGCAATGAATTCTTAGCAGCAAGGCAGCTTCCCCTCTAGAGCTTTTTGCGGTGGCCCAGAGAAAAAGAGTATAATTCTAACTGTAGTGAAATAAATGTGAGCATATATTCATCAAACAAATCAGCCCAAAGTTCTCACCTGAGGCACTAATTATCCTACTTCGGACACATTATGCGAAGACCTCCTGGAGAAGGCTCTGATGCTGGAAGGGCAGAAGGAGAGAAAAGGGGAGGACCAGTGGCAGGGTGGATGGACTCAGCTACTGTTGTGATGGTGCACCATTGAAAGGCCTGAAAGACCACGTTGGGGACTGATCCTCCTGGAGAAAACCTATCTAGGTTGGCATTAAGAGTTGACATTGACCTGATGGCACATAAGCAATCGGTTAATCAATCAAGATATTCATTGTCCCACACAGCATTGCCCAGAAGTGATGCTCTATTTTCTCTCCGCTGGCCAGGTAAGCAACCACCCACTTTCTCCCCAAAAGGAGTGAGTTGGAAAGACTCTCCTGTCCTGGGCCGAACACGCACAAACACATGAGAGAGCATGGTTGCAGGTTTTACTGATAAAACTTTGGAACAAGGGCCTGAGCGGCAGGGAGAGCAGGAGCACAAATGCACACCCAAGCTCTGCTCTTTTCATACAAGCGTTTGCACCTTTGAATAAAATTTAAAGCCTTCTAGCAGACCTTTCTAATAGGTCACATAGTTAGAGTCAGCAAAAACAGAAAAACCTCATTGTCACTCTTAGTTAATATGTGCTTTTTTGTTTGGACATGCTTGGAGTGGAAACTTCTGTATGAATCCGTACAGTTGTGACTACATGTCTTTTTTTAAAGTTGTTACAGTATAAATAACAGGCACACCTTCAGGTGGGTGCTGTATCTGGAACTCTATGTTTAGAGGACAGAGTAGCCCTACAGCTGTAGATCCTGGGTCCGTTTTTTGGTTACAGCAAATCCCCAAAATTTGGATTGTATCCAAAATTCTGCCAGCTTCATAGCTAAGAGAAAGTAAGCAATATAAGTTGGTTGATTCCTTGTTACATTTCCTATTTAATTTTTCTCATTAGATGACTTCTGCTGTTCAGATCTGGCCTCAGTACTATAATGTAGCATTTGGGAAGAAAGATACAACTCAGGAGACCAGCCGCAGAGGCCAAGATGGAGAAGATCTCCACAGCCACCATGGACTTCCCTTTGGTACTCAGGTAGGTGGGCAGGAAGGTGATCCAAACACTGCAAAAGACCAGCATGCTAAAAGTAATGAACTTGGCTTCGTTAAAGCTGTCAGGCAATTTCCGAGCCAAAAAGGCCACCGTGAAACTGACGAGGGCCAGGAAACCCAGGTAGGTGAGGACAGCATAAAACATGGAAGCTGAGCCTTCCTTACATTCCAGGATGGCCTCTCCTACTAAGGAGTGGAAGTCCAAGTTGGGAAACGGGGGAGAGGTTAGCAGCCAGGTGGCACAAAGAACTGCTTGGACCAGGGGACAGGCTAAGACAATGGAGTTGGTCAGGGGTTTTCCTAAAAACTTCCTTGTGCTGTTCCCTGGCTTGGTGGCCATGAAGGCCAGAACCACCATGACAGTTTTTGCCAAAACACATGAAATGGCAACGGAGAAGATGATGGCAAAAGCAGTTTGCCGGAGGAGACAGCTGAGGCTCCTGGGCTGACCAATGAAGAGGAAGGAGCAGAGGAAGCAGAGCAGGAGGGAGACCAGGAGGACGTAGGTGAGATCTCGGTTGTTGGCCTTGACGATCGGTGTGTTGCGATGTTTAATGAAGGCTGCCAACACGAGGATTGTGATCAAAGAGAAGAAAAGAGCTAGACAAACTAAAATGAACCCGAGGGTATCTTGATACGAGAGAAAGTTCACGGCCTTGGAAATGCACAGGACTTGGTTCTTGCTTGGGTGTCGGTCTTCTGGGCAGTGGATGCACTGAGTCGCATCTGGAAAGAGCAGGCACCAGCTTACCTCAGACGGTCCAAGGGTTATCTTTGAGGGGAGTTCTTTTCCCAGGGAAAGACGTGGAATGCCTCATACTCCCCATCTCCTTCCTTCTTCTATGCATGACACAGAAGCAACTGGTGGAATCAAACTACTAACCTCTGAAGGGGGATTGGAGACATCTTTAGAAAACAAAGGTTATCAGTCTTGATGACTGAGTGTCCCTTGGCAGTTGTGAACCACATGCCTCTGCCTAGCAGTTACAGGAGAGGAGAGCAGTGGTGAGGGAGGGGTTTGTTTCTCCCACTTGTGGTCAATGCAGAGGCATCCGGTTGGGCACCCTGAAAGACCATGCTGGAGTAAGATGGCCTTGGCCAGATCCAAGAGGGCTATTCTGCATGCAAAACCCTTTCAAAAATGGGTTTGAGTAAGTTGATCAGTTCTGATCAATGTCATCGTGAGTACTTTCCAAAGCCTACTGTGCAAACTCCTGAAACTATCATAAGCTGTTTCTAACTTTCCCATCTCTTCCCCTTAGTTTTTGGATGGTCGTGTTGCCTTTTTCTTAGCAGATAAACCTGGCAAGGGGAAATGCAGAAGAGCCATGCAACTTTCTGGTTGGTAGGGCTAAGATCCTTGGCCCTCAGGGGTGATATGTGATGGCTGGTTCATTTGGAAGACCAGGATCTCAGCCTGGGGAGAATCATCCTAATTTTCCTTTGTTGTTATAGCTGTAAAATTGTCACAAATGCAGAGCTACATTAGGAAGATGTGCTAAGGCTAGTCTTTTCCACTGCCCTGAAAGGCTGGAAAAGCCACCCCCATAATTCTGAAAAGCTGCTGCTAATGACTTAAAGAAGGCTGCCTTCCACGGGCCACTCTTTGAAGTCCTGAGTGATCTTCGTCACCTGTATTTGCTCAACACATTTGCTACATTCTGCTCTCATACACTCCTCCACATGCAGCCGTGCCAGATCTCCTCATTCCCCTTTGAGGATCTTCTTGGGCAACTTGCCTGTTTGATTCGAAATTGTCCCTTCAGGGCAAGGAATACATCCGTAGCAACAAACAGGCTTCTCCTCTGCAACTTTCCTGGCCTGTCCTGGAAGGCAGGGCTTCACACACCGGGAGAAAGGCTTCGTCTGAAACAAGAGTGGTTAGCTTTGAGAGGGAGAGATGAGCAGCTTGGCTATAGGGTCTGTATAACAGGAACCCACATTGCTCCTTTCTCTACGTTCTGATGAGAGTTTTCACCACAACAGCCTGTTCCCTCCTCCCAGTTTTCCTTAACCCCGGAAGCAGCATCCAGTCCCTACCTGGTTAGCCCACACAATGGCAGCAGGGTTGATGCTGAAACCTGCAGCCGAAGGAGCCTCCGGATCAACCCATCCGACTTTCCGTCGAGCGGTCGTGTTATTTGCAAAGACGGCCCAGTTTAGAATATCAAATCCTGCATATTTCATCCCAGTTTCTGAAAAGGAGACTTCATCCCCAGCTGTGTTGTTAAAGCGGATGTTTCTCAAGAAGGTGTGGATCTGAAATTGTAAAACAAGCAAGCAAACAAAAAGTCCATGAAAGTTAAGAGAGTCGATACTGCAGTTAATAAAACTCCTGTGCCAGATCACTTTTCTGCAAAATGTTATTGGTTAAGCTGTTAACCCATGTAATGAATGAGATACATCAATATTGCATGTTGCTGAAATCTTTTGCCAAAAGTGGCATTCCTATCCTTCATTGGTACAGAAGGTCCTGTCTCCTTGCTAAAAGTGGACTTTTAGGAAATTATAGCCAGGAGATGAAGTGAGAGAATAGCAGTTCTGATTCCCTGAGATCAGTCCAAGTTTGTTCCCAGAAGGGAAAGGAAAGACTACCAAGGGCTGTGGATGGTATCAATACTAACCACTCTAGAAGCAACAAAGCACCTCTGAGAAGGCTTTTGACAGTTGGAATGGCCATATTGCAGCAGGAGAGCACTGAAGATGTTACCTAGCCGAGTAATGAAATGTTTGCAAGAAAATAACCAAGCTCAGAGAACCCCAAGGACTCCACGGCAAGAAATCCTCACAGCGGTCAGTGCAGGTCCTTCTTGTTTTCTCCCTCCCCCCCCCCCGCAGACCTGAAGCCCGTGAGGGTAGCTGGAACTCCTTTCCTCCAACCATAACAGGAGGGTCCAGCTACTTCAGCACCTGGGGGAGGTTGCATTTTTGTCTGGGGCAGCAGGAGAACAGCAGGCGGCCAATGAGAGATGGGGAATCGTCAGAAGAAAGGTGACTCTGTGCAGTGTTAAGGGAGTGAGGGGTGGGGCAGGAAAGGAGGTTGGAATTCAGACCTGGAAGCCGCCAAAGCAGAGTAGCAGGACCCAGCAGCCGTGCCAGCTCCTCCAGAAATGCCAATGCCCACAGAGAAGATGAATGGCAAGCCTTATTTCTTGTCAGAAGAGAAGCAAAAAATATAGTTAAGTGTCTTTCGCTCTAAGCAGTGTGTCATGAAAGAAAGGGGGTGGGGCAGAGCTGTCTCCTTTCTTGATAATGATTTAAGGAGGCATCAGAACCATTGGCACATTCAATTCACAAGGAGGAAATTTGGAATCACAAGTTGGGTATTTGCTGGGTGACTGACTTTTCAGTCTATTTGAAAAGAAACAAAGTTATGTGCTTCCAGCTTTGTAAGATATTTATTTTTTGCAATATATAACAAAAGGGGAATTACCGTGTTGTGTTTTGGAAAGTTTTTGAACACTAAAGATTTGGAAGAAATTGATTTAAAGAAAAACTTTGAAGTTAATTAAAATGATCCTCTCGTGGGGAAAAAATTCACCTTTATATTTCACCCTGATAACAAAGCTTTGAAAGTTAATCACTAGAGAGCACTGGATCACTACTTTAAAGGAAACATCTTATAAACTGGCTCAAGAACTGCTTGGACAATTTAACCAGGAATTAAAAGTTACTATTGAAGAGAACCACGTTCCTTGGAGGATAACTGAAATGGATTTTAAGATGGACTTAAAAGGTATAGCCTAAAAGAAAGAGATGGAAATCTTGGATTCACAAATGGAATTGGATGACTGTTTGAAAATTTAAAAAGGTGTAGGTGGACATGCACCAAAGCAAAAAAGTTTTGGATACATATACATACTTGGTTAGAAAAAATGATAGAATAACATATAGACTTAAAACCAGACACATTTCTACTGGGTGTAATTTTGGGAAACTATGATAAAGCAACTGTATATTTAATATTGCATATATTGACAGCAGCAAGAATTGTATTTGCGCAATATTGGAAAAATGAAGATACCCCTATAGATGAAAGTGTTATTCAGAAAATATTGGACTGTGCGGAGATGGATAGATTGACTTTAAAAATAAAAGATAAAGATGATACAGAATATTATATGATATGGGATAGATTTTATCAATGGCTTGATAAAAGAGGTGGAAGTTAGATTATATATGAGTAATACTCATCTTGATAGCTTAAGCATTATTACAATTGTGGTTAAAAGATGATAAACGATCTATATTGATAGATGAGCAGGTAGGATTATTAACCATAGGAGCACTTCTAGACTATATTAATCTTAGAATTAGTGTTATGAGTGGATCAATGATTTATGCGAAGAACTACTTTGATATTTTAAATATTGTAAGTAAAAGATGAACTGTCATGTGAGATAAATTAATGTTAGGAGCAATGCTCTGGCTGCTTATTGTTGTTGTTGTTAAAATAGGGTGAATGATCTATGTACCTGAGAAGGGAACCAGCTGACACAATGTTTTTCTGAGTATTGATACATAAATAAAAAAAAAGAAAATTTAAAAAGGTGTACAAATAATGTATCAAAAGAGGGATGTCGATTACCTGTTTAAATTGGAATATAAGAGGCTTACAGGAGTGGCTACATTGAAATTATGTATGGATTTTGATAAAGATGACAAGGATTTTGAGAGAAGAGACAAAGGTAGTAGAAGAAAGCAGATGTTAGAATTTTATTTATGGGATTCAAGGACTGATGGGAGGAAGAAGAAAAAATACAAAACTGGTTTATTTGATTACAGTTAAGTAATAGGTTGTTATTTTTGGTGATGTTTAATGGATTACTTTGGATAACCCTTTTTAGGAAATATCTAATTGGGTGTAATGGATTAGTTTGTAATAACTATGTTGCTACTTTTGGCATACAAATAAGGGATTATTTTTGGTAATGTTTAACAATTTTTATTTTTCTGTAATGTTTAATTAATTGAGATTAATAATGGTGGCTATCTCTAGTGATGATTAATGGTTAATTTTTAAATCTTTTTGTAATGTTTAATTGTAAATTGGGATTAGATTTTGATTATTAAGAGGGAGATTAAGGGGGTTTTACACCTTTTGTTTATGGAGGATTTAGAGATGGGTCTATAGAAAATGGGGTGAGGTGCAGAACGAAGATGTCTTTGGTAGTTTAAGAGTCAGTGAGAAGTTTTCAATGTTTTACGTACTTCTTACGCATGAAGGCGGAAATTTATTTTTTATTTATTTTTATTTGGGGGGATTCTTTTTTCTCTTTTCCTTGCACTTTCTTATATTATTTTCTAGATGTAATTTTGTATTAGGTTTTTTGTATTAGTTATATTTGTTCTATATAATCTTTCATAAAATTATTGAAAAAGGAAACCTCAATCAAGTCTAGAGTAACTGTCATTTTCTCATTAGAGAAAAACACTATAAGACTTTTTTCCTCTCTTCCAGCTATGATTGATAAAATGGAAATGGAATAAAGGAGTGGGACTATTTCATAATTTCTATTGGCAATATGAAGAAGCTCCACAATTGAGCCATCTAAAAATCCAACCAATTTCATTTTTTTCCTTAAATGCTTACCATTGCATAAAATCTAAAATACCAATAATAGTTAGTGAATGAACATGATTGATGCTCCCAGTGGCAAGAAGTGAATCTGCCAAATATTGGAAACATCCCAGTTCACCTGACCCAGAAGACGGGCAGCCGAAAATTAAGGGAGTGGCTTCTATGTCTAAAGCAACCATGTAGAGTTGTAGAGCCACTGATTATGACGGATGATTTTTCTCCCAGATTCACATGATGGCTTTAATTCATGTTCTCTTTCTATATCCTGTTACTCACTCTTGTTTACTTGGTGCTTTCCCCTATGAAACTTCGGTTGACAAGCAGAGAAAATTCTGTAAATTTCAAGACTGGTAGATTGAAACTAGTATTTATGGAAAAGGCAAGGCTGTGGAGATCCCAGGCCAAAGTTCATGAGTCCTAGAACAGTGCAAAGCCAATGTAACCCAAGAGAAAGAAGAATTCCTTGCCCAGAAAGGAAGGTCTGAAGATGAGAGTTACCTGCCAGGGCTCCACACAGAGCAGGCGTGGCTCCTTTCTGTCCCTCTTCAATGCCCGTTGAGATTCCCAGGTATACGCAGCATGTAATGCGTGGGCAACGGAATAGGCCGCGTTGTAGATGCTGTAGCTGAAACCGGTCATCTTTTCATCAAAGACGGAGGCCAGTAGGGCGTCCAGGTTCTCCTCCCCTGTGCAAATCCTTCTGCCCTCAGGGGAGGCCAGACCTGCCTTCAAAACCTCACAGTCAAACACGACTTCCCACCAGCCAGGGAGAAAGACGTCTCCACGGGGTTCATGTAGATTCAGAGTCCAGAGAAAATTCTTGAATCCTGGCACCAGGTTGGTGTGGACTGTGAAAGACAAAGCGCCATGGAAGGACTTCAGTTTCCACCACTCATAGGGATAGCCAATAGCAGAAAATTCCCACTGCGTGGTCAGGATCCAAACCTTCCCTGAAGAAGTGTGGTTCTCTTCTTCATAAAAGGAGAGGGATTCTATTAGGCTTTGCAGTGTCTTTGAATCCCCCAAGACAATTACGACCTGCGCATCACTGTTCCAAACTGTCCAAACCACATCTATTTGATCCTCTTGCAATCCACTGAACATTGAGATTCGGGGCAAGATCGGTTTCACAAAATGTATGCAGATGTCATTCTTGGCAAGGGTGGCATTCAAAATCCAGATGAAATGTTCACTGCTGTCCAATTTCTCAACAACAATCCCAATCCAGTTCCATTGGAAATATAGAAGAAGTTGGACAATTGCTGCATTCTGTAGATGATAATGAGGATCAATCTGGTAGAAGGTGGGGAACTGGGTCTTGTCGCTCAAAACAGGGTCAGAGGAGCGGTAACCTAGCTGAAGGGAGGGTAGAGATGAAGGGAAGGGAATGAATGAAACGAGGCAAAAGGAAGCTGTGTTTTCTGTGACTCACCTCAGACCATCCAGACTAGCACGATATCCTGTTCTAGAGCCCCCAAACCTGGCACCTTCATGACG
The DNA here is from genome assembly GCF_059951505.1 of Python bivittatus. Lineage (NCBI taxonomy): Eukaryota > Metazoa > Chordata > Lepidosauria > Squamata > Pythonidae > Python > Python bivittatus. Next base: position 969,554 of record NW_028277079.1, on the reverse strand, counting down.
TGTTCCCTACCAATCACAGAATTGGCTCTGGGAGTTGTTGGCAGTAATCGCATCGGGCAGAACTCACAGCATTACATCTGCATTTATCATGTAAAGTGTCCAAGTACCTGAGAAATCTTGAAATTGCCAAGCATGGTTGCCATCTGGTACGAGATCCTGGAGTTGAGCCCCCCAAGGACAGAGAGCAGATTCGCCTGTGCCTCACACTGATAGTTAGGGAGCATTTTTCCCCGGCTGGAGAGCAGAGACAGGCTGACATCTTGGGCCATGCTTGCATACTGGTTCTCTTCGTAGATGCGGAAGCCCAGTGTGATGTTGGGTAGGAGCCGTGGATCTTTGTTGATCTCCTGGATGGCAAATGCCAAGGCCAGGATGTGTTGGTAGTTCTTGGGAACAGGTCTTCCTTGCAAGTGTTAGAGGACAAAAATTAGAAGGAGCAGGAGGGAGATATTTATTTGGTTAAAAAAGTACTACCAAAATTCTAGGAGTTAATTATAAAACAGATAAATTCAAATGAGTTGATTTATTTTACTGCTGTCAGAAAACAGAATTCCTGTCAATCACTTGATCGTGTTACTATTGTCAACTGTGTATAACAAAGCCTCCTCTCCCTTTCTCAGCAGTACATTTCTGTGAGCTGATGCGCAAGTGACAATTTACAGCATAAACTCAGTTCTGGTCAGTACTGATCTTTCAAAGATGAATCTTTCAATCCAGTTAAGAAAAGGTGGCTATTATCTTGATAAAGTTAAATGCTTTATTATGTCTAGCCTGGAAATCTTTACCTGCTGATAAGTTCTGCCCCATATTCTTAAGCAACTTTTCCCAATCTGGCATCCTTCACCTATTATGCCATCGGAATCATTTTGAGTTAGGTGGCTTTCTAAATCCCATAAATAGATTACATTGAATTAAATTAAATTGAATGCCTGACCAGCTTAACTTTTTCTGACTAGCAATGATTAAGCTGATACATCTGGATGGCCCCAGTTACAGAGCATGCTTTTCGTGTCTCAGAATGTGGATCTGTTTCTCCTTACAGCAGTGAGGGAGATCAACTGAGCTGGCCTAGGGATTCTCAGAGAGGTTCACTCCCACTGGCATGCAAGTACCCAGGCTTGCTAGGATTTGGGTGGGAAGCCAGAGTTGGTGGGACAAAAGAAAGACCTTCTCTGCATGGAATTTAATGAAATCGTGGAGCATGGTGTTACAAGCCATAGGAATATTGAGATGGGGAGGTGAGTTTAGTCCAGCTGTAAGACAGAGGCCTTTAGCATTATTTCTCCCTGAGTTTAGCTCAAATTAACCTCTCCAGAATGTGTACCCTGCCTTCAGGAAGACGGAGAAAAGGCTGACTCCCTATTCTGTGTGACAACTGTTCTTCATCAGTGAGGGGTCAGAGGGCTTGAGAAGGGGATAAAGGGGATTCATCAAGGAGAGTCAAGGAGCTCCTAATCATGAAGGCTGCACATCAACAGAGGCTGGCTGGCGTTTAGGTCTGGCCCATCTTCAAGACTGCCCTTTCCACATCGCCCTGAGAAAAAAGACAATCAAGGAAACACTTACATAGAAAGGGCATCCCAATCGAGGGGAGGCTCACGTAAAGGCTCCTGTAGGACTATAGTAATGGAGAGAGGTAGGTTTCCACCAACAATGAAATCTCCAGGCCTGTAATAGTCTTCTTGTACCTGGAAAGGTCTCCTCCACAAGCAGTTTGGCCTCAGGTCCATCTGGACGGTTGCAGACAAGGTCCAAAGCAACACTAACACACAAATCATTGACACAGAAAGAGACCTTCCTAGAGCAAGCCAACGGAGGGTGTTGCAGGGAAGGTGATGCTCTGGTGACTTCAGAGGGTTCAACTGGGGTTTTAAGTCTTCAGGATCAGCATTCATCTAAGCTCCAACTCTAAAGGAACCCAGCTGTGTTATTCACCCGTGCTAGATAAACATGTTTTGACTGGACCCAAACCTCTTTACGCTTAGGGAGGGTTAACCTCTGGAAATCCACCGAGGAAAAGTAAGGATTACTAGTCTTTGATTAATAATCTCAGGAGAGAGAAACGTCCACATTATCCCCATAACTCTGGAGTCCGTGGCATTTTGGCAAGGGAAAAACGTATTTGTGAAGCCACACTTGTGTGTGTCTGTCTGTGCATAGGGCAACTGTGATTGGAGAGTCATGCAGCTTTAGAGTCCGAGGAGAACTTGGGGGTCACCTAGTCCAGTCCCCTTAATGTAGGATATACATGGGGCACACTCTTTTAGATCTCTGAAGAGATCTCTATGGGATCGACTCTTTTTGCTGCCACCACCAAACCCTTTTCAGATTTAGAAACTCTGAGCCTTTCTGGTACAGCTCCCCGTGGCCTCTGTCCTAGTGGTGTTTCCCAGACTGGCCAATGGAGATGTGTTTCAGCTATGGGCTACCCAGATGGTTTCAATAGTCACATCCTTTTCTTTATGACTTGGTTGCACTCTGCTCAGTCTCCCTGTTATTTGAGTGGGTCATCACTGTTTTCAATAAGTAGGTGTTTCAAAACCTATCACTCTGACTCTTGGAGGATCTCCTAAGGCTAGGATCCAGAAATTCTCTCGGACACATCATTCTGGCCTACAACCTTCAGTCCCCACCCTCTGCCATTTGAACCAGGAGAGGTTACCTTTCCTTGAGTGACAGTTCTAATACCTGGTCATCACACGACCAGACCAAATCCTGCCCTTGCAGTGGCCCTAATAGATGATCTCATCCAATTGTACATCACCCTCCTCCTCATCCATCTGGACTTATTGCCATCAGGAAGGGTATGTTACTAGACCACCTAGAAGGGTTGGGGATTGAAGACCCTGCTGTTCCACTCAAGGACGGTTTCAGTCTGTTGGTGGGAGATGAGAGGTCAGCCTGGTGGGCTCTAATATTGGGGGTGCTGCAGGATTAGCCCTCTCCCCTCTCAACCTACCCCTAAGCATTCTTGTAAGTTCATGAAACATCCAAGAGACTATCACACAACGTTGTCTTCCTTCTCTCCCAAATATTGAACAGTTTGCTAATTATTCCATTTATTCACACCCATCTATCCTCAATAGTCTGAAAGGATGAATTGGAGCAGGACAGGAGAAGATCCCTTAATATTCACCTCACATGATCATTTTAATGAAGAATGTTTAATCATAATGAAAAGAACACTGTATAATTTAAATTCTTGCATTAAAAATGTATAATAAGAAATAGTTGAGTGAAAAATGTAATAGAGTTTTGCAAAGCCCCAGGAACCCATGTAAATAACTACATTTAGAACATAGATTTTTCTTGATTATTTGTGCATGAATTTTCTATGCCACTATAGCTGCAATGCAACCTGACATTTCTTTTCAAAGACTCTTTTCACTCAAACAAATAAAGGAGGGGAGGTCCTGCTGGAAATAAATATCTACATCTTCAAGGTCAATCTCTTTCCAAGTTGGGGACCGGGTACTCATAAAAAATAAAAGGGTGGGTGATTCTTGCAATTAAGAGGTTTATTGTGATCAGTCACGCCACTTGATAACCAATTATTATAGTGGACAAGCCTTACCCTCATTTCATCACTTGCTAGAAATGTTTTTAAATGCTAAGCATGCCTCAGAACCAAAATAAATGTGGCCTATCCCTGCATGAGTCAGAGAGTCTTGTGCCTCATATTTTCTCCACAATTCAGATTGGGCCTCAGTAGAATAACGTAGCATTTTGGGAAAAAGATACAAGCCAAGACAGTGGTCCAGAGGCCAAAATGGAGAAAATCACAGCCACCACGGACTTCCCTTTGGTGCTCAGATAGGAGGCTGGTGGTGACTGGATGGGGAGGAACATGCATTTTCCATTGTTGGTCCTGAACAAGCTTGCATACCAATACAGTCTTGAAAACCTGATTATGTTTCCCTTTCCTCCCCCTTCTTCCCAAGGAATCAAAGCAGAGTCACTTTGAGTTTCTTTCTAATTTTTCCTTCAGTGTCCAGGATTAACAGATGTTTTTGTAACTGAACTGTCCACAGAAATTAGCAAAACAGAAAACCTCTCAAATCCTTCAAATTTCTAAATGGTCACAAAAGTGTGGACAATACTTTTGCAGGATCCAATTGTTTTCCTTCTGTAGAGATCCGATGCTCCATATAGTTTAGTTACGGTAAATCAAACACAGATTATTCCTATTTAGTAAAAGGTGTTTGTGGTGTCTTTCCGAGACATTCCTGATGTTGGTCTCGTGAAGGACAGGCCTTCAAATAGGAGCAGCATCATGTTCCTGTGGATTCCAATTCATCATAGATGGTGTCAAATGTAGTTAAGAATTCATATCCCTCTTTCATCCTGATCAAACTGTCACCACTTCTTAAGTCCAACTCGGTGAAAAGGGGATTTCTAGAGGGCCCAGGGAATCTGAAATAAGACGCAATGGGTAGTGGTCTGTAATGGTCACAAGGTTCAGATGTCTGTAATTATGAACCAATCTAACCCAGTCATCCTTTTAGAAATAGAAATGCTGGTGCAGAAACAGGAGTTTTGAGGATGAAATCCTTTTTTCAAGCTGTCATCCAGAAATTCCATCAAGGTGCCTAACTCACAAGTAGACATGGGATACTGTCTCTTAATTTTTTTTTATAATATTTTATTGAAATTTTAAAGATACATATTTAAAAGTTAGAAATAGAAAAGAAAATTTGAAATACAAAATATAAAGAACAGGAAAAGAAAAAGGGAAGTAAAGTAAAAGAAGAAAAGGTATGAAAAATAGATAATTTCCAATCTATCTCTGGTCTTAGAAATAAGGCTATCATAAGTGCTAGTTTTTAATGCATTAAATAAGAATAATTCTTTGTCTAAATATATCCCATTGCATTTATAAACTAATCTTCAAATCCCCATGCAAGCTTCACCCCCACCTGCATTTTGCAAATAGTCCATCAATGGTTTCCATTCTTTAAGGTAGTAATTGTTTGAGTTTTCTTTTAATAAGCAAGTCAGTTTGTCATTTTCTCCCATGTCCATTGGTTTTAACAACCATTCTTGTATTGTTGGTAGTGTCTGGGTTTTCCAAAATTGTGCATAAAGAAGTCTTGCTGCGGTAATCATATATTGAGTAATTCTAATAAGATGTTTTCCTATTTGAAAGTCCATTATCCCCAACAGGAATAATTCTGGTTTAAGTGGAATCTGTATTTGTAGTATGCTCTGCATCAACATTTGTATTTGAATCCAAAATTTCTTTGCAATTTTGCATGTCCACCATATATGGTAGAATGACCCCTCTTGTTGCTTACATTTCCAACAAACGTTGGAAATTGTCCCATACATCTTTGATAGTCTTTGGGGTGTCATATACCATTGATACATCGTTTTATAGAAATTTTCTTTCAAAGTATAACATAGAGTAAATTTTAATCCTTTAGACCACATATTTTCCTATTGCTGCATATGTATATTATGACCAATCTTTTTTTGCCCATTTAATCATGCATTCTTTAACTTGTTCTTCAACCATTTCTTCTCTCAACAGTAATTTGTATGTTTTTGCTATTAAATGTTCATCTGTTTCACATAATTGTATTTCAAATTCCGATTTATTCTGTCAAATCCAAATTCCTTTTTATCAATTTTAAATTTTTCTTTATATTGCATATAGGAAAGCCATTGAAAGGTATATCCTTCTAAAACCAATTGTTCTTTTGATTTAATTTTGTATTATCCTTGTTCTTTTTCTAATAAATCTTGGTATCTCATCCATTTATCTTTATCTCTTGTTTCAGTTCTATAGCAAACTTCTTGTGTAGAGGTCCACATCAGCATCTTAGGGCATAAAAGGGGTCTACATTTATTTCAAACTTTTAATAGAGATCTTCTAATATAGTGATTTTTAAAGTCCACGTTAACTTTAACTTTATCATACCACAAATATCTATGCCATCCAAATCTCAAATCGTGGCCTTCCAAATTTAATAATTTTTCATTTCTCAAGGTTATCCATTCTTTAAGCCATACTAAACAGCAAGCTACATAGTACAGTTTCAAATCCGGAAGGCCCAAACCACCTCTTTCTTTCACGTCTTGTAAAACTTTATATTTTATTCTTGGTTTTTTCCCTTGCCATACAAACTTAGAGATGTCACGTTGCCATTGTTTAAAAGGTGCTTCTGAAGTCAATATTGGAATTGTCTGAAAAAGATAAAGAATTAATGGCAAAATAGTCATTTTAATCACTGATATTCTTCCTAGTAATGACAATTGTAACTTTTCCCATCGATCTAAGTCTTTTTTAATATCTGTCCAAAGTGGAACATAATTATTCTGAAATAGACCAGCATTCTTTGATGTCCCAGGTATTTTATTTTTTTCTCTATTGTAAATCCAGTTAATTCATTCAATTTCTTTTGTTGGTAATGATTCATATTCTTAGTTAAAACCGTTCTTTTCTGTATGTTTACTTTGAACCCTGCTAGCAACCCAAAGTCTCTCAATTTTTGCATTAGCGGTTCAATCCCATCCAGTGGGTTTTCTAAGGTAATGACTAGGTTGTCAGCGAAAGCTTATATTCTTCTTTTTTAACTCTTATACCCAAAATATTATCAGCTTGTCTAATATCTCTAAGTAATACTTCTAAAACCAATATAAATAATAATGGAGACAAGGGACATCCTTGTCTCATACCTTTTTGAATTTCACATGGTTTAGTAAAATCTCCATTAACAACTATTTTAGCAGTTTGTGGTATATATATTGATTTAATCCATTTAACAAAATTTTCCCCAAATTTCATAAAATCCAAAACTTTAAACATAAAAGACCAATTTAAATTATCAAAGGCTTTTTCAGCGTCCAAAAATATCAAAGCTGTTTGTTTTTCATAGTGGTGTTCCAGATATTCTAGTATATCCAGAACATTTAGAATGTTATCTCTGATTTGTCTTTGGTAAAAATCCTGCTTGATCCTGATGGATAAATTTTACAAGAATATTCTTCATTCTTTCCGCTAGGACTGTTATAAATATCTTATAATCGTTGTTCAATAAAGATATTGGTCTATAATTCTTTGTGAAAGTCAAATCCTGTTGGTCTTTTGGAATCAAAGTAATATGGACTTCTTTCCAAGTTTCTGGCATTACACCTGTTTCCAGAATCGAATTCATAGTCATTTGTAAAGGAAGATGAAGCTCCTCCTCAAAATATTTATAGTAGGCTGCTGATAAACCATCTGGGCCAGGTGCTTTTCCACAATTAATTTGCTTAAAAGCAGTTAACATTTCCTCTAAGGTTATGGGATCATTAAGTAATATTCTTTGTCAATCAGTAAGAATAGGTAATTTTTGTTTAGACAGATATTTATCAATATCATCTAGATGAACATCTTGTTTTTTATATAATAATGAATAATAACAATAAAAGGCCTCTTGAATGCCTGCATTGTCCATTAAAGTTTTCCCGTCATGTATTTTAGAAATTAGTCTTTTCTGTCTTCTGTCTCTTAATTCAAATTTGGGCTCCTGGCTTTGAGTTGATGTTTCAGTCATGTGCCTGAGGGGGAGGCAATGCTGGGAGGGAAATTGTTTATTGTGCCCAGTGCAATCTGGATTACCGTGTTTTTCCGACAATAAGACACCCCCATGTACAAGACCCCCACTTTTCCAACCCAAAATTAAAAAATCAATATTTTAAAGATAGTGCAGAACACATTTTTATTTAGTAATTAGTTAACATTTACCTGATACATTCGGTGGGAGGAGGTCCAAACCGTCTCTCTGCAGCTCTGTTTCCACGCTCTTTTGCATAACTGATTACATTCAAGCACGAGTGAAACTGCAGATAGCTTGTCTGTGCAAACAGCCTTCCTCTAATTGGTTTGTTCAGCATCAGCTGACATCGGTTACATCAGGCCCGTGATTGGAGGAAGTCTGTTTGGGAGACAAGCTATTTCACTCGTGATTGGAGGCTAGCAATAGGAAGAAGCCTTTCTGCAGAAACCAAGTTTGGCAGTTTTGCAACCGCGATTCTCGGCTGACTTCCCTGAATAAGACGCCCTTCAGTTTTTAGGGTAAGGATTTTAGAAAAAAGTATCGTCTTATAGTCAGAAAAAATACGGTATGTGCTGGTAGTCAATTGATTCCCAGCACGATGGCAACATGAAAGAAAGCAGTCACATGGAGTGGCCAGGATTCTGTATGATCTTTTACTGTCAGGTGGATCTATAAACCCCTACACAGCATAGTGCCTAGCTGTTTGAGGGATCCCATGTCTGCCTGTCCTATGCCCTCTGACAGAGTTGGCTTGCTTTGACTCCCACTCATTAGTACTGTAATGTCATCCAGAAAGCAGGTCTTCTCTGTCATTAAATCTGTGCTCTGGAGCAGCATCTCACTGGAGTTTCACATGGTCCCCACCTTGCCTTCTTTCAAGCCTTCTATAAGAACCTGGCTCTTCCTCCAGGCCTTGGATTAGGAGGGCTGGGTGGGCCCTTTTAAGCTGGAGGGGTGTGTGGTTTTTCTGTTCCCTCGGACAGTTTTTATTTTATGTACATTCCCTCATTTCCCCTCTTGTCTTCCCTGTGGAGGCCCACGGCTCTGAGCCTCTTGATCATAAAAGCACTTTTTCTCCCTGACCATCAATGCATGAATGAGCAACCTCATCTTCAGCCACAGCAGGAGCATCACAGCAACAAAGGACTTCCTTTTGGTCTTCAGGAATGTGGCTGCCAGGAGATCCAAACACCGGAAAACAGCTGCGTGCTGAAGGTGAGGAACTTGGCTTTGTTAAAGCTAGTAGGCAATTTTGGCAACAGCAGCGCTGGAATCGCTTGTTAATGAGTGGTGGAACGTGGATGGGATGAGGCGTGTGCCCATCACTGTGGATCATCTGTGTTTTGCAAGTTTCATTACTGCCTTCTCTCCAGTGACGTCTGATGCAGGCAGCCGCGCAGGCTGAGTTTCCGCTGCCCTGTCCCAGTTCCATCCCACTTGCCTTGGGAGGAGTAAGATTCCTTTCTTTTTAGCTAGAAGGGATCAAGGGGGCTGTGTTGAAGGGCAGGAAGAGGCCTGACAGGATGATGCAAAGTGGGGAACGGGATCTGGCCCTGTCACACTTCGAACACAAGGAAAAGAGGTCCTAGAAGCTAATTAATGCATTGATTAATGAATTAATTATTCTCAGAGGGTCCCCTCATCTGTTTACAGATGTGGGCTCTATAAGAACCAGCACCACCATCAGCACAGAGCAACCATCCCCAACTTACTCCAGATGCATTGAAAATTCAGGGGGGTGGAGCCCCAATTCTGGTTGGGAAAAACCCTTATGTGGAACTTGCATCTAGTTATAGTTGGCAGAGAGGAGAATTTATACAGAGCCATTGGAAATACATCAAATGTAGCCAAATCTGAATTGATGGAAATATAGTTCCAAAATGAAACGGGGTTCCCCATCCTTTGTCCTTGCCCTGTGCCTCTTACTCTGCCCTTCCTGTCCTAGCCACTTCTTCACTTAGATCTAAGTAGTACCTTAGTGAAACTACTTGACTGACCAGCAAAGTTCCCTTCTGGGCAATGAATTCTTAGCAACAATTGTTCCAAGATGGCGGCCGCCAGCAGACACTGGTTACTGCCACTGCAGTAGGAGAGAATTTTATGGTTTTGACCCCTTTCCCCCCAAAAAAGGATTTACCATCTTCAGGGATGGATTGGGGACAAGGAGACCATGAGGGGTTTTCATCCCCTTTGATTTCGGTGCAACCCCTGGACACAGCAGCAGAACGGTAGCAGAGCATGGTGGTATGCACCAATGAGCAGCAGCCTGGAGGCCTTGACGAGCTGGGACGGCATGGCGAACCTGGGCCAGTCTTTGGAGCAACACTGGTTGAGATGATGGGAATGACGGGCAGTACTCTGGATGGCAGCATGGGGACCCCCGACATCAACCTTGGTAGTAGGACGGACTTTGGAGGTGCGGCAAGCCCCAATACAGGCGGGCGCATTTAAGAGGGCGTGGTTGAGCGACAGACTGATGCCCAGGAGAGTCCACGCCACCAAACAAGCCCAGTGACTGCAGTTTTGCCTCGGCAAGCCCCAATATAGTGGCAAGCCCCAGTACAACTGGGGGCAAACTTCTCAGGGTGCGGTGTGGGGCGAGTGGCGAGCGGTGGATTTTTAGGATCCCTCCAAGGTGAATGGGGACTCCCCCACGAGTGAGAGATGAAGGGGGGAGCCCAGATGTGAATATTGTGAGTTAGTACACTTGCCCCCTGAGTGAGAGACGGGATGAGGGGCAGTAATTGTGATGCCCCCTGCTGTCCAGTGAGAGAAGCCGGAGAGGGCATAGTGAGAGTGTGGGTGAGGTGTGGGTGACAGTTGGGCCTACCAGCACCGAGAGCAATAGCTGATGTGCTGGGGGCCCCCCATCCCCTTGTGGTTGTTTGTGTGTCTGATGGGATGGGAGAATGGAGGGATCCCTATCCCCAACCAGGAGCTTCAGAAGTCTAGGATTGGGGGCAAATGGACTGGGAAACCCTGGGGAATATAGGGCAGGGCTTCCTATTGAGGTGGTGACAGGCAGGGGATGTTACGACAGAAACCGGAGGGTATGTCATCTTAGAGGAAGGTGCCCCAGGTGTTTATTGCCTGTGGTGCGCTCCGACCCTCCACCTTTGATCCCAGGCCCTGGACGGCAGACCTGCGGAGGCCCTGGTCTCCGGCTGCTGCTGCTGTTGCTGCTGCTTAACACCAGGTCAGTTAATAACAAAGCCCCCCTCATATGTGATTTGATCACGGAGGAGGGGGCAGACCTGGCGTGTATTACTGAAACCTGGCTGGGGCCGGAAGGAGGAGTAGTTTTGTCGGAAATGTGCCCAGCTGGGTTTCGGGTGTGGCACCAGCCGAGATGCCAGGGGAGGGGAGGTGGTGTGGCTGTGATCATCCAAGAATCTCTTGTGGCCTTCAGGGGCCCGGCTCCACAAGTAACCGGTTGTGAGACCGTTTTTCAAGTTGGGGGCCCGTGATCAGTTGGGAGTATTGTTGCTGTAGCAGCCTCCCTGCTGCATAGCGACTTCCCTGCCTGAGCTGCTGGAGACCGCCTCGGGGTTGGCAGTGGAGTCCCCCAGGCTTATGGTTCTGGGGGACTTCAATCTGCCATCCCTGGGGCGGACCTCAGAGACAGCCCGGGAGTTCATGGCCACCATGACGGCCATGGGCCTGACTCAGATTATTCGGGACCTGACTCAAGACAGTGGACTCACACCGGATTTAGTCTTCTTGTCGAAGCAGTGGCAATGTGATCTGAGGAGAGAGTTACATCTTCCGCCATTGCCGTGATCAGATCACGCCCTGGTGGCCTTGAGGTTCTCGCATGTCACCCCCCTCCACAGGGAGGCAGGACCTATTCGATCGGTCCACCCCTGGCAACTGATGGACCCATTAGGGTTTCAGAAGGAGCTGGGGGTTATCCCCAAGGTCTTGCTGCACGGTCCAGTGGAGGTTCTAGCTGCTGCCTGGAAAAGGGCGGCAGCTGGGGCCTTGGACAGGATCACGCCTGTGCGGCCTCTCTTACCCATTCGAGCCCATCGCTCCCCATGGTTTACGGAGGAGCTGAGGGTTCTGAAGAGGGTTAAGAGATGCCTGGAGCGCTGCTGGAAGAAGACAAGGACCGAACCTGACCAAACACAAGCTAGAACCGCAGTTAAGGCCTACCTTGTGGCGGTAAGAGCGGCGAAACGTCAGTATTTCTCCACTCTTATTGCATCTGCAGAACACCGCCCAGCAGCCCTGTTTAGAATCATCCAATCCCTGTTGGGGAGAGGGGGTTCAGAAAACCATCCACAGGGCTGTGCTGAGGAATTTTCTGAGTATCTGCAGGATAAAGTCGCTCACATCCGTTCTAAGTTGGACACCAAGTGTGAGGCATGGTCTGGTGAGATGCCCAGGGAACATCTTTGCTGAGTTAACTGGGACCAGTTTGATCCTGCTGGTCCTGAGGAAGTGGACAGGATCCTCCGGACTGTAAATGCCACCACATGCCCTTCAGATCCATGTCCCTCCTGGCTGGTGAAGGCAGCCAGGGAGGGGACATGTGGTTGGGTCCTGGCGATGGTTAATACATCCTTGAGAGAAGGGGTGTTCCCGGCGACCTTTAAAGAGGTGCTGGTGCACCCCCTCCTCAAGAAACCCTCGTTGGACCCTACTGTTCTGGATAATTTTCGTCCAGTCTCCCACCTCCCCTCTATGGGGAAGGTGGCTGAGAAGGTGGTGGCATTGCAACTCCAGAGGATTCTGGATGATACGGATTATCTGGACCCCTTTCAGTCAGGTTTCAGGCCCGGATATGGAACAGAAACAGCATTGGTCACACTTATGGATGATCTCTGGCTGGAGCAGGATGGAGGTGGTGTATCCATCCTGGCCCTCCTTGACCTCTCAGCGGCTTTTGATACCATCGACCATGATATCCTTCTGGACCGACTCAAGGAGTTGGGGGTGGGTGGCGTAGTTTTGCATTGGTTCGCCTCCTTCCTCCAGGTCCAGTCCCAGTCCCTCCTTTATGGGGTGCTGCAGGGTTTGGTACTCTCTCCTCTCCTTTTTAACATCTACATGAAACCTCTGGGTGAGATCATCCATCTCCACGGGGTGAGATATCAATATGCCGATGATACTCAGTTATACATCTCCATCCTGGGGGAAGTAAGTGATGCTGTGGCTGCCCTTTCCAGGTGCCTGGAGGCTGTGGGGGTCTGGATGGGGAACAACGGGCTTCAGCTGAACGCTGGCAAGACGGAGTGGCTGTGGGTTAATGGCCCCTCTGTCCCTAGGAATTTGCCATCTTTGGTTCTGGATGGGGTGGCGCTGCCCCAGACAGACCTGGTCCGTAACTTGGGGGTCCTCCTGTTCTCACGACTCCTGCTCAAAGAGCAGGTGGCAGTCGTGCCCAGGAGGGCCTTTGCGCAACTTCATGTTGTCCACCAGTTACGCTCTTTCCTGGACCAAGAGGTCCTTCAAACAGTCACTCATGCCCTAATCATCTCCCATATAGACTATTGTAATGCGTTCTACATGGGGCTACCCTTGAAGAGTATCCAGAAGCTTCAACTGGTCCAAAATGTGGCTGTGCGGGCAATTTTAGGTGCTTCAAGATCAGCACATATAACACCGTTGCTCCGTGAGCTGCATTGGGTGCCAGTTTGCTTCTGAGTCCAATTCAAGGTGTTGGTTATCACCTTTAAAGCCCTACATGGCATGGGTCCAGGGTACCTGAAGGACCATCTCACCCCCGCCACATCAACCCATCCCACCCAGTCATGCAGAGAGGGCATGCAGAGAGAATTTCATCTAACGGGGTCCAGGAGGTGAGCCTTCTCTGCAGTAGCCCCTGCCCTTTGGAACATTCTTCCCCCAGAAGTGAGGTTGGCTCCCTCCCTTTTAGACTTCAGAAAAAAACTGAAGACCTGGTTTTGTCATCATGCATGGGGTGGCAATGGGAATAGTCAGTTTTGGGGTTGGCTGGTTCCCTAGTCTAACCTTTGACTGATATTATCTGGTCACAGGCTGAAATAATATCACCATCTCTTGGATTTTATAATTGTATTTTATATTTGTATTATTTATGTTTTTACTGATTTTAAATTGTTTTGTTGTGAACCTCCCAGAGTCCCTCCTTGTGGGGGAGTTGGGCAGTGATATAAATTTGATATATAAATTAAATAAATAAATAAACAAGGTACCTTCTCTATAGAGCTTTTTGGGGTGGCCCAGAAAACAAGAGTATAATTCTAACTGTAGTGAAATAAATGTGACCATATATTCATCAAACAAATCAGCCCAGAGTTCTCACTCGAGGCACTAATTATTCTACTTCGGACACATTATGCGAAGACCTCACTCCCTGGAGAAGGCTGTGATGCTGGAAGGGTGAAAGGAGAGAGAAGGAGGGGAGGACCAGTGGCAAGGTAGATGGACACTGTTGTGATGGTGCACCATTGAAAGGCCTGAAAGACCACGATGGGGACTGATCCTCCTGGAGAAAATCTATCTACACTGTCACTAAGAGTTGACATTGACCTGATGGCACATAAGCAATCAGTCAATCAATCAATCAAGATATTCATTGTCTCACACACCATTGCCCAGAAGTGATGTTCTATTTTCTCTGTGCTGGCTGGGTAAGCAACCACCCCCTTTCTCCCCAAAAGGAGTGAGTTGGAAACAAGGTCTCCTGTCCCGGGCCAAATACAAACACACGAGAGAGCATGGTTGCAGGTTTTACTGATAAAACTTTGGAACAAGGGCCTGAGCGGCAGGGAGAGCAGGAGCACAAATGCACACCCAAGCTCTGCTCTTTTCATACAAGCGTTTGCACCTTTGAATAAAATTTAAAGCCTTCTAGCAGACCTTTCTAATAGGTCACATAGTTAGAGTCAGCAAAAACAGAAAAACCTCATTGTCACTCTTAGTTAATATGTGCTTTTTTGTTTGGACATGCTTGGAGTGGAAACTTCTGTATGAATCCGTACAGTTGTGACTACATGTCTTTTTTTAAAGTTGTTACAGTATAAATAACAGGCACACCTTCAGGTGGGTGCTGTATCTGGAACTCTATGTTTAGAGGACAGAGTAGCCCTACAGCTGTAGATCCTGGGTCCGTTTTTTGGTTACAGCAAATCCCCAAAATTTGGATTGTATCCAAAATTCTGCCAGCTTCATAGCTAAGAGAAAGTAAGCAATATAAGTTGGTTGATTCCTTGTTACATTTCCTATTTAATTTTTCTCATTAGGTGACTTCTGCTGTTCAGATCTGGCCTCAGTACTATAATGTAGCATTTGGGAAGAAAGATACAACTCAGGAGACCAGCCGCAGAGGCCAAGATGGAGAAGATCTCCACAGCCACCATGGACTTCCCTTTGGTACTCAGGTAGGTGGGCAGGAAGGTGATCCAAACACTGCAAAAGACCAGCATGCTAAAAGTAATGAACTTGGCTTCGTTAAAGCTGTCAGGCAATTTCCGAGCCAAAAAGGCCACCGTGAAACTGACGAGGGCCAGGAAACCCAGGTAGGTGAGGACAGCATAAAACATGGAAGCTGAGCCTTCCTTACATTCCAGGATGGCCTCTCCTACTAAGGAGTGGAAGTCCAAGTTGGGAAACGGGGGAGAGGTTAGCAGCCAGGTGGCACAAAGAACTGCTTGGACCAGGGGACAGGCTAAGACAATGGAGTTGGTCAGGGGTTTTCCTAAAAACTTCCTTGTGCTGTTCCCTGGCTTGGTGGCCATGAAGGCCAGAACCACCATGACAGTTTTTGCCAAAACACATGAAATGGCAACGGAGAAGATGATGGCAAAAGCAGTTTGCCGGAGGAGACAGCTGAGGCTCCTGGGCTGACCAATGAAGAGGAAGGAGCAGAGGAAGCAGAGCAGGAGGGAGACCAGGAGGACGTAGGTGAGATCTCGGTTGTTGGCCTTGACGATCGGTGTGTTGCGATGTTTAATGAAGGCTGCCAATACGAGGATTGTGATCAAAGAGAAGAAAAGAGCTAGACAAACTAAAATGAACCCGAGGGTATCTTGATACGAGAGAAAGTTCACGGCCTTGGAAATGCACAGGACTTGGTTCTTGCTTGGGTGTCGGTCTTCTGGGCAGTGGATGCACTGAGTCGCATCTGGAAAGAGCAGGCACCAGCTTACCTCAGACGGTCCAAGGGTTATCTTTGAGGGGAGTTCTTTTCCCAGGGAAAGACGTGGAATGCCTCATACTCCCCATCTCCTTCCTTCTTCTATGCATGACACAGAAGCAACTGGTGGAATCAAACTACTAACCTCTGAAGGGGGATTGGAGACATCTTTAGAAAACAAAGGTTATCAGTCTTGATGACTGAGTGTCCCTTGGCAGTTGTGAACCACATGCCTCTGCCTAGCAGTTACAGGAGAGGAGAGCAGTGGTGAGGGAGGGGTTTGTTTCTCCCACTTGTGGTCAATGCAGAGGCATCCGGTTGGGCACCCTGAAAGACCATGCTGGAGTAAGATGGCCTTGGCCAGATCCAAGAGGGCTATTCTGCATGCAAAACCCTTTCAAAAATGGGTTTGAGTAAGTTGATCAGTTCTGATCAATGTCATCGTGAGTACTTTCCAAAGCCTACTGTGCAAACTCCTGAAACTATCATAAGCTGTTTCTAACTTTCCCATCTCTTCCCCTTAGTTTTTGGATGGTCGTGTTGCCTTTTTCTTAGCAGATAAACCTGGCAAGGGGAAATGCAGAAGAGCCATGCAACTTTCTGGTTGGTAGGGCTAAGATCCTTGGCCCTCAGGGGTGATATGTGATGGCTGGTTCATTTGGAAGACCAGGATCTCAGCCTGGGGAGAATCATCCTAATTTTCCTTTGTTGTTATAGCTGTAAAATTGTCACAAATGCAGAGCTACATTAGGAAGATGTGCTAAGGCTAGTCTTTTCCACTGCCCTGAAAGGCTGGAAAAGCCACCCCCATAATTCTGAAAAGCTGCTGCTAATGACTTAAAGAAGGCTGCCTTCCACGGGCCACTCTTTGAAGTCCTGAGTGATCTTCGTCACCTGTATTTGCTCAACACATTTGCTACATTCTGCTCTCATACACTCCTCCACATGCAGCCGTGCCAGATCTCCTCATTCCCCTTTGAGGATCTTCTTGGGCAACTTGCCTGTTTGATTCGAAATTGTCCCTTCAGGGCAAGGAATACATCCGTAGCAACAAACAGGCTTCTCCTCCGCAACTTTCCTGGCCTGTCCTGGAAGGCAGGGCTTCACACACCGGGAGAAAGGCTTCGTCTGAAACAAGAGTGGTTAGCTTTGAGAGGGAGAGATGAGCAGCTTGGCTATAGGGTCTGTATAACAGGAACCCACATTGCTCCTTTCTCTACGTTCTGATGAGAGTTTTCACCACAACAGCCTGTTCCCTCCTCCCAGTTTTCCTTAACCCCAGAAGCAGCATCCAGTCCCTACCTGGTTAGCCCACACAATGGCAGCAGGGTTGATGCTGAAACCTGCAGCCGAAGGAGCCTCCGGATCAACCCATCCGACTTTCCGTCGAGCGGTCGTGTTATTTGCAAAGACGGCCCAGTTTAGAATATCAAATCCTGCATATTTCATCCCAGTTTCTGAAAAGGAGACTTCATCCCCAGCTGTGTTGTTAAAGCGGATGTTTCTCAAGAAGGTGTGGATCTGAAATTGTAAAACAAGCAAGCAAACAAAAAGTCCATGAAAGTTAAGAGAGTCGATACTGCAGTTAATAAAACTCCTGTGCCAGATCACTTTTCTGCAAAATGTTATTGGTTAAGCTGTTAACCCATGTAATGAATGAGATACATCAATATTGCATGTTGCTGAAATCTTTTGCCAAAAGTGGCATTCCTATCCTTCATTGGTACAGAAGGTCCTGTCTGTCAGGTTCGGTCAGCACGGGGCTTCGGGGAAGCTCGTAGCCAGCGAACTCCACCGGCGGCAGCTAGCGGGGAAAAGAGGAACTGAAAGCGCCGCTAATTAACGAGCCACCTGCGGCCAGCTAAACAGGAAAACCGCAGCGGAAGCTTTTAACTATGAACTGATAACGGCGCGAGCAAGCAAGGAACGGGGCCGCAGGGCAGCGAAACAAGATCGCAACGCAGCACAGAACCCGCGGGTCTGCACGTAGCAGGGAGGGACCAACCCAGCCGGAGGGGGACTGGCAATCAAGGACAATGGACTCTGACCGACCCTGCCATCATGAACGATCAGGGGGGACATTGGGGGGCCGAATAGCCCACAGCCGCAACGCGATCACGAGGCGGGAAAAAGCGCGGGAAGGGGGGAATATAACAAGTGATGCAACTGTACCAAGCCAGTCCTGGCTTTGCTTGTGACTACTACGTTACGCATGAGTAAACCTTCTTTGTGAACCACACGTGTCACGAGAGTTTCTCTGTCGAACGGGGCAAATCTCACATAAAGCCAGGACTCACATTGAGTGCTACCCGGTACACACCGAGGAGCGCTCACCTTTCTTTCCCTGCAGCCAAGACCGGAGAGGAATTGATTAACGGCACCAGGAGATGGCAAGCGATGGGGAAACCGCGTGCCAGCTGGGCTACCAGGAGCCCAGATCCGAAGGCGTGATGGCGGGACCAGTCCGGGGCGAATGGCGCACGGACACAGCCAAGAGGGCGCCAGAGGACAGGTGGTCGTTCGGCGGGGGCAGGAGCCCCAACGGGTCGCCAGCATGGGGGGTGGCGACGAGTAGTGACTCGGAACCCGAGGCCCGAGAGCTTGAGGAACGATTCACCCAACTGGAGGCCAAGATCGAGCAGCGGATGGATGCTGTCCAAGTGATGTTGCAGACCATCTTCCGGCGGGGCAAGGCCCCAGGGGCAGAGTCGCAGGCGAAGAAGGAATCGGGCGATAACGGCAGCAGTGAGGATATGACCTCAAGAAACTGCACGGAGCCTAGACCAGAGGTTGCGCAGATGACTCCAGTCCCTAGCGTGAGGAAGAGGGGACCCACAACCACGGCCAGTTCGCGGGGCGCCAAGCGGGCGCTCAGCAGCGGGACGGAGCCAGAGGGCTTGACGGGACGTGCGGTTCCCGGGAGCAGCGGCGCAGGGTCCGGGAGCCAGGAGCCGGAGGAGAGGCTGGACGGGCTGGAGGGCGACCTCCAGCAGCAGACGACAGCTGTACCGGGCATGCGGGAGGCATGGAGTGGCGGACCCAGGGCCCCGGCTGGGGCAGCCGCAGAGGGCGGCGTGGAGACCAGGCTAGCAGAAGTGGTCAGCCTGACGGGGAGCGCGAAGGGGGGTCGGCGGCCAGCAGAAGCGCCCCGATTCAGGAGCTCAAGGAGCGAGCTCTCAGGGCGCCCCAAGCCACTAACCTATCTCCCTGTGCAGGACAGGCTCCACTCAGAGATCCAGGGGGGAGCACCCACTAGGGACGACCTGGAGGCTCTAGTGAAGTGGAGCTGGCTGGTGGAGACGGCGGGGGATGCCGGAGACCCGGGGAAGCGAGAGGCACGAGCCCCGATACCAGCCACAGTGGACCAAAGTGAGGCGGCACCGGAGGCGAGACGCAGGAGCCGACGGCAGAGGATCGAGGTTGGAAACGCCCGGCAGACTGCAGGGACCTGCTACCGGTGTGGAGGCAAGGGGCATCGGATGGTGCAGTGCCCCTCGAGGCAGGGGGTCTTGGCGAGCTGCACAAAGGACGGGGGCCGGCGATTCCCGGCTATAAGGGACCCCGACCGATCCTGGGAGGAGACAGCAGCTAGTGGAGCGGTGTGCAGCGGAGCCGGCTGGCTCACGAGGAAGCCCGGCTCTGCGAGGAGGGGAGAGCGAGCCAGCGGGAGGCGATGGCCGGCGATGCTGAGGCGCACCCCAGAGCAGCCAACGGAGTGGCAGCATGAGGAAGGGCGGGACAGAAGAAGCTACTCGCCCATGAGGATCAGGGTCCACCTCAAGGGGGTGAGATCAGAAGCAGAGGCGAAAGTCGATGCCTTGCTGGATTCGGGATGCACCCACTGCCTGATCCACCCGGTACTGGCATCCGCGCTGGGGCTCAGCGTGAGGAGACTCAGGAAGCCCCTCGCACTCAGCCAGTTGGATGGATCGACGGCAGGGGGGGAACCAGCGCAGTATCGCACTGAGCCGGTCGGTTTGACAGTGGGGACAAGCCGGGAGGAGCTAGGCTTAGTAGTTGCCCCGGGGGCCGGCCATGCACTAGTGCTGGGGCTGGCATGGCTTACGCGCCAGAACCCGCACATCGATTGGGTGGCCAAGACGGTGCGGTTCGGCGGCACCACCGAGCAGACGGGGTCGAGCTGCGGAGGTGGCACGAGAACAGGGGGCCCCACAGAACCCGGCGAGGTGGCGGCTGGGCGACGGCGAGCCGAGGGCCAGCGAGCTGCGGCAGCGGCGGCAATAGAGCCCGGGAAACCAACTGCACACGCGGCGAGGGCGGCGCCGAGGGAGACCAGCAGAGGAGCCGAGGCGGCAAGCGCACGAGAGAGCGTGGCAGCAGAGACGGTGCGATTCGACGGCACCACCGGGGAAGCCAGGTTGAGCCGCGGAGGCGGCGCGGGAGCTGAGGACCCCGCGGAGCTAGGCGAGGTGGCGACTGCGCGACGGAGAGCCGAGGGCCGGCAAGCCGCAGCAGCGACAGCAGCGGGGTCCGGGCGATCAACCGCACGTGAGGCGAATACGAGGACGGCGCCGAGGGCGACCAACAACCGAGAGGGGTCAGAGACCGCCGAGGTGGCGGTGGCATCGACGACGAAGGGCCCCGCAGCAACGCAGGGGTCGGCTACAGCAGAGACGGTGGCAGCGGGACCCGAGGGCCCCGTGGCAAAGCAGGCGGCGATCACACTGGCATCAAGAGCGGGGGCAGGAGCGGCACCGGGAGCCGACTGGTCCGCGCCAAGCGTGAGTGAAGCAACCGGCGATAGACCGGGACCTGGCCGCGGCCAGGGGAACCTGGAAGGTTGTAGGACACTGAGGGAGCCGCCGCTCGAATCCAGGGACCCAACAAGGACGACCCAGCTGGAGGCGAAAGGCGGAGCCCAACCGCCAAGGGAGAAGCAGGGGAAGGGAGCCGAGCCGGAGCTGAGGCGGCGCTGTGCAGAGGCGAGCGAGGGAGACCCCTGGTTAGTAAACAACAAGGACTCCCTGACGAAACAAGGGACCGGCTGGGAGCACAAGGGGAGGCTCTACGTTCCAGAAGCTTGCCGGGTGGATGTGCTCCGGAGAGGGCACACCGAGGACGCTACGGGACACTGTGGGTTTGTTAGGACTTTCCACCTCCTGCGTGAACAGTTCTGGTGGCCGTCTCTCCGGAGGGATACGAGGGAGTACGTGGCCAGCTGCTCGACGTGCACAGCGGCGAAGGAAGGGAAGGAGGGGAAGGAGAACCTTCGGGGACCCATCCTATAAGTGACTTAGCCAAGGAAAGGCACACCGTTATGGCAGATGGGGGGGCAACACCCTAGTAGCCCAATTAAGAGGGGGACTTGTCTTCAGGGGGGCGGTATGTCAGGTCCGGTCAGCACGGGGCTTCGGGGAAGCTCGTAGCCAGCGAACTCCACCGGCGGCAGCTAGCGAGGAAAAGAGGAACTGAAAGCGCCGCTAATTAACGAGCCACCTGCGGCCAGCTAAACAGGAAAACCGCAGCGGAAGCTTTTAACTATGAACTGATAACGGCGCGAGCAAGCAAGGAACGGGGCCGCAGGGCAGCGAAACAAGATCGCAACGCAGCACAGAACCCGCGGGTCTGCACGTAGCAGGGAGGGACCAACCCAGCCGGAGGGGGACTGGCAATCAAGGACAATGGACTCTGACCGACCCTGCCATCATGAACGATCAGGGGGGACATTGGGGGGCCTAATAGCCCACAGCCGCAACGCGATCACGAGGCGGGAAAAAGCGCGGGAAGGGGGGAATATAACAAGTGATGCAACTGTACCAAGCCAGTCCTGGCTTTGCTTGTGACTACTACGTTACGCATGAGTAAACCTTCTTTGTGAACCACACGTGTCACGAGAGTTTCTCTGTCGAACGGGGCAAATCTCACACTGTCTCCTTGCTAAAAGTGGACTTTTAGGAAATTATAGCCAGGAGATGAAGTGAGAGAATAGCAGTTCTGATTCCCTGAGATCAGTCCAAGTTTGTTCCCAGAAGGGAAAGGAAAGACTACCAAGGGCTGTGGATGGTATCAATACTAACCACTCTAGAAGCAACAAAGCACCTCTGAGAAGGCTTTTGACAGTTGGAATGGCCATATTGCAGCAGGAGAGCCTCACAGTGGTCAGTGCAGGTCCTTCTTGTTTTCTTCCCCCCCTCAGAACTGAAGGCCGTGGGGGTAGCTGGACCCTCCTGTGCTCCAACCATAACAGAGGGTCCAGCTACTTTGGCACCTGGGGAGGTTGCATTTGTGTCTGGGGCAGCAGGAGAACAGCAGGCAGCCGATGAGAGATGGGGAAGCACCACAAGAAAGGCAACTCAGCCCAGAGTTTAGGGGGTGAGGGGTGGGGCAGGAAAAGCAGGTTGGAAATCAGACCCAGAAGCAGCCAAAAGCAGAGTGGCAGGACCCAGCAGCTGTGCCAGGTTCTCCAGAAATGCCAGTGCCACAGAGATGATGAATGGTGAGCCTTATTTCTTAGAAAAGGTTTTGATCTACAGAAGCTTCACAGCTCTTACAGATTTTAAGATTTGGTGGTACAGAAACCAGGACAGAACAATGACTAGAAAATGGAACAAAGCACTTAATTGATTTCAACATTTACAGGCTAGAGTTATACAATGTACAAACATACAGAAACATGCAGGACACACGTAAACCTAAAAAGAATCCAGACGGTTATAGTGGAACAATCTAGATATTGATTAGGACCCAATTTATAAATTGCTGAAAAAAATATTGGGAACCTGAGCAAGGTAAAGATTGCATGATTAAGTGGATGTATAATGTGGGTTGAGCTATTGAAATACAGCAGTGGGAATTGCAGTGAAAAAATCAAGTCTGCAGCAACCAGCATCATTATTGAAAAACTGTATATGACTTTTTTCGTTTTCCAGGTATGATTAATAAAATGGAAATGGAATAAAGAAGTGGGAATGTTTCATAATTTCTGGTGGCAATATGAAGAAGCTCCACAATTGAGCCATTTAAAAATGCAACCAATTCTAGTTTTGCCTTAAATACTTACCATCCCACAAAATCTAAAATACCAATAATAGTTAGTGAATGAACATGATTGATGCTCCCAGTGGCAAGAAGTGAATCTGCCAAATATTGGAAACATCCCAGTTCGCCTGACCCAGAAGACAGGCAGCCAAAAATTAAGGGAGTGGCTTCTATGTCTAAAGCAACAACGTAGACCAGTAGAGTTGGGGAGCCACTGATTACGATGGATGATTTTTCTCCCAGATTCACATGATGGCTTTAATTCATGTTCTCTTTCTATATCCTGTTACTCACTCTCATTTACTTGGTGCTTTCCCCTATGAAACTTTGGTTGACAAGCAGAGAAAATTCTGTAAATTTCAAGATTGGTAGGAGATTGAAAACTCCTACCAAAACAAGGGGAAAAACTAGTAGTTATGGAAAAGGCAAGGCCATGGAGATCCCAGGCAAAAGTTCATGAATCCTAGAATGGTGCAAAGCCAATGTAACCCAAGAGGAAGAAGGATTCTTTGGCCAGAAAGGAAGGTCTGAAGATGAGAGTTACCTGCCAGGGCTCCACACAGAGCAGGCGTGGCTCCTTTCTGTCCCTCTTCAATGCCCGTTGAGATTCCCAGGTATACGCAGCATGTAATGCGTGGGCAACGGAATAGGCCGCGTTGTAGATGCTGTAGCTGAAACCGGTCATCTTTTCATCAAAGACGGAGGCCGGTAGGGCATCCAGGTTCTCCTCCCCTGTGCAAATCCTTCTGCCCTCAGGGGAGGTCAGACCTGCCTTCAAAACCTCACAGTCAAACACGACTTCCCACCAGCCGGGGAGAAAGACGTCTCCACGGGGTTCATGTGGATTCAGAGCCCAGAGAAAATTCTTGAATCCTGGCACCAGGTTGGTGTGGACTGTGAAAGATAAAGCACCATCGAGGGACTTTAGTTTCCACCACTCGTAGGGATAGCCAGTAGCTGAAAATTCCCACTGTGTGGTCAGGATCCAAACCTTCCCGGACGAAGTGTGGTTCTCTTCTTCATAAAAGGAGAGGGCTACTATAAGGCTCTGCAGCGTATTTGAATCTCCTGAGAGAATCACGACCTGAGCATCACTGTTCCAAACTGTCCAAACCACATCTATTTGATCCTCTTGCAATCCACTGAACATTGAGATTCGGGACAAGATCTTTTTCACAAAATGTATGCAGATGTCATTCTGGGCAAGGGTGGCTTTCAAAATCTGGACGAAATTTTCACCACTGTCTGATTTCTCAACAATAATCCCAATCCAGTTCCATTGGAAATATAGAAGAAGTTGGACAATTGCTGCATTCTGTAGATGATAATGAGGATCAATCTGGTAGAAGGTGGGGAACTGGGTCTTATCGCTCAAAACAGGGTCAGAGGAGCGGTAACCTAGCTGAAGGGAGGGTAGAGATGAAGGGAAGGGAATGAATGAAACGAGGCAAAAGGAAGCTGTGTTTTCTGTGACTCACCTCAGACCATCCAGACTAGCACGATATCCTGTTCTAGAGCCCCCAAACCTGGCACCTTCATGACGTGTTCCCTACCAATCACAGAATTGGCTCTGGGAGTTGTTGGCAGTAATCGCATCGGGCAGAACTCACAGCATTACATCTGCATTTATCATGTAAAGTGTCCAAGTACCTGAGAAATCTTGAAATTGCCAAGCATGGTTGCCATCTGGTACGAGATCCTGGAGTTGAGCCCCCCAAGGACAGAGAGCAGATTCGCCTGTGCCTCACACTGATAGTTAGGGAACATTTTTCCCCGGCTGGAGAGCAGAGACAGGCTGACATCTTGGGCCATGCTTGCATACTGGTTCTCTTCGTAGATGCGGAAGCCCAGTGTGATGTTGGGTAGGAGCCGTGGATCTTTGTTGATCTCCTGGATGGCAAATGCCAAGGCCAGGATGTGTTGGTAGTTCTTGGGAACAGGTCTTCCTTGCAAGTGTTAGAGGACAAAAATTAGAAGGAGCAGGAGGGAGATATTTATTTGGTTAAAAAAGTACTACCAAAATTCTAGGAGTTAATTATAAAACAGATAAATTCAAATGAGTTGATTTATTTTACTGCTGTCAGAAAACAGAATTCCTGTCAATCACTTGATCGTGTTACTATTGTCAACTGTGTATAACAAAGCCTCCTCTCCCTTTCTCAGCAGTACATTTCTGTGAGCTGATGCGCAAGTGACAATTTACAGCATAAACTCAGTTCTGGTCAGTACTGATCTTTCAAAGATGAATCTTTCAATCCAGTTAAGAAAAGGTGGCTATTATCTTGATAAAGTTAAATGCTTTATTATGTCTAGCCTGGAAATCTTTACCTGCTGATAAGTTCTGCCCCATATTCTTAAGCAACTTTTCCCAATCTGGCATCCTTCACCTATTATGCCATCGGAATCATTTTGAGTTAGGTGGCTTTCTAAATCCCATAAATAGATTACATTGAATTAAATTAAATTGAATGCCTGACCAGCTTAACTTTTTCTGACTAGCAATGATTAAGCTGATACATCTGGATGGCCCCAGTTACAGAGCATGCTTTTCGTGTCTCAGAATGTGGATCTGTTTCTCCTTACAGCAGTGAGGGAGATCAACTGAGCTGGCCTAGGGATTCTCAGAGAGGTTCACTCCCACTGACATGCAAGTACCCAGGCTTGGTAGGATTTGGGTGGGAAGCCAGAGTTGGTGGGACAAAAGAAAGACCTTCTCTGCATGGAATTTAATGAAATCGTGGAGCATGGTGTTACAAGCCATAGGAATATTGAGATGGGGAGGTGAGTTTAGTCCAGCTGTAAGACAGAGGCCTTTAGCATTATTTCTCCCTGAGTTTAGCTCAAATTAACCTCTCCAGAATGTGTACCCTGCCTTCAGGAAGACGGAGAAAAGGCTGACTCCCTATTCTGTGTGACAACTGTTCTTCATCAGTGAGGGGTCAGAGGGCTTGAGAAGGGGATAAAGGGGATTCATCAAGGAGAGTCAAGGAGCTCCTAATCATGAAGGCTGCACATCAACAGAGGCTGGCTGGCGTTTAGGTCTGGCCCATCTTCAAGACTGCCCTTTCCACATCGCCCTGAGAAAAAAGACAATCAAGGAAACACTTACATAGAAAGGGCATCCCAATCGAGGGGAGGCTCACGTAAAGGCTCCTGTAGGACTATAGTAATGGAGAGAGGTAGGTTTCCACCAACAATGAAATCTCCAGGCCTGTAATAGTCTTCTTGTACCTGGAAAGGTCTCCTCCACAAGCAGTTTGGCCTCAGGTCCATCTGGACGGTTGCAGACAAGGTCCAAAGCAACACTAACACACAAATCATTGACACAGAAAGAGACCTTCTTCCTAGAGCAAGCCAACGGAGGGTGTTGCAGGGAAGGTGATGCTCTGGTGACTTCAGAGGGTTCAACTGGGGTTTTAAGTCTTCAGGATCAGCATTCATCTAAGCTCCAACTCTAAAGGAACCCAGCTGTGTTATTCACCCGTGCTAGGTAAACATGTTTTGACTGGACCCAAACCTCTTTACGCTTAGGGAGGGTTAACCTCTGGAAATCCACCGAGGAAAAGTAAGGATTACTAGTCTTTGATTAATAATCTCAGGAGAGAGAAACGTCCACATTATCCCCATAACTCTGGAGTCCGTGGCATTTTGGCAAGGGAAAAACGTATTTGTGAAGCCACACTTGTGTGTCTCTATCTGTGCATAGGGCAACTGTGATTGGAGAGTCATGCAGCTTTAGAGTCCGAAGAGAACTTGGGGGTCACCTAGTCCAGTCCCCTTAATGTAGGATATACAGGGGCACACTCTTTTAGATCTCTGAAGAGATCTCTATGGGATCGACTCTTTTTGCTGCCACCACCAAACCCTTTCCAGATTTAGAAACTCTGAGCCTTCCTGGAACTGCTCCCCATGGCCTCTGTCCTAGTGGTGTTTCCCAGACTGGCCAATGGAGATGTGTTTCAACTATGGGCTACCCAGATGGTTTCAATAGTCACATCCTTTCGTTTCTTCTTCTTTTATTTATGACTTAGTTGCACTCTGCCCAGCCTCCCTGTTATTTGAGTGGGTCATCACTGTTTTCAATAAGTAGGTGTTTCAAAACCTATCACTCTGACTCTTGGAGGATCTCCTAAGGCTAGGATCAAGAGCTCTCGGATACACCATTCTGCCCTTTGCCCTTCCTCAGTCTGCACCCTCTGTGATTTGAACCAGGAGGGGTTACCCTTCCTTGAATGACAATTCTAACACCTGGTCATCATATGACCAGACCAAATCCTGCCCTTGCAGTGGCCCTAATAGATGATGATGCCCAATTATACATCACCCTCCTCCTCCATGTTGTCAGAAGGCTCACAATCCATTAACCAATTTGCTAGCTGGCTTGCTTTGGTTCTGCCATTTTGAGGAAAGGGGGGGGGGACGAGAGAGTAGAAGACTAACTGTTAAGTACAGATGGACTGTTATCTGGCTCACAGGAATGCCAAGGTCGTACCAGCATGAAACCAGGAGGGACCCAGGGAAAGGCGCAAGAAGGACTGTGAGCTAGAAAGGGGGGTGGTAGGGGAAAAGGAGTTAAGTACAGTTTGGTATGCGTGGGCTTTTTAGTTTCAGCAATCACTTTGCAGACTGTGTATTACTTCTCAATAAATGAATTTTTCTTTGAACTTATCTGAGTTTCAAGAGGAGTTACTTTTATTGGGAACTGAGTACCGCAGGTACTTACATTTTGCCGAAACTCCCTCCTTTGGATTTTACCCGGAGTAAAAACTCAACGAGGAAAATCCACCATGTCAACTTGACCAGGGCTGATGAGAATTCCATCACAATGGAGGATGACACTATCGAATATGGAGCCAGTGATGGAGTGGAAGAGGAAATGGAGAGGCCCATAGCAAGGCTACCACTGGTATCGGATAGAAGGCGGCAGTGAGGTCAGGTGTGGAGTCAAACTCGAGAGTCCAGGGAATTCCAGGAAATTTACTTTTTGGAAAAGGAACCCAAGGAGAGATGGTCGATGGCTGTTGGTGAGGTGGAAAAGACCCAGGTCATTGCCTTGGAGGAGACCATAAGCCATCTACAGACGGACGTCACGTCCATGAGAGGAGAATTGAAGTCATTGGGAGAGCTACTGAGGAAAGTATTGAGTGTCCGAGACCGGGACCTGCTATCCAGAGATTCCCATTTGGACAAGGAAGGGAGTGAGAAGGGATGTGGAGGTGCGGTGTCCAGCAATGAGGAAGCTGTGGTTCCTCCGGTTCAGCAAGTGCAGCAGCCGGGAGACCCCCTTCAGCACTGGGGAATCAAGATGAAATACGGCAGGAACCCGAGTGAACTGGCAAGCTTCCTGACGCATGTGAAAATCTGCATAGAGAGTTGCGGCCATTTGTTCCTGAATGACATGCAGAAAGTAGCTTATGTGTCCTATGCTTTAGTGGGACAGGCAGCAGAGTGGCTGGTCAAAATGCGCAAAGCCAGGGCACCAGAGCTCGACAGATTTAACAAGTTTATGTGGGGTTTTCGTAGGTGATTTGAAGATCCCTGTGCAGTGCTAAAAGCAAGGTCCACCCTCGAAGACTTGAAACAAGGCAACCGCTCAGTATCGGACTACACGCTGGAGTTTCGACACCTCACAGGGAAACTCCAAGATTGGCCCGAACAATTTAAGGTGCGCTGTTTCCGGAAGGGGCTGAAGCCTGGGCTGTGGAAGTTGGCCTTTGCCTGGGGAAATCCTACAACAGTGGAGAAATGGATCACCCATGCGGCAGTAGTGGAAGCCAATTGGATGGCCATGCGGAGACCTGGTGCCAGCATGCAGATACCCACCATCTCATCAGGGCAATTAACCAAGAGGTTGAAGGGGAAGCCAAAGGAGAGTGGTCCTGATCAACAATCAGGGGGTCGCACGTGCTTCAAATGCAGAGAACAGGGACATCTTGCTGCGAGCTGCCCCAAGGCCGCCACGCCCCAGGTGACCACCAAACCACCCAGCAAATCTCCGAAGGGTCTTAAGCCAGAAAAGGGAACTGTGGCCGCGGGAGCAGAAGGCAAGTTCCACAGCACTGTGGTGATCGAGAACAATTCTTCTGAAGAGGAGACCCAGCCGGTGGGAAATGCCAGCCACCTGTCTCTTAAGGCATGCCCGAAGGCAGGTGGACAAAGTGCGGCATGAAGAGACAGACCCAGAGTAGTCAGAGGAGAAAGAAGATGGGGTGAGTCCTATGATGGTCGGGGTGAAGTTGAGGGCCCTGAGAACCATCTGTAGAGCACATTTAACTGCGTTAATAGACTCAGGGTGTGTAAGAATTGCCTCATTCAGCTCTGAATAAAACCTTCGCAATGTAAGTTTTACCCCGTTCAGCTCCAAAGAAACTCTCGTGACATGCAAGTTCAGCAAAGAAGTTTACTAGAGTGTAACGTAGGTAGGTACAGACAAAGCCAAGGTTGGCTTGGCATAACTTACATATATTTTATAGTTTCCCCATTCCCGTGCTTTATCCCATTGCCTAGTCACCGATTACCCGCAGTAATCCCCCCTCGCCCAAATGGCAGATTCAGTCCGGTTCTTTTGTCTTCTTGATTGCCGTCTATTGTTTGTGTGGTTGTTGCAATTATTGGGTTTTCCTGTTGCGCGGAAAACCTGGAGTTCTTAATCGCACGCTGATCGCTGCGCTTCTGAGCCGCTGCACTTCCCTTTGTCTGCAGTGCTTGAGGGAAGCCAGCGGTGATACAATGTATCAACTCTCACCGGAGTTAACTGCCGCCACCTGTCGCCAATTAGTTCACGGTTTGGCTAACTTCCCCTTTTTTGCTGCTAGCACCTGGGGTGGTGAAATTGACTAAGTAAAGCTGAGCAGCGGCGTTCGCTGTACCATGCCGGCTGAATCTGACACGCGAAACATAGGCTCAGACAAAAGTAGCTTACTCAGGTGTAATGCACTTTTTTTTTTTTATCCGCACTCAATCGTTACTGATTCTGCAGTGACTGCCTGGACAAGTCCCTGCAGTTTTCAAGGCAAGGTGTTTCGGAAGTGGTTTGCCATTGCCTCCTTCCTAGAGCAGAGCCCAGCTGGCGAGCGCAGGAGGCGGGGTTTCCGTTGCTTCGCACCTTTTTCAGGCATACGCGGCTTCCACGTTACCGGCAACTGCTCCCGTCTCCCGTGCAAGCACCACCAGCATTTTTCCTCCCACCGGGGTGAGAGTCCCCATTTATCTATTCACGTAAGTTTTCAAGCTGCTGGGTTGGCAGGAGCTGGGGAGGAAGCAGGAGCTCGCTCTGCTGCGCGGAGCTGGGCTCGAACTGCTGAAGTGTCGACCATTTCTGGCCGGCAACTTCCAGCGTCATTAAGCCACTGCACTACCGTGTCCCCTTGTAATGCACGTGGTTACAGGCAAAGCCAGAACTGGCTTGACACATTTACATTAGTTTATATAGAGTCCCCTTCCCGTGCTCCGTAAGACCCTCCTGGCTTCCGCCCCTGCCCATACTTGGGTTTCCCTTGCCTGTGGCGTCCCCTTCCCCTCTTCTAGATGGCAGGTTCAGCCATGGTCCTTTGTTCGTGGCCGCTGTGCTGGCGTGGTGTTTCTCGTACAGGCGAGCTCGTGACTACTCTTAATGGTTTGGCGATTGCTGCTTGAGCTGCGGAGCTTGTTTCCATTGTTGACTGTTTGCCTGCGGCGGTTGGGGGAAGCCCGCAGTTACAATGTATTCGAGTTCCGCCTTTGGTTGATTGCCGCCACCTGTTGGTAATTTACTTGCGGTTTGGTTGCTTCCTCTTTTCACTGCCTGCGCCTGAGGCATTGAAACTGACTAGGTGGAATGGCGCGTGCCATGCCGGGCTGAACCTGACAGGGTGCACCCGTTGCCTAATCAATCCAATCATTGTGAATGGACTTGGACTGAGGGTGTGGAAATTAAAGACTCCCATTGTGTTTAACCAACTAGACAGGTCACCAGCGAGGGCGGGGGCCCCAGTTCAATACTGTACTGAAGAATTTGAACTGAGAGTGGGGACTCACCAAGAGACTTTTCAGTGTTTGGTGGCCCCAGTTGCGGTCCACCCTTTAATACTGGGATTATCTTGGTTGAAACAATGGAATCCAAAAGTGGATTGGGAATCGGGTAGCATGACTTTCAAAGATGGGACTTATATTGTTGAAAAAGAGCTGGAGGCTGTGGCTCCAACAGCGGGGTTAGTGGCTATGAGTATAAAAGCACCCAGAAAAGGCCCCTCTGGGTGCCGCAATTTGATCCTGGAGCAATACAGGGATTTGAAATCTGTGTTTAGCGAGACAGAGTCGGACCAGCTACCCCCCCGCCCCCAGGGCAATGGACTGTGCTATTGAGATTGAGCCTGGGGAGAAGTTCTCTAAGCCCAAGACATATTCTATGACTCCTAAGGAACTAGAGGCATTGAGAGAATTCATTGATAAAAACCTGGCAAGGGGCTGCATACAGGTGACGGCTCCTGTCTTATTTAGAGAAAAAAAGGACAGTTCTCTAAGACTGTGTATTGACTATAGTGGGTTAAATGCCATTTGCAAAGAAAACAAATACCCTCTCCCTTTAATGAAAGACTTGTTAGCTCACTTGTCAAAGGGGAAGATCTTTACGAAACTGGACTTGAGGGATACCTATTTCCGTGTGTGGATTAGGGAGGGGGATGAATGGAAGACCGCGTTCAGCTGCCTCTGGGCTGTTTCCAATATCGGGTCATGCTGTTTGGCTTATCGGGAGTGCCGGGGGTGTTTATACAATTGATAAATGATGTGCTACATTAATTTCTGTATCGGGGGATTTTGGTATATTTGGATTTTGAGCACCACCCTTGCAAAGAATGACATCTGCATACATTTTGTGAAACCGATCTTGCCCCGAATCTCAATGTTCAGTGGATTGCAAGAGGATCAAATAGATGTGGTTTGGACAGTTTGGAACAGTGATGTTCAGGTCGTGATTGTCTCGGGAGATTCAAATACACTACAGAGCCTAATAGAATCCCTCTCCTTTTATGAAGAAGAGAACCACACTTCTTCAGGGAAGGTTTGGATCCTGACCACACAGTGGGAATTTTCTGCTATTGGCTATCCCTACGAGTGGTGGAAACTGAAGTCCCTCCATGGTGCTTTGTCTTTCACAGTCCACACCAACCTGGTGCCAGGATTCAAGAATTATCTCTGGACTCTGAATCCACACGAACCCCATGGAGACGTCTTTCTCCCCAGCTGGTGGGAAGTTGTGTTTGACTGTGAGGTTTTGAAGGCAGGTCTGGCCTCCCCTGAGGGCAGAATGGTTCGCAAGGGGGAGGAGAACCTGGATGCCCTACCGGCCTCTGTCTTTGATGAAAAGATGACCGGTTTCAGCTACAGCATCTACAACGCGGCCTATTCCATTGCCCACACATTACATGCTGCGTATACTTGGCATCAGCCAAGACCCCAGCGTAAGAGCAGTGGAGTGGCAGTGGTTATCCGAGACTCAGAGGAGGCATTCAGGGATGCTGCTCCATAGATTGCCAGGTGCAAGACCCTATGTGTTAAGTTGGGCTCTAAGAGGGATGAGTTGGGACTGTTGCTGTTGTACCAGCCTCCCTGCTATGTAGCAGCCTCCCTGCCTGAGCTGCTTGACTCCATGGCTGGGTTGGTGGTGGAGTTCCTCAGGCTTATGGTCTTGGGAAACTGTAAGTTGCCTTCCCTGGGCATAGGGTTGGAGACAGCTCAGGAGTTCATGGTCACCATGGCAGCTATGGGCCTGTCCCAAGTCATCTGGGCCTGACACATAATAGTGGTCATACACCTGAGCTGGTTTTCCTGTTAAAGCACTGGCAGGGTGTTCTGGATTTGGAGGAGATACTGGTTCTCCCCTACCATGGTCAGGTCATTCCCTGGCGAGCCTCCAGTTCTCTGGTGCCACCCCTCTTCACAGGGAGGCTGGGCCTATTAGATCAGCCCATCCCAAGAGATTGATGGACCCGACTGGGTTCCAGAGGAAGCTTGGGGTAGTTCTGGGAAGTCTGCTGCACAATCTAACCAAAGCCTTGGTAGCCACACAGAATGGGAGAGTGGCCACAGCTTTGGATCAGATCACGCCTGAGCAGCCTCTCATGCCCATGGTTCCTGTAACTCTCTGTGGTATACAGAAGAGCTAAGAGAGCTAAAGAGGGCTAAGAGATGCCTAGAGCGCCGCTGGCAGAAGACAAGGATCGAAGACGACCAAATATGAGCTAAAGCCGCTATTAAAGCCTATCTTGTGGCAGTAAGGGTGGCGAAACATAATTATTTCTCCGCCTTTACTGTGTCCACAGATAGTCACCCAGTGTCAGGTTCAACCCAGGGAACCTCCAGGAGACCATGCAGATTCAATCCAGCAAGGTTTATTAACTACAACCTCTATCAAGAATCTTCCCAGACTGGAACCAGTTCCCAGGGTCAGTCAGTAAACACAGCCTGCATTCCTCAGGGAGGTGTCAGCCTCATCCTCTTATCTCTTCCCCATGCTTCGGGAGACGAAAGAGGATTCTTCACTCCCCGACTCTGGCCTCCATTCCATTCCATCACACCCAGCGGCCCTGTTTTGGGTGACTCAGTCCCTCCTTGGGGAGAGTAATACTGAGATTCACCTACAGGGTCACTGTGAGGAAAATGCTGTACATCTAGCAGATAAAGTTGCTTGTTTTACTCTGTGCTGGACTCTGGCCTTAGGGCAGAACCGGTGGAGGTTACGGCAGCTGAGTCTTGCCAGGTTATCTGTGGGGAGTTCGATCCTGTTGGACCTGAGGAAGTGGACAGGGCCCATGTGGCTGCTAGCTTGGCCTCCTCTGTGTTCGATCTGTGCCCCTCCTGGCTAGTTAAGCTATGTGGGAGGGGACACATGATTGGGTCTGGGCAGTAGTTAAGGAGGTGCACCCCCTTCAAGGGACCATGGCTCAACCCAACTAATCTGGACAGCTTTTGCCCAATCTCCAACCTTCCCTTCTTAGGGAAGTTTATGGAGAGAGTGGCCACGTAGCAGCTTCAAGGACCCTGGATGAAGTGGATTATTTGGACCCCTTTCAGTCAGGGTTCAGGCCAGGGTTTGGGACTGAGATGGCATTGATCGCATTCTTGGATGACCTCTGGTGGGAGTGGGATGGGGATAGTGCTTCCATCTTCTTGACCTCTCAGTGGCATTCAATACCATAGATCATATTATCCTTCTGGACCAGCTTCGGGAGTTGGGGGTGGGCAGCACTCTGTTGCACTGGTTCTCCCCTTTCCTCCAGGGTTCATTCCAGCTGGTGTTGATAGGGGGGAGAGTCCCAGCCCACAGCCCCTACTTTGTGGGGTGCCCCAGGGTTCGGTTCTCTACTCTTCTTCTATTTAATATCTACATTAGGCGGCTGGGTGAGGGGATCCAATGGTTTGGGATAAGGCACCTTCAATATGCTGATGATACCCAGATTTATATCTCCAACCCAGGCCCTCTGAGCAATGCTATGGATGTCCTGTCCCTGGGTCTGGAGGCTGTGAGGGCCTGGACGGGCCACAGTGGGCTTCGACTCAACCCAGGCAAGACTGAGTGGCTCTAGGTATTTGGGTCTTCTGATGCCAAGACTATTCCATCTTTGGTCTAGCATGGGATAGCACTGCCCCAGACAAACCCAGTTCACAATCTGGGGTCCTCTTGGACTCATGGCTCCTGGCTAAAAAGCAGGTGGCAGCCATGGCTAGGAGGGCCTTCACACACCTTTCAGTTGTGCACCAGTTGTGTCCATTCTGTCAGATTCAGCCTAGTACAGCCAGTGCCACTGTTCAGTTTCACCACTGCTAGTCAATTTCACTGCCTTAGGCATAGGCAGGCAAGGGAGGGAAACAAGGCAAACCGCAAGCTAATTGCCGGCAGGTGGTGGCAATTAACTCATGGCCGAGAGTAAATTGAAACCAGCAACATTGTAGCGCAGGCAGCTCCCCAGACACCCCGGGCAACGCGGATTTCAATGCTTCAGGAATACAGCGATCCGGAGGCAATCAGCAACCAGTTGGAACATGACTTAAGAAACCCCATTTCATCCGCACGAGAAAAGCCCCACGAGCACACCGACAACGCGGACAGAAGACGATGATCATGAGGACAATGAAACCTGACTGAATCTGCCATTAAGGAGAGGGGAAGGAGATCACGACAAGCAGAGGGGTGACCCGAGACAAGGGCAGGGGTGGAACCCAGAGGTACCATGGGTCAAGGGGGGACCCCTATAAAACACTGTAAGAAACCGCGCCAAGCCAATCCTGGCTTTATCTGTAACTGTTACACATTATGCCTGAGTAAACTAACTTTCATCCAAGCCTGTGTCTCACGACGTTTTTGTTCAGCACTGAATGCAGCAATCCTTACACATTCTTGGACTGGGAGGCTTTGCTCACAGTCATTCATGCCCTTGTGACCTCTTGTCTGGTTTACTGCCACATGGTCTACAGGGGGCTGCCCTTGAAGAGCATTCAGAAGCTTCAACTGATACAGAATGTGGTTGCACAGGTAATAAATGGTGTCGGATATGCAACAAGTATAACACCATTACTACATGAGCTGCATTGGTTACCGGTATGTTTCTGGGTGCAATTCAAGGCACTGGTTGTCACCTTTAAAACCCTTCATGGCTTGAGGCTGGGTTGCCTAAGGGTTGCCATCTTCTCAATAGTTTCAACCCATCCAATTTAATTTGGTAAGTTGGACATGTTGCAGGTCCTATCAGCCAAGGAATGTCAGCTGGTGGGGACCAGGAGACCTGCCTTGTGTGCTGTAGCCCCTGCCCTCTGGAATATTCTCTTCAGAGATTAGGATGACCCCAACCCTGCTGGCCTTTCGTAAGGTCCTAAAGACCTGGTTATGTGCCCAGGCCTGGGGCCCCAAATGTGTTAAGGGCCCCATTTCTTGGCTATACTGATAATTGTGGGATAATTTTTTTCAGCTGCCATATATATTTATTTTGTGCTGTATTGTACTTGTTTTGTTTTAGAATTGTTCATCGCCCAGAGTAACGTGGTTGAGATGGGTGGCTATAGAAATTAAAATAAATAAATAAATAAATAAAATAAAAATTCCCAATCCCTGCGTTAGTCAGAGACTCTTGCTCCTTATTTTATTTTCTCTGTGATTCAGATTGGGCCTCGGTAGGATAATGTAGCATTTGGAAAAAAGACACAAGCCAAGAGACTGGCTCCAGAGGCCAAAATGGAGAAGATCTCCATGGCCACCATAGACTTCCCTTTGGTGCTGAGGTAGGTGGGCAGGAAGGTGATCCAAATGCTGCAAAAGACCAGCATGCTAAAAATAATGAACTTGGCTTCATTAAAGCTGTCGGGCAATGTCCTAGCCAAAAAGGCTACCGTGAAAGTGACATGGGCCAGGAAACCCAGGTAGGTGAGGACTGTCAGGTTCAGCCTACACCGCACGCCTAGGAACTTGCCCAGCGCTTTAGTCAATTTCACCGCTCGAGCGCTAGCGCAGAAAGAGGAAATGCGAAACCGCAAGCTAATGAATGGGCCACCTGGCGCCACTTCACTAATCTGGAGGGATGCTGCCTTGTGTTAACGCCAGAGGGCCACTATAGACAAAGGAGAGAGCCCAGAATTGAGGAAGAGATCAGGGAAGAGATCAGCGGGCGAGGGGATGCTCCCAGCTGTGCGCGCTACAGAAGCCCCAACGAAGGCAACGACCACGGCCACAGGCAACAACAATCAAAGAAACAAGAGAACTAGGCTGAACCTGCCATTCCAGTGGAAGGGGGGGATTACAGGGGGCAATCTGCAATCTAATTTGTAATATGTAACCTAGCAACAGGGCCCACGGGGGGATTGAGACAACTATAAAGGAGTAATGTAAATGTACCAAGCCAGTCCTGGCTTTGCTTGTGACTGCTACGTAATGCATGAGTAAACCTCTTTTGTGAACCACACGTGTCACGGGAGTTTCTCTGTCGAAAGGGGCAAACCTTACATAAAGCCAGGACTCCCATTGAGTGCTACCCGGCACACACCGAGGAGCGCTCACCTTTTTTCCCTGCAGCCAAGACTGGAGAGGAATCAATTAAGGCACCAGGAGATGGCAAGTGATGGGGAAACCGCTTGCCAGCTGGGCAACCAGGAGCCCAGATCTGAAGGCGTGATGGCGGGACCAGTCCAGGGCGAATGGCGCAGACACAGCCAAGAGGGCACCAGAGGACGGGTGGTCGTTCGGCGGGGGCAGGAGCCCCAATGGGTCGCCAGCATGGGGGGGTCGTGACGAGTCCAAGGCCCGGGAGCGTGAGGAATGATTCACCCGACTGGAGGCCAAGATCGAGCGGCGGATGGACGCTGTCCAAGTGATGTTGCAGACCATCTTCCGGCGGGGCAAGGCGTGCAAGACTCTGAAATGTGTCAGAGTCTGCACACTCAGACTTCGCAGGCGAAGAAGGAATCGGGCGATGCCGGCAGCAGTGAGGGTACAAACTCAAGAAGCTGCACGGAGCCTAGACCAGAGGTTGCACAGATGGCTCCAGTCCCTAGCGTGAGGAAGAGGGGACCCACAAGCACGGCCAGTTCATGGGGCAGGGTCCAGGAGCCAGGAGCTGGAGGAGAGGCTGGACCGGCTGGAGGGCGACCTCCAGCAGCAGACGACAGCTGTACCGGGCATGCGGGAGGCATGGCGTGGCGGACCCAGGGCCCCGGCTGGGGCAGCCGCAGAGGGCGGCGTGGAGACCAGGCTAGCAGAAGTGGTCAGCCTAACGGGGAGTGCGAAGGGCGGTCGGCGGCCAGCAGAGGCGGCCCGATTCAGGAGCTCAAGGAGCGAGCTCTCGGGGGGCCCCGAGCCACTAACCTATCTCCGTACCCAGGACAGGCTCCACTCAGAGATCCAGGGGGGAGCACCCAGTAGGGACGACCTGGAGGCTCTAGTGAAGTGGAGCTGGCTGGCAGAGACGGCGGGGGATGCCGGAGACTGGGGGAAGCGAGAGGCGCGAGCCCCGATACCAGCCACAGCGGACCAAAGTGAGGCGGCACCAGAGGCGAGGCGCAGGAGCCGACGGCGGAGGATCGAGGTTGAAAACGCCCAGCAGACTGCAGGGACCTGCTACCAGTGTGGAGGCAAGGGGCATCGGATGGTGCAGTGCCCGTCGAGGCAGGGGGTCTTGGTGAGCTGCACAAAGGATGGGGGCCGGCGATTCCCGGCTACAAGGAACCCCGACCAATCCTGGGAGGAGACAGCAGCTAGTGGAGCGGTGTGCAGCAGAGCCGGCTGGCTCACGAGGAAGCCCGGCTCTGTGAGGAGGGGAGAGCGAGCCAGTGGGAGGCAACGGCCGGCGATGCTGAGGCGCACCCTGGAGCAGCCAACAGAGTGGCAGCATGAGGAAGGGCGGGACAGAAGAAACTACTCGCCCATGAGGATCAGGGCCCACCTCAAGGGGGTGAGATCGGAAGCAGAGGCGAAAGTCGACGCCTTGCTGGATTCGGGATGCACCCACTGCCTGATCTACCCGGTACTGGCATCCGCGCTGGGGCTCAGAGTGAGGAGACTCAGGGAGCCCCTCGCACTCAGCCAGTTGGATGGATCGACGGCAGGGGGGGGACCCGGCGCAGTATCGCACTGAGCCGGTCAGTTTGACAGTGGGGACAAGCTGGGAGGAGCTAGGCTTGGTAGTTGCCCCAGTGGCCGACCATGCACTAGTGCTGGGGCTGGCATGGCTTACGCGCCAGAACCCGCACATTGATTGGGTGGCCAAGACGGTGCAGTTTGGCGGCACCACCGAGCAGACGGGGTCGAGCCGCAGAGGTGGCACGAGAATAGGGGGCCCCACAGAACTTGGTGAGGTGGCGGCTGTGCGACGGAGAGCCGGCCAAGGGCCAGCGGAGCTGCGGCAATGGGGCCAGGGCAACCAACTGCACACGAGGTGAGGGCGGCGCCGAGGGAGACCAGCAGAGGAGCTGGGGCGGCAAACGCACGAGAGAGTGTGGCAGCAGAGATGGTGCGATTCGACAGCACCACTGGGCAGGCCAGGTCGAGCTGCGGAGGCAGTGCGGGAGCTGAGGTGTTGCACACTGAGGACCCCACGGAGCTGGGCGAGGTGGCGACTGCGCGACGGAGAGTCCAGGGCCGGCAGGCCGCAGCAGCGACAGCAGCGGGGTCCAGGCGACCAACCGCACGTGAGGCGAATACGAGGACGGCACCGAGGGCGACCGACAAACGAGAGGGGTCAGAGACCGCCGAGGTGGCGGTGGCATCGACGATGAAGGGCCCCGCAGCAACGCAGGGGTCGGATACAGCAGAGACGGTGACAGCGGGACCCGAGGGCCCCGTGGCAAAGCAGGCGGCGATCACACTGGCATCAAGAGCGGGGGCAGGAGCGGCGCCGGGAGCCGACTGGTCTGCGCCAAGCGTGAGTGAAGCAACCGGGGGTAGACCGGGACCTGGCCGTGTCCAGGAGGACCTGGAGGGTTGTAGGACCCTGAGGGAGCCGCCGCTCGAATCAACGGACCCAAGGGACGACCCAGCTGGAGGCGAAAGGCGCAGCCCAACCCCCAAGGGAGAAGCAGGGGAAGGGAGCCGAGCTGGAGCTGAGGTGGCGCTGTGTGGAGGCGAGCGAGGGAGACCCCTGGTTGGTAAACAACAAGGACTCCCTGACGAAACAAGGGACCTGCTGGGAGCACAAGGGGAGGCTCTACGTTCCAGAAGCTTGCTTGCCGGGTGGAAGTGCTCAGGAGAGGGCACACCGAGGACACTACAGGACACTGTGGGTTCGTTAGGACTTTCCACCTCCTGCGTGAACAGTTCTGGTGGTGAACAGTTCTGGTGGCCGTCTCTCCGGAGGGATACGAGGGAGTACGTGGCCAGCTGCAAAGGAAGGGAAGGAGGGGAAGGAGAACCTTCGGGGACCCGTCCTATAAGTGACTCAGCCATGGTAAGGCCAAAGCCCCAAGCCAAGGAAAGGCACACCGTTATGGCAGATGGGGGGGGGCAGCACCCTAGTAGCCCAATTAAGAGGGGGACTTGTCTTCAGGGGGGCGGTATGTCAGGTTGTGTTAACGCCAGAGGGCCAGGGCGCTATAGACAAAGGAGAGAGCCCGGAATTGAGGAAGAGATCAGCGCGCGAGGGGATGCTCCCAGCTGTGCGCGCGACAGAAGCCCCAACAGGCAACAACAATCAAAGAAACAAGAGAACTAGGCTGAACCTGCCATTCCAGTGGAAGGGGGGGATTACAGGGGGCAATCTGCAATCTAATTTGTAATATGTAACCTAGCAACGGGGCCCGCGGGGGGATTGAGACAACTATAAAGGAGCAATGCAAATGTACCAAGCCAGTCCTGGCTTTGCTTGTGACTGCTATGTTACGCATGAGTAAACCTCTTTTGTGAACCACACGTGTCACGGGAGTTTCTCTGTCGAACGGGGCAAACCTTACAAGGACAGCATAAAACATGGAAGCTGAGCCTTCCTTACATTCCAAGATGGCCTCTCCTACCAAGGAGTGGAAGTCCAAGTTGGGAAACAGGGGAGAGGTTACCAGCCAGGTGGCACAAAGAACTGCTTGGACTAATGGAATGGTGATTTCAGGGTAAATTTGAGGAAGGTAGCAGAAATACCATATTTAGTCTCATAGACTGATCTTCGCTTGTTGCTGGGAAGAGTTGAGATAGAGTAGGTGTCAGGGTTGCTCATCCCCCTTTCTTTTGAAGGCTACTTATCAGCCAGGTGCAAGCAGAGTAAAGCAGTAAACTCCACCAAAACTGGAAATGGAAATGGTCAGTTGCGTGAACAATGGGAATAGATAGTTAACAACTGAATCATGTTTTCTCCCAGCAACAACGAAAGTGCCCACCTTTGGGGAGTGTTTTGCCCACCCAAGGATGTGAATAATTACTATTTCTTTGTTCCAAAAGTGTATAGAAGTTATGCTGATTTTCGAGCTTTTGCACTTGATTTGGAAAAATTCCCAAGTGCCCTTTTTCTGTACAAAATAAAGTTACAAAAGAGATTTCCATATCTTGTGTGCTTAATTGGTGCTGCATACCAGTCGATGAGCTCAGGTTTGGGACAACAGGGCCAGGGGACAGATGAAGACAATGGAGTTGGACAGTGGTTTTCCTAAGAATTTCTTTGTCCTGTTCACCCATCCAAGTGGTGCAGCCTGCTTCTTTTGTGAAGAAGCTCTGGTGAGATTTGTGAAGACCACCTGCAGTTCATCTTCTGCAGAAACCCTGATTTCTCATCTAGGAGGGAAGGTGACAAGAATGACTGGGTGGCCTTACCTGCTGCTGCTGCTCTTCTGGTTCCTGCCTCCAACTACTGCTTGGAGGACACCAGCCATATGTGTGTGCAGGAATCCCTTCCAGCCTCAGGAAGACCACTATAGGCCTGGTGATCTCATTATTGGGGGGAATTTGCCCCTGAGAACTGTTTTTTTTTTCTCCCCAGGACCTAGACTTTCAAAATGACAAGTTCCTGCTCCCCATCCCAAGTTTGTAAGGAGGGGAAAGGTATAGAGGGCTGTCTGCTTTGCTTTGCTTTGGACTCAGGGACTCCTTTCATAAATAGTTGTATTGTTTGTATGGCTGTTTTGTTCTTTTATTTTTTGGTACTGTTTATGTTTTAATTTTAAGCCATCCAGAGTCACGTTTCTGAGATGGCCAGCTTTATAAATTGGATGGATGGATGGATGGATGGATGGATGGATGGATGGATGGATGGATGAATGCTTTAAGGCAGGGTATACATTTCACAGCTATTAGAGAAAGGAGGAAAAATACAGTGACCTGCTAATCTGGCCTGGAGGGTTTTAAACTAGAAAGCAAAGGGGCAGGAGGCATAGGATCACTGATGGGTCATGAATTGACTAGTAATGGTTGAAATATAGCAAAAAACTGTAGCGTAGGGGAAATCTCTAGTTTAACAAAGAAACCAAGGAAATAGAGGCATAAAAAAGAGAGGTTGAAGAAAAGAAAAGATGTAAGATGACGTAGATGCCCTAAGGCAATTACAACATAATAGGAATTACAGAAATATAGTGGACGAATCCCACCAGTGAATGAATTTAATTGGAATTAAATTAAGACAAACAAACCTGATCTTTGTGGAAATGTTTTTTGTTTATTATTAAAGAGTGCAGAAAACTGGTGGATTTTACAAAACAAAAGATAATGGTAATATGAGCCAGTCTGTGATGCTGACTGTAACTATGAAGTGCCATTTGAGACAAAGTACTAAGGGCACAGGAAGACAAAATAAAAAAAAAGTGGGGGGGAACCTTGCCTTTTCTCTTTCCTTTGTTTGAGACACTTCCATTTTTGGATTATAATATCATAATGGCAACCTCTAGAAAACCAGCAAAAATGGAGGGTAGGAGAGGATCACTACAGCAACATGCAGAGAGAGGAATTACACCAGATTTACTTCAGAAAATGTTTGAGGAATTAGGCAATAAGTTAGCCAAATAATTTGATGCTAAATTGACAGCTTTTGAAAAAAGAAT
The DNA here is from genome assembly GCF_059951505.1 of Python bivittatus. Lineage (NCBI taxonomy): Eukaryota > Metazoa > Chordata > Lepidosauria > Squamata > Pythonidae > Python > Python bivittatus. The sequence continues at coordinate 927,416 of NW_028277079.1, read as the reverse complement.
GGATAAAAGACTTGTAAAGATGAAAGAGGAGATGAAAGAAGTAGTTAAGAAGATGGAAAACTCTGTAAAACAAGTGTCTGGAGAGGTAAAACAAATTAATGATAAAGTGGAAATTTTGGAGATTAAGACAGAAATTATAGACAGAGAATTGGAAAGAGAACTAAATAATCTGGCACTATTGGAATTGAGAGAGAAGGGATTTTGTTTGAGATTTAGAGCAATCCCAGAGGATTCTGGTGAAGATATTAGAGAAAAGATTATTAAAGTCTTAGCCATTTTTTTTTGGATTGGGATGAGGAGGATACAGAGGCAGAAATTGATAAAGTATATAGAATAAATACAAGTTTTGCAAGAATAAGAAATGTTCCAAGGGATGGTTTGGTGCACTTTGTCAGGAAGAAGACATGTTTTGGAGCAGCATTTTAATACAAGACTGGAGATTGATAATACAGATATAATTGTTCCTAGAGAAATTCCTATTAGAATTTTGGGTAAGAAAAAAGAGTATTCTTTTTGTGACTGAGAGATTAAAGCAGAAAAAGATCGATGGGACAAATTGGAAGGTGTGATTTTTAAACAGCAGAGGTTTCTACTGAATTCTGTCCAGAAGGTGAGGGAATTTCTAGAAAAATTCAAAGAGGAATTGGAGGAGACTCAAATGGAGGTATCAGAGGAGACTACACAAAAATTCCAACAGCTGCAACACGAAACTAAAAGGGATGATACTAAACTAAGCACTACAGGTTTTTCCAAATTTTTAGCTTCTTCATTCTTTTTGTTCAGGGTTTTTGTTGTTGTTATTTCCTTGTTTTTAAACCTTTTAAACAATTTGTCAACCACCCAGAGCTGCTGGAAGTTGGGCAGCATAACAAATTAATAAATTATGCAGATTTTATCATACTAGAAAAATTGGAGCCAGTTCAAATGAAGTTCTTCCCAAATCTTCAGATACTGTATAACCAACCTATTTTATAAGCATCCTTACTGACATTTAAATGTAAAGATTTGAAAATCCTGGACAGCTTAGGTCAGCATGTTTTCAGACCTAAAAAACAGTTCACAATAATAAACACTTTATACCAAACCTCTTTTATTTCTACCTTTAATAGGCAACAGGACCTTCCGAGGGAGTAAAGTGATTTTGGGGAAAAGTATGTTCATTTGAGGGAATTAAATAGATAGAAAAACATACTGCTTGCTGGCTTTCCAGGAGCATGCATTTGTGAGGGGAAAATTATTAGTAGCCTTCTATATGTTTTAATGTTAGTTTTGATTGCATTTAATAAAGCCAAGTTAGCTGAAATATGGCCTTTAGGGCAATGTCAGGAAATAAGTAAACTTGCAAGATTAAGCAAACTTGTTGATGGGAAAAGACGTGACAAGGGAAGTATGGTAAAGTCTGGTAAAATTAGCACCAAGGAAGTTATGGTTCAGTTGCTAAACCTAGGAGTCATGTCTGTGGTTTGTGGTTTTTGAAGATAAAAGGGATTGCATCTGAGGGGTCGGTGCCACATGGCTGTCTTACCTGACCGCTTGCTCGTGATGGTCGGCATTGCAATGTGAATCTAAGTAAGTACCTTGTATGCTATTGGTTGAATTTTACTTACTTATTGAACTAACATTTAATAAAGCTTTTAGAACTTTGAAGTGACTTATGTTCTGGTGTGTCTGTCTCCCGTGTTTAATGAGGTTTTTTCCCTGACACATTCTATAGATAGGATAAATAAAATAAATTGATTTTGATGCCAGATCCTTCCGGAATAAGGGCACGAAAAGCAGTGGATGGACAAGTGGAATCACTGAAACCTGGTGGGCAGTCAAGAGGATGTTGCCTTGTTGGAGAAACGTCCCTCCTGCACAGCAGCCTCAGAACGAGGACCCAAGGAAGGAAGGGGGTGTTGCTGTTTGTTTGGGCACCATGGTAGCCACTGGATGTGCTGCTCTGATGGAACCTGGGTGTGAGTGTCTGTAGGGTACAAGTTGGGCTGCTGTGGGTGAACTGCCGCCTCCCTGCCCTGCCTGAGTGCTTAGATGTCACTGGGGGCTGGGAGTGGGGAGCCCCAGGCTTCTTATGCTGGGGGACTTTAATTTCCATGCTCTCTGAGAGCACGGTCCATGAGGGATCAGGGGTTTATGGCCCCCAGGACAACCACTGATTTCTTCTGGCTCATCTTGGTGGTCAAATGTTTGCCTTGGAGCAAATGGCACGTGATTGGAAAATCACCCTGGAGATCCAGATGGCCCCCACCCTGCTGTTATTTAGGAGAGCCAGAAAGACCTGCTCTTCACTCAAGCCTCTGGCGAGAAAGACTGAGATCTCTCGCTTGGTTGTGCCTGTCATCTTTTATCTTAATCTTTTATGTTTTGTTGATTTTATTGTAATTTCTTTGTTGTGAGCCACCCAGAGTCATTGAGAGTTGAACAGCACACAGGTTTAATAAATTATATTATTATGGTTGGTCGCACGGTCAGCCAGATGTTTAGACTGGATTTGGCATTTTTATCAATCTATTGAGTCCTTCCCAAGGATGGTGGTGGTGATGATGATGGTGATGATGATGATGATGATTGGAAAGTGGAGGCCGCGGTCATCTGTCCTTTGCCATAGACAGAACACTTCCTGAAAAAGCTTTATGGGGCCACCATTCTTGATCTCCCCAGGATGGAGGACATAGTAGAATGGCCTGCCTCAGGGGACAATGAATCTGGATAATTTGTTGATGGCCTCCATGGTTGACCAGTTCCGCCACACATCTGGTCCCTTCTGGAATCTGGAGATGGTCAAGGCGTTGGGTGAAATTTCTCCCAAGTAGGCTCATCTCAGTTGTGGAGGAATTCGGGACAATAAAGCTAAGTGAATAAATACAAAATAAAGAGTGAAACCCCACCTGGAGCAACAGTGGTGAAAGATAAAACATCACTATGACTAATCACAGCTACATGCCCACATGGGGGCATACACTGTGGCAATAACAACATCAAAGCAATATCTACACACATAGACAGACAGACTTCTTCTGCGGACAAGAATCAAAGTAGTATCTGGGCTCATCTGTTGGAGGGTTGCATGAAACAGGGCAGTACAGATGACTAGACCCTCTATGACAAAAGGCAAATCCAGAGGGAACTTAAGCAAAAAGTTCCCCTCTGCCACAGTAGAAAATTCCTGCACTGGGCACGGGGCTGGACTAGGCTGGACATTCAACTCTGATGTTCTACAGCTCCATGAGAGGAAAGCTCCAGAGACTTTGGGTGGTGGGTAGGTTCCCTTCACAACAAAAACATAAAATATTGTTCCAAAAAGGTCTAAAATTTATCAGAGTTGGCTTTGATTGGAGCAGTTTATAAGCCTTGAAATGATTTATTAGAAGGTAGATAGATGTGTGTGTGAGAGGGAGTAGATATACCGTATTTTTCCGTCAATAAGACGCCCCCATGTACAAGACGACCCCCACTTTTTCAACCCAAAATTAAGAAATCAATATTTTAAAGATAGTGCAGAACACATTTTTATTTAGTAATTAGTTAACATTTATCTGATACACTAGGTGGGAGGAGGTCCAAACCATCTCTCTGCAGCTCTATTTCCACGCTCTTTTGCATAACTGATTACATTCAAGCACGAGTGAAACTGCCGATAGCTTGTCTCTGCAAACAGACTTCCTCCAATTGGTTTGTTCAGCATCAGCTGACAGTTACATCAGGCTCGTGATTGGAGGAAGTCTGTTTGGGAGACAAGCTATTTCACTCGTGATTGGAGGCTAGCAATAGGAAGAAGCCTCTCTGCAGAAACAAAGTTTGGCAGTTTTGCAACCGCGATTCTCGGCTGATTTCCTTGAATAAGACGCCCTTCAGTTTTTAGGGTAAGGATTTTAGAAAAAGGTATCGTCTTATAGTCAGAAAAATACGGTAGATAGAGAGATAGAGATAAAGATAATAGATACACTTATAAACCATTCCAATCAAACCCAACTCTGAGCGTCATCCAATTCCCCATCTTCTTAAATTCAGATTAAAAATAAAACTAACCATAATATAAATAAAAATTGGAGGGAAAAAAAACAAAACCAGGACTACCACATTCAATGGAGCAAAAATTAAAACACCATGGAATTGCCAAATTCCCTGAGACTTGAGATTACTCACCCCCCAATATTGGCATCTTCGCCAAGCTCGTGAGATTGCAGCCTTTTCCAAAAATAATGACTTCCCCCCGCCTTTGGAGAATCCTGCTGTACTCATTTGACACCCACAGGTGTAACCAGAGAGATTTCAAGGCTTAAAATCAGAGCCCTAAGAAAGCCAGCCCACCCCCAGCCAACAGGGAGAGTAGCCAGGAGGCCGAATATCCAGTTGGGACAGTTGCCCTTTCAGGCCATGCTGGCTGGGGAATTCTGGGCGTTGAAGTCCATATAGCTTACAGTTGCTAAGGTTGAGAAACACTGGTCTAAGGGCTTCCAGCAGCAGATAGGCAGCTGGGCAACGGTGCAATCTTGCACACTGGGAAGGCTTTCATGAGAAATTCAGTTATTCACCGATGCCAAATTCATATGAGAAGTTGTTTACTGGGAAAAGGGATATATACCGTATAGGAAAAACAAGGGAAGGCAACACTCACATAAAGATGATTTCAGATAAAATCAGCGGAGCCAGCCAAGCTAATCTATTTCCTTCTGACAGCCTTTTGGTTTGGGCACAGGTGCAGGGCTCCTTGCAGAGATTCCCTCTCTGTTGAAAGGAGATAATCTGGGCCTCCTCCTTGGATGTTGTTAGGCAGGCCTTCCTTGTTGCTGTTGGTTCTTTTCCTAATGCTTTTCCTGTTTTAGAGAGCATGGAGAGTAATAAAAAACCTGCATCTCTCAGTAGAGCTCTGCCTAATCAACAAGGCGCTCCATTTTTTACGTCTTGAGTCTAGCCAGCAAATTGGAAATCATCTTGGGACTGAACTCCCCCTTCCTAACAATCCTGAGTGGGAATTATAAATGCTCAGTTGTGACTTTGTATAAATGGGAATATAGAGAGAGGCTTTGGGGAAAACAAAAGGTAGTTCTACTTATTCAGGTCTCTCAACGTGTGTGTGTGTGTGTGTGTGTGTGTGTGTGTGTGTGTGAGAAATTACCAAATATTTTTGGTTGTGCCATACCAAAGATTTGTCACAGTTAGAAGCACGTGAAGACAGAAAAGGGCAATTGGGAATCCAAGAGGCTGATGAAAAAGATTTAGTCCAGGAAAAGTCCAGAGAGGCTCTGCCTGAAAGTAAATGGTAAATCTTGATGCTGCCTATTTCCAGAAAAGCAGTGTGAAAAGAAGTGATGATAGGAGAAGGGTGGTACCAGTTTCAGCAGCAGGAAAGGAAGTGTGTGACAGTGGAACTGGGAGAAAAATTGCTGTAAGGAACAACATGAGCTTTTAATTGGATACAGGGTCTAAATCAGTGTTTCTCAACCTTGGCCACTTTAAGATATGTGGACTTCAACTCCCAGAATTCCCCAGCCAGCATGGCCTGAGAGTAACTTTCAGCATGGCTGGCTGGGGAATTCTGGGAGTTGGAGCCCACATATCTAAAAGTGGCCAAGGTTGAGAAACACTGGTCTAAATGCTTGGAGTTCTTTTATCTGAACCCTAAACTTTAGACCTTATGATTATTATTTATTAGTTTACTTATTTACAGTTCAAGAGGTGGGATTGCCCCATTGCCAGCACCACCTTTTTTTTAATAATGGATTGTTTTTGAAAAATGTAGTAGTCCTGGTTTGGATCAGGGCTGCAAGATCCCAAATGAAGAAAGCAAGGGAACAGCAATATTGTGATGGCAGGCATGATGTGTGTTTGAGTGTGCGTGCCTTTGAGAAAGACCTCAAAAAAGGACAAAAAACTTGTAACATCAATTACACACAAACTAAACCAATATCTTAGAAACATCTCAGAAACCACCGACAGACTATTACAACCACACGGCATCTCCGCAGCACACAAACCAACGAAGGCCCTCCCAAACATCTGAAGCAAACCAAAAGACCCAGTAGCCCAAGAAGGAAAAACAGGAGCCATCTACAACCTACGGTGCAAGGACTGTAACAAAGACTACGTAGGGCAGACAGGCAGAAGGCTGGCAGAGCGCATCCACGAGCCCCAACTGGCAGTCAGAAGACACGATGAAAACTCCCTCATGTTACCACACACGGACAGACTCAACCATCGTTTCAGCTGGGAAACTGTCAGCATCCTAGACCAAGCTAAATTCAAAAATGCAAATCAGCCATCAGAACACAACCCCTCCAGCAAACAACACCCAGATAAGCAGGGATTAGCAGCAGACAAACGATCAAGCAGAAAACAATACCCCAACCAAGGAACCACCAAGGAGAAAACCACACCCCACCAATATGGGCAGGGCAAGCCACTGTATATAAACAGGGAGCAAACCCCACACTCACCAGCCCCGACGATGCCGCCTAGCCGGGTCATGAAGCGCCTGCAAGCAAACCACCCGGCTCAGAGAGCACCGAGGACTCCACAAACTAAATTAAACTTAGTTCTTGCCTGGCCTCCTCTATTTTGAGGGACACACATTGCACAGGTCGCCCATGACCTCACCTGGAAAAGTTGTGCCTCTCTTTTGTCAGAAGAAAAATCTGCCAAAATGAGAGAATCAGAATGTCGCTAAGAATCTTGGGCAAGTGAGAATTTGTGAGGGCTTCCCCTTAGGTGGAGGCTAAGGAAGTGGATGAGGTGCTCTGTAGTATGAGCTCAGCCATCTGCAGTCTGGATCCCTGCTCCTCCCAGGCCCTCCAGCCAGCTGGTGGGGGGTGAGTGGCAGTCAGTGCTTCAATGCTTCGTTGAGAGAGGTGTGACACAGCTTCTGCTGGGGGATGAAGACGGTGTGCGCGTTCCCGAAGAAGCCCTTTCTGAATCTGGCTATTTTTGACTGCCCAGAATCCAACCTTCCTTTTTGAAGGAAAGTTGTTGAGAAGGTGATGGCGATCCAGCTGCAGAGGAACCTACAATAAATGGATTATCTGGACCCCTGCCTTTTGAGATTCAAGCCATCATGGGATGGAGAGAGAACTGGTGGCTCTGGTTGGTGACCTTCATCAGGACCTGGATGGGGAAACACTGAGGCTGAGAAACAAGAGAGTTTCAGCTGTTCTTGCAGTATCCGACCTGGCCTACCTTAAAGTGCTGATTCTTATGCAGTTCTATATAGCACAGCAACCCCAGGATACATCAGGGATCACCTTGCCCAGATCAAATCTGCTGTCCAGCTGGTCATCTAGGAGACCTCTGATGAGTGCCCCTTCCCCCCACACACACACCAGGAAGTACATGGAGTTTGGGTAAGGATGAAGGCCTTCTTTGTTGTGGCCCCCATGTGTTGGAAGGAACATGCTTCCTCTGGAGGTCCATCTGCCCCCCCTCCCTTCTTGCATCTACCAAGTACTTTTCCACCCATGCCCGAACTGATCGTGTGTATTCATCTTATGTATACAAGGAGATTATTGGCTGTTTGGGTTTAGTTTCGCTTTGTATATTTAGTTTATTTAGTTTCGCTTTATAAATATGAGTGGACGGATGGGCGGGTGGATGAAAGAATGCATGAACTTGGCCCACAAAGGGAAAACAATCCAACTCATAATTTTGAAAACCTCAAAGCTGAGCCAGGCCTAAATCGAACAGCAGCACATCATCCCCCTGGGAGCATTCACGGCTGGCAAAATATCGGATCCGAAGCATCTGCCACCTTCAACCCGCTGCTCAACACGCTTAAGCAACCTGAACTGAAGGCTGGCGACCCACAGCAGGCCTGAGATCAAACCTGACTTTAACTGGGAACGTGTCGATGTCTGATGCGCAGGCTGAAAACGCAGAGCAAAAACCACCCGCCGAAGCTGCGCCTCAGTCTGGGCAAACTCCACCTCAGTCGAGCGGGGCAGCGTGGTTGGCCGAGCGGATGCAGACCTCCGGGGCACACAAGCCAAGCCGCATCACGGAAAAAGAAGGAGCCGAACGGAGGACGGGAAGGAAGGGAGAAAAGCTCTCCGGGGGGGTGGGGGGTGGAAGGATGAATGGCGGGATTGTTGTCCCCAGCAAGAAAGGGCTTTTCACAAATGCCGGGAGGTGACCGGAGTCTCTTCTTCCACACCCCGAAGGGAGCAACTGCTTTCTTTTGGCAAGGCTTCCCAGCTCGGAGGGAGAAAGGCGGTTTTATGTCGCGAAGCGTCTGTTCTTTCCTCCTCGGCCTGAAAGGCCAAAGGGATGCTGCGGCCGGCCGGGGTGAGCGGAGCCTCCTGTTTGCCCTTCCCTTGTGCTCCCCGGCAGCTGGGCAATGCCAGGGAAAGGATGCTGGGCATGGGCGCAACTGGGCCCTTTCAGGCTCGCAAGAGGAAAGGCAAAAGTCTTGCCTCGACCCCTGGTGACTGCAAGGATGTAGCCCTGTCATTTTCCTGGCAATAATACAGGAGGGGGTGGCCACTGCCTCCCCCACAGCTTTTTCTTCTTTACTTCCCAGCCTAGCCTACAGTCCCAAGATTTCCTCGCGGTCCTCCAGCCAACCCAGGTCTGGCCCTATTTCGATTTTTGATCTCAGCCAAGGCTGAGAGCGAATAAAAGCTGTACTTTGATTATGTCTGGTTTTGCCTCCTATGAAGGAGATGTGGATGAAGGCCTGAAGGGGAGGAGGCCTGAAGTAACAGTGGCCGGTATTAGTGTAATTCTGGCAGTTTGGCCAGAAATTCCTGGCGTGTCTTGTTGGCGACTTCCTCCTGAGTAGGGAGGAAGGCAGAAGACGATAATCTTCCTGTGATGACGTGATGCCCAGCAACATGGGAGATGGGGGGCACTTCCCCATAAGTTGTTTGCATGACTCCTGGATTGATTCTGCGCCCCCATGTCCTCACATTGCTGTCTGAACTGATTTACTCCTGTTTTTCCATGGCAACCTCTGGAGCAATGCAGAGCTGGTGGGAAGGGTGAGGCCATTTTCCCATTGAACAGAACTCTTGTCTCACTCTGTCCAAGATTCTGAGCTTCACCCATTCTTCTGAGGGGTCCTGTAAGTGGAATGCTGGCTTGGCAGCTTTGCATCTTCCCCTCAGTAGATCAATAGGACAAACACCTGGGTGTTTCCAATAGAAGAGAATCTCTGTAGCTCAGGGTTGAACTGTGGCATTCTTGGTGCTCTCTGACCTGGGTTGTTTGCTTGCAGATGTTTCATTACCCAACTAGGTAACCTCATCAGTGCGAGTGATGTTGATGTTGCACTGATGAGGTTATCTAGAACGTCCCGCTCAGAGAGCACCAAGAACTCCACCTGGGTGTCTAACTCTTGTCTTTCCCTTTTTGCAGAGAGGGGACGATGGGATTTTTGTTTCTGCAGGTTCTCTCACCCCATTCCACTCAGGAGAGAGAAGAGAAAATGAATTCAGATAAAGAAATGCTTGGCTTAAATCAAAATAAATTAAGCTCATGTCATTCCTTTCTTCTACTAAGAAAGCAATCTAGTAAAGAGAGAGAGAGAAAAGACCAGTCTGGCAAGGCTTATTCTAGACAAATCCATACTAATCTCTAATTAAAAAAAATAAGTGTTTGAAAATAACTGCTTACCTTGAAACACCATCTGAGCCCTTAAGTTCTTTACTTTCCTCCCTAGAGTTTTAAATCGGTGGTGATGCGGTTTTATCTGTTCTTTGCCATACTGTTTTGCTCCACATGGAATGTGTAATTGTTACTGGGCTCGACAGCTCTTGAGAACCATTCTGGCCCTTTCCGCTTCATGGACCAACGGTTCCCACTGGCACCCGCTGGGCTGGGCTGGGCTGGGCTGGGCTCCTCACAGCACCAATCGCCAACTACCGCCTTTTGCATTCGATCTCCTTCAGGGATCCTCTGCCCTGTCTCCTCTTCTGCCTTTTTCTTCCGAAGGAAAAGTTTCAGAGACCCACCCCTACAGAGGAGACACAGCTCCGATTGCAGGGGCTGCTTTCCCCTTACTCCTCCCCCCCCGCCCACTTTTAAAACATTTTCTAGGTGAGTTAAGCCTTCCAGACTTGTAATCATGGGTACTTTGTTTCCTTCCTTCTGAAACTATCTGAAAAATCATGAGCTTTTAAAGGGGGGTGGGGGGGCAGGAGGGCTCAGGGATCACAAAGAAGAGATTGCGAACCAGATGCAGGTTGTCGCCTCCGGGTGACCCACCCAACAATACACGTCGCATTTCCAAAAAACCCGGGACGGCACCCTTTGGTCTGGTGACATGTCGAGGTGTGCTCCAGAAGCTTATCGAGCAGGACAGCGGACTCCCCGCCAGCCCTCCGAGGGTCTGCAAGTCAGGCCCTGCTCGGCCCTCGCCATCTCCGCTCATGCCACGCGGCGGAGACCCCGGTTCAGTTTCGGGCAGAGGCCGGAGGGGCCCGGGCCCGGCTTACTCCGCGGGGCTCCTTCCCAGCCGCCGCGGAGCTCCGAGGGCGGAGAGGGGTCTCGGGCCGCAGAGCTCTGCCGGGGCGGCTGAAAGAGGAGCGGAAAGGAGAGGCGACTCCGCCCCGCTCCCGCCAGATGCTCGCCGGCGCGGCCCGGCTGCCTCGGCGTCGGGCAAAGAGCAGCAGGTGGCCGCCCGGGCGGGCCTCGCTCAGCGGGCGCGGAAGCGCAGCTGCCGCGGGGCGGGTCGCGAGGGAGCCGCGGCTCGGCCGGGCTCGCGGCTCTGAGACGACCCGGAGGAGCGGACGGCCTGGCAGTCAGCCCGCTTCGGTCTCTGGGCCCCGCTTGGGCGTGAACGCGCGCCGCTGCTTCTGCCGCGGAGCTGACTCCCGAGTAATGCAGCGAGCAGTGAACGCGAGGCTGTCGCGCTGAAGGGTCCGATTTACCCGGGAGTAAGTCTCCGTGAAGGCTCTCTTCCGGGGGAGGGAGCTGTGAGCTCTCACTGGGTGGCCGCGGGGCTTCCGCTCTTCTGAGCTTCACCTACCACGCAGGGTTGTTGTGCAAGACGGGCGAGAGGCAGACAGACCGAGCGTGCGGGAAGGAAAGACTAACGGCGGACTTGCGGATCCGTTCCTGGGAATCTGGCGCGCCCAGGCGGGAGCAGAAAAGGCCGAGGGAGATTTAGGGCGTGCGGAGATCCCGGACGGCAGCCGCGGGCGCGCCTGTGCGCCACTTTCCTGACCCCGAGCGGCGCTCCAGCGGCTGGCCGCCCGGATCTGACGGGCCAAACTGAGCTCCGGGTCTTTTCCACGCTGCTCCTTACCTTACCGGCCACGGATTTTGGTTGGACGGTTCGCTTCTTGCCAGTTCAGGGACCAGAAACCAATATGGCATTGCTAGAGGGGTAGGGAGGGGCCCAGGCCAGCCCCTAACAATCTCGGGTTGGGGGTCACCCTCCCACAGGCCAGGCCCCCTTTACAAAAGAATCGCCTTTTCTGGGCCAGACTCCGAAGGCTCCTTTGGGTGGCCTTTTGTGTGGAACAGGGCTCGGATGCTGCTTCTGAGATGCGACCAGGGATCAAAAGCATCAGACTTCTCCCTTCTTGGTCTCTGCCTATTGCATTCAGAGGTAGACTGCACCAGAACCTGGAGGTTTCACTGTGCTTCCCAACTCTGTCCTCCCCGGCTGTCACTGCGTATTGTGGAAGGGAGTTCCAGACGTGAAGGAGGAGGGGGTGGGTGAAGATCTGTCAGGAAACTGGAGTACCACAGAAGCAAGACGCTTCAGCGAATGTCCTGTGCCGTGTCCCCTTAGGTTCTCGGTCTGCCATCTGGTACCTGGTCTCTTTGCCACCTTGACCTACGTTCCTGCAAAATAAGTTGTCAGAAAACAGAGGGACAGCAAAAGAAATAATGTTATTATCGGGCGGGTGGAAAAAGCCACACACCCCCTGCATTAAGGACACATGACAGAAGTTATAGTTTAGTTATGGTTGTACAGTGGGGCAAAAAAGTATTTAGTCAGCCACCAATTGTGCAAGTTCTCCCACTTAAAAAGATGAGAGAGGACTGTAATTTTCATCATAGGTATACCTCAACTATGAGAGACAAAATGAGAAAAAAAATCCAGAAAATCACATTGTCTGATTTTTTAAAAAATTATTTGCAAATCATGGTAGAAAATAAGTATTTGGTCACCTACAAACAAGCAAGATGTCTGGCTCTCACAGACCTGTAACTACTTCTTTAAGAGGCTCCTCTGTCCTCCACTCGTTACCTGTAGTAATGGCACCTGTTTGACCTTGTTATCAGTATAAAAGACACCTGTCCACAACCTCAAACAGTCACACTCCAAATTCCACTATGGCCAAGACCAAAGAGCTGTAGAAGGACACCAGAAACAAAATTGTAGACCTGCACCAGGCTGGGAAGACTGAATCTGCAATAGGCAAGCAGCTTGGTGTGAAGAAATCAAGTGTGGGAGCAATAATTAGAAAATGGAAGACATACAAGACCACTGATAATCTCCCTCGATCTGGGGCTCCACGCAAGATCTCACCCCGTGGGGTCAAAATGATCACAAGAACGGTGAGCAAAAATCCCAGAACCACACGGGGGGACCTAGTGAATGACCTGCAGAGAGCTGGGACCAAAGTAACAAAGGCTACCATCAGTAACACACTACGCCGTCAGGGACTCAAATCCTGCAGTGCCAGACGTGTCCCCCTGCTTAAGCCAGTACATGTCCGGGCCCATCTGAAGTTTGCTAGAGAGCATTTGGATGATCCAGAAGAGGACTGGGAGAATGTCATATGGTCAGATGAAACCAAAGTAGAACGTTTTGGTCTAAACTCAACTCGTCGTGTTTGGAGGAGAGAGAATGCTGAGTTGCATCCAAAGAACACCATACGTACTGTGAAGCATGGGGGTGGAAACATCATGCTTTGGGGCTGTTTTCCTGCAAAGGGACCAGGACAACTGATCCGTGTAAAGGAAAGAATGAATGGGGCCGTGTATCGTGAGATTTTGAGTGAACACCTCCTTCCATCAGCAAGGGCATTGAAGATGAAACGTGGCTGGGTCTTTCAGCATGACCATGATCCCAAACACACCGCCCGGGCAACGAAGGAGTGGCTTCGTAAGAAGCATTTCAAGGTCCTGGAGTGGCCTTGCCAGTCTCCAGATCTCAACCCCATGGAAAACCTTTGGAGGGAGTTGAAAGTCCGTGTTGCCCAGCGACAGCCCCAAAACATCACTGCTCTAGAGGAGATCTGCATGGAGGAATGGGCCAAAATACCAGCAACAGTGTGTGAACACCTTGTGAAGACTTACAGAAAATGTTTGACCTCTGTCATTGCCAACAAAGGATATATAACAAAGTATTGAGATGAACTTTTGATATTGACCAAATACTTATTTTCCACCATGATTTGCAAATAAATTCTTTAAAAATCAGACAATGTGATTTTCTGGATTTTTTCCCCCATTTTGTCTCTCATAGTTGAGGTATACCTATGATGAAAATTACAGGCCTCTCTCATCTTTTTAAGTGGGAGAACTTGCACAATTGGTGGCTGACTAAATACTTTTTTGCCCCACTGTAGTTTGTACCTTCATTAGCCTTTCAGCCAATCCACGCCATCGTCTCAGAAGAACCACATTTATTTTCTAGGGTGGGGTTGGGCTTGGAGAAACCCCTCCTAGCACGCTGGGGAAAGTCTGGATGAAGCAAATAGAAATACAGGTAGTCCTTGCTTAACCACCACCATAAGGACTGGAAAATTTGTTGTGAAGCGGGGCGGTTGTTAAGCAAGTTGCACCCAATTTTACGACCTTTTTTGCAGCTGTCATTAAGCAAATCACCATGGCCGTTAAGCAAATCATGCGGTCATTAAGTGAATCACACGGTTCCCCATTGATTTTGCTTGCCGGAGACTGGGAAGGTCACAAATGGTGATCATGTGACCCCAGGATGCTGCAACCGTTGTGTGAGCTGGTTGCCAGGCACCTGGATTGCAATCATGTGACTGCAGGGGTGCTGCAACCGTTGTAAGTATCAGGACTGGTTGTAAGTCCCTTTGTTCAGCACTGTTGTAACTTCAAAAGGTCACTAAATGAATGGTTGTTAAGCGAGGAGTACCTGTACGAATCTTCAAGGCTGAAGAGGTTTTGAAATCAAAGGAAAGAAGAGATGTAGTAAGAACCCTCAGTGCCATTGCAGAAAGAGATATGGGCAGGGTAATCCACATTTCTGCTGTTCCACCCTTTTTTTTTCATTTTGATCTGTGTTGGCAGAAATGAACCCCACATTTATCCTCCCCACAGCCCTTTAGAGTAGGTGAGTCTGAGACCAGGACCCTTCTGTGTCCTGTCATCTGCAGCCCCGCTGTTCATTGGATGCATTTCTGAAGGGGCTTTGCCTGCTTGGCTGAGAATCATCGGAATTAGAGTCAAACACCTCTGGACCTGAGCGCATTGAGTAGAGGTGCCCAGGACAAGCTGCAGTGGCATCGCGTGCGCATCACAACACCGCCTGCTAATCATCGCGGTCAATCCTGGGAGTCTCAGCCGGGCACCTGCTGTGATTTGCAGAGATTTGGGGGGGCTCTTCCTTCCCCCCCCCCCCATAGCCCTGGGAGAAAAGCAAAGTCAACCGGTTCTGGAAATGGGCATGTAATTCATACCCTCTTGCAGTCCCACTCTGATTGCATGTTCAGCACAAAAGGAATATTCGGCCTTGAGCAACTGAGCCAAACTTCTGATTGCGTGGGAATCTCTGTGTGTTTGTGTGTTGTTGTTGTTCTAAAGCCAGGTTTTATTTTTCCTTTCTTTCCTGGGGCACCAGATGGTTAATTGCCTTGGCAGAGTCCTGGTCTCCCTGCTAGGAAAGGAAGTGGAGATTTCCCTTCTCCCCTGGACGAGCCCCAGAAGCTGATATAAATCAGCGTCTCTCGCTTTGGGAAAGGCGCGAGGGCAGCGAGCAGAACACGTTGCCCCAAACAACATCTGCCTTTCTCTGGCTGTCAGCTTTATGGGCCTCGGTTTCTCACGCTCTTCGTGACACCCCCAGAAGAGCACCAGAACGTGTGGGCCCCAGAGCACCAGCATTCGGGAGGTGCAAGTGGAACGACTGGACCTTGTGAATCAAATGTTAGTTTTCTAAGACTGGAAGCTCTGCCTTAGTTGCAGGAGCAAGCACCGAGCACTCTGCAGGGGGCCCCTTGGTGTCTTCCAACGTGCAAAATGTTTCAGAGTGGCAGGATTTGGGACTGAAAAGGGCCTTGAGGTCATCCATCCAACCCCAAGGCCCGTGCAGGGTCTCACAGAGTTACATCTCTGACTGAAGGTGCTGAGCTTGCCAAGGACAAGGAAGACCCCGCTAGTGGTCAGGACACTGCCTGCCTCATCCCGGAACAGTTTGCCCCCCTGAGCTAGCTTGGCTGACGTGGGTGGGGCCACTTGTGGCTCAGGGTCTCGCAGGAACCCAGCCATTTCAATACAGAGTGGGAATCAGGCCCATGGCATGGTTTATTGGTGTGGCATTACATGCAGTGGCTGGATTTAGCCCTTCGGTCACACACGCGTGCACCCGAGGCCAAATTGTCTTTCTAGTTCTGCAGGAGCAGAAGCAATGAAGAATGTTCTCCCTGAGTCACAGCTCAGGGCCCCAAGGGAGTCCGGGAGCGGATCAGAGCTGTGTGAGTGGTTGGGGGCTTGGGCTGGTGCTGCCCCCTTCCGAACCCTCCAGATGTTCCTGGGATGCCGGGCAGCGAGGCTTCCCCAGGGCACCTGCCTGTGTAAGTGAACTTGTGGGGCTGCTCTGAGGGTACAGTAGTGTAGTCAGGGCTGCCGTTTCAGGAATCTGCCCTGGAGGAGATTGAACTGGCTGTCAGTTGGTTGACCAGGTTCACAGCCCGGTCAGAAAACTAAACTTCTGGATCTCTCTTATCCTTCCACAACGCGGGGCCCTCAGTTTCCATCACCCTCCTTTTCAGGAATTTGAAGGGCAGCTCTCAGCCCGACTGACCTTTGCATGGGGAAAAGCTGACTTGGACCCGTCCCACTTCAGGAATAAAATCCACATCTGTCCTTTGGGAACAGGACCTGCCCCTTAGCTCTGGAATGCAGAAATCCAGGAAACCGTCCCTGCCCTGAATATGTTGGCTGTGCCACCGGGCTTCCGTGCCAATGCCAGGCGACCAACGTCTGTGCTTGTAAGAGCTTGCTTGTCCCCTTGTGTTGGAGGCTGCGTGTCCCCAGGCGGAAGGTTCCTGGCGTGCTGAGCACAGAGAGAGGCTGGCAGGCAGAGACGGGAGAGGAGGGTGTGTGCGTGGAAGGGTGCGGAAGTGGTGCAGGACAGCAAAAAACTGTGTGCAGTCAGCAGGCACATGGCTTTCAGAACCATCGCTCTCCGGCTTCCTTGCTCTCTGCTGTGGCATCTGAGGACGGCTGGATTAGTGGGCCAGTGACCAAGGAGCAGGGGGCTCTGCAGGATATGGTCAGAAAAGTCACGATGGTGGCCTAAGGGTGCGATCGAAGTCCTGCCTGTTTTTTATGTGCAGGTGAAGCCTCAATCGCACTGTCATACCCACCATCTTTACTTTTTTGGCCATATCCTGTAGACACCCCAGCCGAGGGGGGAGCATCGCTCTCTGTTCCTTCCCTGGAAGGGGAATCTAAATCTCTCGGGTTCTGTCTGGTTTACCTGCTCCCCTCAGCCCTGTTTCTCTGCTTCTGGACATCGCACATGCTCACACGTGGCCGGATCCCGCTTCTACTTGTAGGATCATTTGCTCCAGGTGGAGAAGAGCTGGCTCCACATCCCCTCCTTTTGCCAGCCCTGCCCGCCTGGTCCCCCTCTTTGGTGACCTCTGCACAGCTGCCTCGCCTTGCGCCTTGCCCCCCGCCCCCCGTCCGGGAGCTGGCAGGAAATCGTGACGCTCTCTCAGCCTTTGAGCATTTGCACGGCTTTCCCGGCCAGGAGCCTCTGCCAGCGCGATTCCTGGAGAGGTTTGTGCGCCAGTCATGCCAGCATTAAGACGGAGGGAGGGAGGGAGGGAGGGAGGCATGTGTGGAACATGATGCCCGTCAGGCAGGTTAAATGTCAGGCGACCGTGAGGATCCCTGGGGTCTGCTCCTTGTGCTCCCCTTTGTTCCCTGCTGCACAGCTGGGTCCTGGGAGAAGCCAGGAGCATCTGTTGTTCCTGTGTGTGTCTGTGTGTCAGGCTGACCTTCGACGATCACGAGTCGCAGGCCCGTGCCTTTCAAATGTGCCGTTCTCTGTGCGTGCACGTGCGTTTCCGCTGGTTCAGGGACGTGGCTCCTTCCGTTTCATCCGCTGCTCTCCAGGAAACCGTCCGTCCGTCCGTCCTTGGCTTGCGGTGGGGCAAGACAATGGATGCCTCCCCCGGGGGACGCAGCAGGCGCGCTGTCCTCTTCCTTCCCTTCAGGAAGCTGGGGGCTGAGTCCGGCCAGAAGGTCTCCCACCCCCGACCCTCTTCCCCCTTCCCCCTTCCCCCGGCAGGATGAGCTGGTTGTCTTGGAGGTGCCGGCCAGCCCTGCGTCCCCAGCTGGAGACCCCCTTTCGGTTGCAGGCGTGCACCGGAGCGCGCAGACACCGGGCCCGCACGTGGGCAGCTTACCGCTCCGAGGTGGCGAGTGGTGGGCTGGGCCCAGGGGGCATTCCTGCCACCCCACCACATCTGGAAATGGGCCTGACTGGAGGGGGGAATGCATTCAACGGGAGGCAGATGTCAACTGCTAGGACTAAACGGCATCACTTTCCCTTTTGCTGAGAAATAAATAATGAAATAAACATTTAATTAAATAATTAATTAAAATTAAATTATTTAAATTATTTTAAATTAAAATTTAAATTATTTAAAAGATAAATGAAACTTAAAAAATAAAGTAGGCAAGAAGAAACTCACCTACTACTGTAATGTTTTAAATTCTTTTTTTTTTATTGTTCCTCTGGAAGAACCTGGTCACATGACCATGGTGGGACCCTCCAGGAAAGTAATTTTTTTTAAAAGCCCATCACTGGGAGGACCGCTTGAAGCTGCATCTGCAAGATGAGTCTCGGGCAGCCTCTTGGGAACAAACCTCTTTTTTAAGCTGTTAATAAAAATTGAGGTGGCCCTACCTTTCACCAGAGCTGTGTTTTCCAAAGGGTTAGCAAGTTTCAGCTGTCAATATTATAATAATAATAGTAATGGTAATGGTAATGGTAATGGTAATGGTAATGGTAATGGTAATGGTAATGGTAATGGTAATAGTAATAATGGGGGGGGGAATCCGGTCACATTTTTCCAATAACATTTGACAATTGGAAAAGATGCTCCCAAACTCCTGTTGATCCTTTGCTATCGTACACAAACACAGTTCTCCTTGCATGAGTGTACATGGGTCCCCGGGGAGGGGCTGGATTGCAACTCCCCTCCCTTCCTTGCTTTCCTGGTTGAGGGGTGCAGGACCTGGCCTCAGTCTGAGTTCTGCTTGGCCCAGAAGCTGATTCAGGGATCCATGTGGACTGGGAGGTCGGGGATGGCTTCTCTCGCAGCCCTTTCCCTGCTCACCCCCATTTCCTTCGGGGTCCCCCACTGGGAATTGTGGACTTTTCCCACCCTTTATGACGGGGGAGGCTTGGCCAGGCCAGGGGTTCCACCCAGGTCAGACCTGCTCGAAGCCACACAAAGTTCAGCCATGCACACACGCCCTGGTGTCACTTCCTGGCACGGCCGCAGCTCCCCGTGATTTCCTGCGGTTCTCACGGGTCTCTTTGGCCACGGTGACGCAAAGGGGGCTTGTGCTTAAAGCCATGTTGGATTCTGCACTGAGGCAGGCTGACTTGTCCTAAACCAAACTATAGTGAATCTGGAACCCCTTTTCTTTTTTTTTTTAGAGACACAAAATCTTCCCTAAGTATCTTTCTCCATTTCCCACTGGAAATCTTATTTAACCATTTTTTTCTGGCTTTGGGCACATGAAAAGGCTTCAAAATAGCTATTCACAGCCTGGATGTTTATTAGAAAGTTTATAGTTGGCCTTAAAAAAAATAAACAGCTAAACAAAAAGCAAATATTTTCTGGAAGCATCAAATGCTCCACTTTGTGTTAATTTCTTTTCCTGCATTCTTTCTAGATCAGAGAAACCGTAGTCCAGTCTAGTATCCTGTTTCCAGCTGCAGCCAGGTAGAAGTCTAAGCCCTGTTGTAAGCTTCCAAGAAGAAATCCTGGGAGGGGGGAGGGACCTTTGAGGTCTTCTAGTCCAGCCCCCTGCCTAAGGCAGGAACCCCAGACCATCCTGGGCAAATGGCCATCCAACGTTTTTCTTGAAAACCTCCAGGGATGGAGCCCCCCCCCCCCCCCCCGTGTCCAGGCTGGTCCGCCACTTAAGGCCAATTCCTCCTCCTCCTGAGGGTGGATCTCCCTCTGCAAAGTGGAGGATGATCCCACACCTTCTTCCTGGGACAGCCCTTGGGAGGCTCTCAGGCCTCCCCTTGGCCTTCTCTGTTCAGGTTGAGCACACCCAATTCCTCTAATCGTTCTGATGGGATTTCTCCCCCAAGCCCTTCTGGCTCCTCTCGGCGCTCCTTCCGGTTCCCATCACTTCCTCATTATTTCTCATGTTTAAAACATAACCTACCTTTCCCAAGCAGCAGGCAGGGAGTTTCCTTTCTGTTTACTTGGTCCCCATAACGACAACCCTGTGAAGTAAATGGGGCTGAGAGAGACCGAGTGAGTGAGGTCAGCCCTTCCAGGTACACCAGATCTGGAAACCGGCTCCCCTGGAAGACTAGAACCCCACTTTCCGGGGCTAAGCCATCACAACAGAATCTTGCCAGCCTGGTTGGGCTGCCCTCCCTTCCCTCTCCTGGCCAGGGAGTGGGAAGGAGCCCACCTGAGCCTCTTCTGATCACAGTCTCCCTTCCCAGCGCTTAAGGGATGATCTGTTCAGTTTCACAGTATTTGCTCCCTGGGTCTCTACACTGGACTTAAACCTGTTTTCATTCATTCAAGTCCAAAACTTTAAACACTGCATTTCACTGGCTCCCTTCCCTGCCACGTGTCCTCAGTGAGGGATAGCTGGTACTGGATAGGGAGGCTCCATTGTCCCATCTAGCTTTGAATATAATGATTAAACTACTTTAGAATGAAAGCAAAACCCAGTGCAAACATTTGTCATTTTGGCCTCTGTATTTTAAGAATCTCTCTGTGTGAAACTTGTTTAAAAAGAGGTGCTATGGTATGCCAGCTGTCTGTGTCAGGTGGAATGCACAAGCTGGTATCTTTAGACCTGGAGTGGCAATCTGCAGGTGGGCCAGGAGACTGGAAGGGAAGATGGCATCAGTGGCTGGCAGGTCATAATGGATTCTTTGTAGCAGCCCACAAAGCTTTTCCCTGAAGGAGCCACAGAAAGGGACGGGAATGTCACATACATGGCGCCATTGGGAGCACTAGGCATCGCATGGTCCAAGGATGCAAAGCACCCAGATGGGACCCCGCTTGGGGGACGGAAACAGGGCAAAGGAGAGGCTTCCTAGTGACCAGGGAGGAATTGCTGTTACATTTAGGAAGAGATTCTCTGCACTGGGTTCCCAGTTTGCAAATCTTGTGTTTACTGGACCATGGTTAGTGCAGAACTAGCCACGGTGAACCGGGATGCTCGCCCCAGCCCATCCCGCCCAGAGCTCTTCTCCGAGCCAGAAGCCCGGCCGGAGCCTCCTCCCGGATGGAGAAGCGAGCAGCCCACCGCGACGGTCAGGTTTGCCGATCCCGGGGACAGCGAGAGCCAGTCCCGCTGGTGGGACTTCGGGGGCACAGGGCCGCCCGTGTCTCCTTCACACTCCCCCCCCCGCCAAGCACACACTCACAAAGAGCGCCCCGCCCCTCGGAGAGACTGGCGAGCGAGGAGGCCCGCCGAGTGACCGGGAAGAGAAGCGGCTGGGCCCCCTCCCTCTGCCGCGCTCTCTGCCCCGGGCAGCCTCCAGCAGGGACGTCAGCGGGGAGGGCAAACGGCGGACCAGCCCCCGCGCCCCTCCCCGCTCCGGAGGGCCCCTCCCCGCCCGGCGAGCTTCAGAGGGGAAGGCGGGCGGGCTCGGGCCGGCGGGTCAGGAAGCGGCGCCGGAGCCGCCTGGAAAGCGCTGGGCGCACCCGCCCGCCTGACTCACGCCGCGGCGCAGCTCCCGCCAGAAGGCGCAGCGAGCGACCTCCTCCCCGCAGACGACCTGCCCGCTGCGCAGGCTGGGCGCGGGGCCCGGAGGCGAGCCCGCCGCTTGCCAGCCCCGGGAGCGGAGCCCAGCGCTGGAGCGGGCAGGCAAGTCGGGCGGGGCGCAGCGGGCGGGCGGGCAGGCGTGGGCAGGGCTCCGGCGCAGCCCGGTCGCTGCTTGTCCCCCCTCGCCAGCCGCCCGGGCGGAGGGACTCTGCACATGCTCGGGAGCGGGGGAAGGGGATGGGGAAGCGGCGCTGGAGAGCCTGCGGGGAAAGCTGCGGCGGGGCGGAAAGTGGGTCCTGGCCGAGGGCCTTTGCCCGGGTTTCGAAGGTGGGCGGGGGGGGGAGGGAGTAAAAAGACAGTCGAGCTGCGGCGGGAAGGGATCGCTCGGGCACCTGTCGGCATCTGGGAAGCCGAGGGCGGCGGCGGCGGCGGCGGCGGCGTCTCCCAGCGTGATTCGTTCCTTCGGGACCCTGCGCTGTGGAGGCAGGAGAAGCCTCGTTCCTCGCGAGAAGCCCCGGCCAAATTCAGCGGGTGGCGCTGCAGTTGGGCGGGAGAGACTTGCGGGAAGGGGGCGTTTCGCGGCCGGCGAAAGCCTCTTTGGGAACCCGCCCGGGCGGAGGAGCGTGTGCAGCCTGCCTCCCGGACAGCCGCTGGACCGAGCGAGTGAGCGAGCGAGCGAGCAAGCAGCACAAACCCGGATCCCCGAAGTTTGTCGGGGGGGGGGGATCCTCTGGTGCGCCTCTCGGGGACGGCTGCTTCAGATCGAGGGGCTGGCGGCCCTTTTCCAACTCACCGCTTCCAGCGCAAGGCTTGCGGTTGGGCTGAATCAGGCTGTTCTGATTTATCGCCCCCGGAGACGAGCGGGGCTTGCCCTCCGTCCTCTAGAGAGGAGTGTCTGACTCACCATGGTGGACAGCCCCAAACTTGGAAGCGCTTTCCTGCGTCCCATCATGGAAAGGAGGAGACGACGAAGTTCCGCGCTGCACACACGTGTGTGTGTGTGTGTGTGTGTGCGCGCGTGTGTTGCTTTTCAGGCAATTGGCATTTCCCTTCTTCGCTTCCTGCCTTTGTATGGCCGCCTTCCATCGCCGAAGGGCGCGCAGGGGGGCTGCCTCAGTCCTCCGCCCACGGCCTCCCTCCGCCAGCAGCTTCGCCTCCCTGCCAGGCGCAGCCTTTGGCCCGGCCCGAGGAATTCGGTCGCTCCTCCGGAGCTGGACGGGGCTGCCGGTCAGCTCTGCACCCGCAAGTTGACATCAGCAGCTGAGCCGTCAGGCAGCCCCGTCCCCCTCCAGCTATTTTGCGAGGCAGGGCCCCTTTGCACATCTGCAGCTGCTGCCTCCCGGAGCAGCGCCTGAGTCTTGGACAGGCAGGCGGTTCGGTGGAGGCCCCCCCACCACAGCCCTTGCAGCCGAAAGCCCTTGCCCAGGGTTTTTTCCAGATCCTTCCCAGCCACTCCACCCACCCCCGGTTCCATGGATGTAGCTCTGTAAAAAAAGGAAACTCCCTCCTCTGCTAGCCTGCAGAGGGTTGCCCGGCCTCCCCTTGAACCCTCCAGGGCTCTTACCATTGGGAGGGCTCAAAATCAGCCTTTCCAGGTATCCGAGGAGGACAATCCTGCCCCCTTGGGCTCCTCAACTCTGGCCTCCTTGCTTCCCGCTCCTCTCACCATCCTGGTGGTCCTCCTTTGAGCAGCACCCACCTTGCCACCTCCTTCACAGGCTGGGCTGAGAATGGGACCTGGGCCTCAAGTCCTGGGTGGGATCCGACCAGCAGAGCGGAGGGGGACTGAAACTTTGCGAGATTTGGACATGATTCTTCCTTTGATTCAGCCTCAAACGGTCTTGGCCTCTTCTGCACACTCGGTCTTGGCCTCTTCTGCACACTCGGTTATTCAGCTGCTGATCAACCACGGCTCCTCCTCGTCTGTACTCAGGGTGTCCGACGGTGGGACCAAAAAAGTCAGTGCAGGGACAGCAACAATCTGGCCAAAGTTCTGTTCGCTTTTGGCGACACACACACAAAACGGACAGAGCTCCGACGGCGCCGTTCCAGCCGCCCTCTTGATCGACAGCCCTGCCTGTGTGTGGCAAAAAAACCCTGCCTGGGTGGTCGCCAGGGGGTCCAAAGGGGGCTGTGCCCATGCAGTTGAAGCCAGACTCCTGTTTTACCTGTGTTGCGTGTACAATGCAGGTTTGTAAAAAGGGTGCAGCTTCAGCTGAATGGTCATGGCCTCCGGCTTGATGTTTTTGATGCCCCCTCTTGCACAGATGCCCTGTTTGTCATCAGGAATCAAGCTCAACTCGAGGACAACTTTCTCTTTTGTTACTATGAGAAGGGGGAACGCCTCCCATCGCGGCCTTATTTGAGGGCTCTACCATGCTCCCCTAAGGGGCAGCACTCCAAAGCATCGTAACCCGGTCTCATAAGACAGTTGCTTGGGGGCTGCCTCTTCCCAAATTTCTCCAGCTCTCTGACACCGTTTTGGGACTGGGAGGACGTTGGGAAAATCCGCTCCACTCGAAACACCCACACAAGGGGAGTTTGGTCGCCAAGGGGCCAACCCAGAAAGGATGTTTCAGCTTGGGCACTCTTTCTCCCCAGGTTCACCCGACCCCTGGTGGAAGCTTGGCTCGGGGAGACCCTGGAAGCAGAAATGGCCCGGGTGCCTCACCTGGACCCCAGCTCTACAGGTAACAAGGAATTGCAGATGGCCAAAGTGCAGATTTCGAAAGAATATTCCTGAGTATGTTCAGAGTGGCTTTTCCTTGTCTGTGAAAGGCCTAACCGAATCCTGGCTGGGGAGAACGGGCGCCAGGCAGATGCACCAGCGTGCTCTTTTTAAAAAAACCCTCTCCCAAAACGTGGAATCTAGCAATAATGGAGGTGGAAAGGTCCTTGGGGGGCCCGTCCTGCAAAGGGGGCTTTTCCAGCTGCTTTCTCAGGGCTCGGCCCACAGCAAGGGAGCTGGGCAGGCGGACGGCAGCTGAGGGCCGGACTTGGCCATCCTTGTGCCAGTCGCGTTCCTGAGAGGAGCGCTCGGTGCTCCTCCTGTGGAGATGCTGCCCTGCTTCCGATGAGTCAGCCGGGCAAAGCAAGGGCAGGGCCGCTGGCCTGACTCTCGGAGGCAGGGAGGGGCCACGTGGTCACTCCCCAGGCCCAGCCAGGGGGAGGACCTGCCGTTCAACACACCCCCTCGGACTGAAGCAGCGGCTCTTCCTCTCCAACTAGGCCGATGCGTGGGGGAGGTCAAAAAGGTCAAGATGGCAGGGACCACCATGTGATCAGTCCCACCCCTTTTTACAAGTGTGGTGTGAAAAAGGGGTGGTGCTTGATCACATCGTGATTTTCTCGGCAAACCCCAGATCTGTCTGAACCCAAGAGCATCGTCCCAGAAGAATAAAGTTTACAGCTTTCGTGCATTTGTCTAAAGAACTGATTCAAACAGGAGGCAAGGTTTGGTCATCTGTAGGTTGGTTGTGGGAACCCAGCCCTCATCTCTGCAGGAAGTGCAAATCGGGTTCTCGCCCAGAGCCCTAAGACGGCACATTCATCTTGGCCGTGCAGATTATGCGAACACAGCCCTGTAGCGTGCTGGGGGACCCCGCCACTGAATCAGCCTCAGCCAGTGCTTGGGGTTCCTGTGTCTTTTGCACTTCTGAACCAAGGCAACCTGGGGGGATGCCAGGAACTCAGCAATGGTGCTGGAAGCACGAGGGGGTGGAGCTCCCCGGGGG